>NC_083243.1:167348430-167665216 GCF_032191835.1 Heteronotia binoei | reverse complement strand
TTCATTCTTGCCCAGCATCTCCCATTGTTCTGGTTTGAGATAATCTTTATCTGTCCTTCTGTGAGTATTTGGATCCACTTATATGATGTGCACTTATCTGCTCGTTTTGACCCAAAATATAGATGGGATTCAGCCAGACAGGGAGTGCCAAGGAATCATGGGCTGGGTCAGTGCTGGTACTTCCTGCAAACTCCCTTCCTGCCTCTCCAGTCCATTAACCTTCTCCAAAAACAAATATTTCCTCTCACAAAGAGGTAACTGCCTTTGTTTGCTTTCCTTGACAGGCAATTGCTGAGATGACGTATGGCCAGATGGTTTCTTTGCCAGCCTCTATGTATGCAGAACACCTGGGAACCTGAGTGCTGAGCATAAAGGGATGTCTCATTGTGTCCCAGCAAAAGGACCAGCATGAAATATACAGGGCATGATTATTTCCATTAGGCCAAGTCTACAGTCCAAACTTGACACCTATCAATTTAAGAGACTAAAGCAGGGGTGTCAGACTCATAAAACATTAGCACTTATTGGTCTCAAAGGTGCTTTCTTTGTATTTCTCCCATGGGATCCAGGGAACTGGGCAAAGGAGGCTCTGGGGGGGAGAGGGAGCCTCAGGAAGAAAGGTTTGGCTCAGTAGCTCTGCTGTGCGATTGAGAGAGCCTGGAAAAACAAGCTCTGACTCCCCCCTCTTCTTCCCCAAGGGAGGAGCCTCAGCCAATTGCTCTGTAGCTCCTGTGCAATTGAGCAAGCCTCGCAAAGCAAATTGTTATGCAGAAGGAAGGAAGCTAAAGGGAGAAGAAAGCAGAAGACAGCCAGTTGCTTGGGGGCCTGAGAGGAGCCCTGATTCGGCCCCTGGAACGCATGTTTGATACCCCGGTACTAGGAAATGCTTTATTTTTCACCAAATAGGTCTGGCAATGCTGTATTGGCTTATCGTCAATTGACTGTGCTCACAGAGTCACATAATATCACTAATAATGTAATGTAGACTTGATTTTCTGGCTACCTTGATTTATCCTATAGAGCAAAAACAGCCATGTGCCAGTACCTCCGAAAACCCTCTTTTTTCACTGGGCGTTTTCGCACTCACCTTCAGCTGGCGCGACCCCCCTCTTCACCGCGCAGGATCTGCGCGGATTTCGCACTAAATGCCGCGGAGCAGCCGGAAGAGCCGGAAACTCCCATCGCAAAAGCCGCGCAAACGGAAACTGCTTTTTGGCGGTTTACGTTTGAGCGGCTTTTGCGCCAGGAGTTTCCGGCTCTTCCGGCTGCTTCGCGGCATTTAGTGCGAAATCCGCGCAGATCCTGCGCGGTGAAGAGGGGGGTCGCGCCGGCTGAAGGTGAGTGCGAAAACGCCCACTGTCTTTCTTTGTGCCCCCACAACAGCATGGCTGTGAACTAATCCAATAAAGGAAGCAGAACTCTGTCTCATAAACACAAACATGCCTTCATCAAAGGGCCTATCAACAGAACACATTCCCTTTCCTTTGGCTACTCCTCTTCCATATGTCAAACATGCCTGATTTCAACAGGCCTCAAGTCAGCTCAGATCTGAGTAGTCTATACCTCTGCCAGCTACCAGATGATCCCAGCATGATGTGTGTTTCTTTCAGAGCTCTACCTAATGTCAGAGACCTTGCTTTTGATAATGTTGGGAGAATTCATAACAATAAGGAACTTCACTGGTTTTAACAGGTGCATTGCTTCATCTTGACATAAAATGGGAACTTGTAGGAAGTCAGGAGAAAGAAGTGAGCCAGGAGAAAGAGCTGGCAGGAAGCGTAATACCAGAAAGGCACATACAGAAGTGACATAAACCTGTTCATTGCCCTCAGAAATACAATGGCAATGGATTTACAAGGAGACCAGTGGTCACAGTTAGAAACAGACTGACATACAGTACAGTCACAAATGACATACAGCACAGATATATGCTTGTAGAGGGCATCTCATTCTCCCTCGGTTCCTTTTTCCCTTCCCTGAAAGCCCCCATAGTCACTCTTTTTCCCTACTCCCTGCTCTCCTTTTCAGATACCAACAAACCTACCTATATCTGCCTCCCTCTAAAGCTTTTCTTCCTTCCCCCCTCTGGCAGCCCCTACCTAGGAAAACTATAGCCCAACTGTGAGTAGGGAACTCAAAAGGAGCTGCAGGGGGCACCTCATTTCCCCCATATCCCCTTCCCTATACCATTTCCTCTTTTCCTCTACCTGGCAATCCCCATATCCTCACTTTCCCCTACTTCCTTTTCTCCTTCCCACCCACTCATCTACCAACCTACTTTTTATTTGTGCCCCATCTTCAGCTATATATTTATTTACTTCGTTTATACCCCACCTTTCTCTACAATGGGGACTTGAAACAGCTTATATCATTCTCTCCTCCATTTTATCCTCACAATAACCCTATGAGGTAAGTTAGGTTGAAAATGTGTAACTGGCTCAGTGTCACCCAGTGGATTTCCACAGCAGAGGGGAGATTCAAACTTGAGATGGGGTAGACAGCTTGTTTGTGAATAGCTGGAATGCGCAATTTAGGTTCAAACACCTGCTCTGTTAAAGCAGCTTAATGTGGAAGAGGTGTAACTACCATATCCTGAGGCAACCTATTGTCTTCTTACTAAAGAGAATAAGCTGAACCAGGCTTGGGGATGGAGAAAACGGCATCAAGGGAGGAGGAAGAAATATCATTTCTGCAGTTCCCTACAGGACGGATGTTTAGGGGAGAACTCTGTTGCACGTTGTTGGAGACATGGCAAGCCTTGTTTATACCATGAATATGAGCACTGGGTATGAATCTGAGACAATCAGGTTTAAATTCTTCACAACGCCAACCTCCCTCCCCCCATTGGGTGTCCCTGGATCAATCACTGCCTTATCTACCTAATAGCTTATTGTAAGGATAAATAAGAATCACAGTGCATTTTGCATATTACCAAATGCTGTATAGATAATAGATAACAGTATTGCCCACACAGAGATGGATTCACAGATAAATGTGGGGACACACAAATGTTTTCACACATCCCAGTAGAAAACTAATCATTCAATGCTGAGGCCCACCATTGGACAAGGCTATCCTTTTTAAATAGCCAGTGGAAGTCAGTGTCAAACTTAAGATTGCAGTCAGCTGGGTCTTACTCACTGAATTTTTCTATAGGATGTGTAAAAAGAAGCCTGAAAAGCACATAGACAAATTGTTTAGAGGCACAAAAATAATGTAAGCGAGATGCTGATCAAGGGAAAAAAAGACACCCCAAGACATTGATCTGATACAGATACCTGCTGATATTTCACAAAGTGTTATGATAACCCGAAAGAGATGGACCAGCACACACCAGTGAACACATCACATCCACTGTGCAGGCACAACACAGTGTTATACATACACACCATACCTATGTTGAGGCGTACTAATACATATCCAGAAAAATACACATAGAAAAAGAGCAGCAGACACAGAGACCAAGCATATCCAAACACAAGAAGTGGGAAACAGTGGACTCCAAGTCTTTAATATGAGCAGAGAAACACATGCAGAGTTCCAGACATGCTGGTGTGCACTGGCATACAGACTGGCACATGCATGCACAGAGAGGGGACTGAAATAGCTAAAGATGAAAAACCAAGTTATAAATAGAGAGAGAGAGAGAGAGAGAGAGAGAGAGAGAGAGAGAGGGAAAGAAAGATTGACTGTCAGGAGGTATGACAAATTCAGAGTTATTTTTGCAATCCCAGAGTACTGGATCAGCAGCAAAGCCATCTGGGGGTTGGTTAATGCTACAGAAACCACAAGACAAGCACAGGGGGGGTGGGGAGAGAGAGAGAGAAGAGGAGGAGAAGAAGATCTTCTGTCATATGGACTGCAGGCTGCCTCCTGATAGAAGGGACATGGGGTGGAAGAAAAAAGAAATAAACACATACATACACATATTAGTAAGGCAGAAGCTGCCACCACGCGCACAAAACAAGGCACTGAATTGGAGTTGCCAGAACTGACAAAGGGAAAAGGCCGGGTGCGACAGTAGCAGCAGGGCTAGAAGGAGGAAGAAGAGAAAGTGCAAGGTGGCGGGAGGAGATATTACATTGGGATACAGGATAGGAGAACACCAGGTGATTACTGCAAACAAGAGTGCTGGGAGCTGATATACTGAAGTAAATGGATTTGAATACACTCGCCCACAAGCTCCAGCTAAGGATACTACCAGCCCCCCTGACAACCACTTCACAACCATCAACCATCAACATTCTATTGGCCAAGGCAGGCAGGCAGGGAAGTGTGTGGAAAGGGAGGGAGTATGTGGAGGGGACACAAAAAAGACAGAACAGAAGCAGTATAGTGGGTGAGTAGAGGAAGCAGAGAAGAAGTCACACACAAGTGGAGTGCTAACGGGTGGAGAAATGCTCCTGTTAGAAAAAGAGAAGGGAAATAACTTGAGAGATATAGGGCCTGAAACTGAGGTCCAACTCAGATGTTACAGAGTTGGTAGTATTTGCCACTCCCCTGATCCTCCTCCCACACCTGTGGTTCTATCCCAGGCTGTTCACTAACATACTAAGCTCTGATTTCATCAGTTTATGCTGATTGCATTATTTCTTCCTATATTATGATGGTGACTGTGGCAACACTAATGGGGAAAAGAATGATGCTATTACTACAGACTCATGTGACCAGAGTGTAATAATGACTGAGGTAGGGGATCAAGCTATGGGGCTTTGATGCACCTACCATGTTACCTTGGGGATGTACAGTCTAGGCCTCACAGGGAAGCAAGAAAGGAGAAAAGGAAGTGGCAGCTAGTCTTTTCTGATTCATTTAGCTTCTTGTATCAAATGTAGGAGAAACACTAAGCTCATGGAGCAGAGCAAGAAGCTGAACATCTGTGGCACTGACAGATGAACAGATCACATTCCCATGAATTATGCTGCAACAACACTACGTGGTGTTTGGACAGCATTTTAGGTTAGGATAAACTTGTTCTCTCTGCCCAGGCATACAGTACCAGCATTTCTCCTTTGAGTCATTCTCTGGTTAACAGTGTTTTTATGTTTTTAGCAGGACATGAAGACATAACCCCATTTAAACTGATGTCTCTGCAATTTCTCCTATTGAAGTAGGTGATACTAAGAGAACACTTTCTACATGGCCCCGAGCTTATGGAACCAACTTCCAGAGGAAATGCGGGCCCTGCGGGATCTTGAACAATTCCGCAGGGCCTGCAAGACTTTCCTCTTCCGACTGGCTTTCGATGATGTAGAAAATTAAGTACTAATGATACCGCCATCATAATAAAGAACAAATAGCAATAGCATTAGCACTTTTATAACTGTAATTAATTTTAAATCTATTAGAATTTTAATGTTGAATGTAACCTTGTTTTTATACAATGGAATGTTACTGTTACTGTTAGCCGCCCTGAGCCTGCCCCGGCGGGGAGGGCGGGATATAAATAAAATTATCTAATCTAATCTAATCTAATCTACATGGTTAGTTGCTGGTGTTGTAAGCAGAAGTCCATTCACATGACAAACAAGCATGCAGAAAATTTACAGAGTTCGGTACATTTACCATGTGTCCAACCCACAGTCTTTGAACCACTATACAATTTGGAGTTCTGCAGCTTTGTGATGGTGTGTTCAACATGACTGAGTAGAAAGCCTACTGCATTATAAAGAACCGGAAGTCCATTTCACCATGTGTTCAAATCTAGCTAGATCCAAGTCAACCCAAACATATATGTAGCCATTATAAAATGGTCCTGTGAGTTTATGTCCTTATAGACATGGTCTAATATGTCTGGCCCAGAAAGATGCAATTGAGAAAGTCATTAAATATGTTCTGGGACATGGTACCGCAGATTTAAAGCAGCAATACTTTCATCTTAACATCAGTTAAAAATTCTCATTGCGGTTAATACGCTACTCTGCTGCATGCAGCAAAGCAAAGAGCCATCTGACTTGAGGTGGATTCCATTTAAAAGCTTACTATGCAGTAATTCTAAGGAGACTGTTCAGTCATTTCTTTATTTTTCCAGATTTCTTGGTGACTTCAACGAGTCGGTCATAATGCAGGGCTTAATAGTGTGGAAACTACTGATAGGCGCCTCTTGTTACATAGAGTCTGAACCCTGCTACCTAACAGTTTATGAAAGAGAAGACACTTTTCCACTCCCTCCAGCAGAAGTTTTCAAATGACGATTACAATGCTCCTAGTTGTCTGACTGCAGCCCAGTGAGAGAGAAAATAAGCATCAGTGTGTTGTGCCCAGTGTTAGCAAACAAACTGATTCAATTTTTATTTTTCTGGTGCTGGGATTAGGAAAGTTACTCTAAAAGAGAGTTTGAGTAATGAGAAATCAGACATATGTAGCCTAGTCATTCTGAATGAATGTTATGTTTTATGCAGTGATCTTTTCCACGTGTATCTGAACATGTGAACAAAGGGCTCCGCAACTCATGCATTAATGTGGCTATTATTCCAAAGATTCTTGACAAAATTATGAATATTTTTGTAGAAAAAATTACAGCAAGAATAAGCCCCAAATTTCTGCTCTGTAATGCTAGATGCCTTCCCAAAGGCAACTGCACATGTTGCAAGATGCTTTACAAACTTTGTCACATTTTCATGCTGCATGTCCAAAATACAGGTACACAGTGAAGGCCAGAGTCTGTAATAACTAGAGAACTTTAATGTCCCATATTTATCCTCACTGATGTTTTCACAGATATCTTTCAATGGGTTTACTTCCATGCCCTTGATGTAGTGAAACAAGAAGTGACCTCCATATTCAGTCCTCTCAAAATGTCTGTAAAGTCTGCATTTTCTACTTGCTCACCTTTTTCTGTCTTTGAGTCGCTGGAATCATTATGCAGTGGATGCACTAAACACATACAGGTGTTCTTATTACTGAAGCTGAGTCCATAACCCAAGAGGGCATGCTCATGGAGCTGGGATTAGGAAGACTTGATGATGCAGGGGGACCTTCCAGATTTACAGTGTATATTATGGACATGTGCCAGCAAGTGATACTTCCACTGGTTTCAGCGGCCTGACTGGCCTCTTCATCTACCTGCTACTACTTTATTGCAGTTTGGAAAAGCATGGGTGGAGCAGTTGGACAATCAAATGGGGAGTGCTAAGATATGTAGAGGAATATAGCCACAGCAAATTAAAAATAGCCAGCAAGTGAGAACAATGCTATTTAATTAATGAGCCCATCATGTGAAATCTGCTCCTTCACACCTTCTGTCCTCCAGAGATGGAATCTAACACACACGTGGAACTGTTTGAAGCCTCTGTCTCTACCCAGGAAGTTCCCCTCCCATTGCCTATATTCTGAATCACACAACATGACCCTGTTAGATCCTATTAGCCAAGTAAGGGGAGTATACAGGATGGAGAAAGCTAGGAATGAGACACTGTTATTGCTCTACAGAAAGCATCCTGCATTAAATGGCAATTTGAAGCTCAGAATAGGCAGAGCTGGTATTGATAGCTGCATCTTCAGTAGAAAAATGTGCCATATATATGTGGCTTTTGTCAGCCATGACCTCCTTGTGATTATGAATAGTCTTACAGTGTAGGACCTTGGTTATCACAGTTTACTTCATCACAGAGGATACTAATGGAAATGGTGTCAGGGCCAGTGCTTGTTGGACCTGCCAGTGCTGACACATTCTGAGTATGCTTTCTCACTGCTCCATAGTTTATTTTGCCTGCCTCCAGAGTAATCTGGAAGTCCTCAGTCTTTGCCACATTTATGGAAGAGGCATGGTGGAGTGAGGCACAGGAATTATAGAACTGCTACAAAACATTGTCCTCAGCATTCTGATTGAAAGTTCCCTGTTGCCATGAAATTTAATCTCATTTGCAAGATCAGGGAATTCCCGTCTGATATTGTATGTGTGACCACAAGAAACCACATTTGCCAAACAGCATTTGGGCAGAAAATTACTTCTTAATTGAATTCATGCCCTTTATCAGGACCATGGAGAATACAAGGAGATTAAAAACTGGTGATGACTGTAGGGTACTTTTTTAAAAAAACAAAAAACCATGATGTACTTTAATTCAGGCTTCCTAAAACTTTGTGAAACCTTCCACAGGGGAAACAAAAGTATTTTATTTGGAGGCCACACTCCTTATAGATAGCATTGCCATAGCGGACCTAGTCAGAGAGGCCATTTTCAACCCAGAACACTGACCACTCCTAGTCTCCACAAGATATGCTTCTAATATGGCATACCCACACCACATATACCATTTATTGAGACTGGGAAGAGACAAGGAATTGGATGGAGCTGAAGAGAGATATAAAGGGAAAGGTTTATAGAAGCATATGTTCCAAGCAGAGTATACACAGGAACAAAAGGTGCAGGAAAGAAATTCCAACACCTCTCTTCAAGAGGGACCTGACTATCAGAGGTAGAATGAGGTACACTAAGCAGGAAGGGAAAGTGCTGCTAGACCTCCTTAGCTGTATCACCAAGACCAACAGTGGGGCTTCTCTTGCACAAGCCTTCCACCCTCAAGGGCTGTGATGTAAGCCTCCTCATGAGACTTTCTTTCCTCTTGCTGTTTGCTGCCACTGAAACCCCTGTCTCCTCCTCATACCTCTTGTCCCCCTGAGAGTTCTGGTTCTGCTGGTTGCCGGTAGCTTGTAGATCAGGTATATTGGCAAAGTCGTCCTGTTCTGAGAGCCCCAGTACAAGGGATAACACCACCATACGGCCTTCCCTGTCCATAGGTGATCCAACCAGGGGAGCGATGAGGCCCCAAATTCAGTGAGCAGGTTGCAGATCAAGAAGACAGACAGACAGGAAAGAGAAAGAAAACAAAGCTTAAGAAATGAAACTGGCAAGAAAACAGTACTACAGAACTCAATGCAAAGAGATTTGAATATATATCAACTGTACAAAACACAGACTTTCCCAACGTCTCTTAAAGAGGCAGTGGTCCACCCTCTCTTGAAAAAGTCCACTCTAGACCCGGCCGAATTGGCCCATTACTGGCCAGTCTCGAATTTACCCTTTTGGGGGTAAAATTATTGAGACGGCAGTAGCGCTACAGTTACAGAGCTTTCTGGAGGATGCTTCTGTCCTAGATTCCCACCAGTCCGGCTTCCGTCCAGGCCATGGGACAGAGACAGTTTTGGTTGTCCTGGTGAATGACCTCCAGCAGCATCTGGACTGAGGTGATTCGGTGGTACTGATGTTGTTAGACCTATCGGCTATGGTCGACCATCAATTGCTGACCCACCGCCTTGCCGACGCAGGGATCCAGGGGTTGGCCTTACAGTGTCTCTACTCTTTTCTTTGCAGTCGGGGACAAAAGTTATCAATTGGAGGAGAATTGTCTCGGAGACATGCACTTAGCTGTGGTGTGCCTCAGGGGGCAGTTCTATCCCCGATGCTGTTCAACATCTATATGCGACCCCCTGCCAAGATTGCCTGGAGATATGGGCTGGGTTGCCACCAGTATGTTGGCCACATCCAGCTTTATCTACTGACGGATGGCCGATTTGATGATGTCCCAGAAAACTTGGACCAGGCATTGCAAGCTGTGGCTGGATGGCTTATACCAGATTCACTAAAAGGTGCTGGTCATTACCTTCAAAGCCCTTTATGGCCAAGGACCTGCTTATCTGAGGGACCGTGTGTCCCCACACGTTCTCAAGTGGGCACTAAGATTGGGAATTCAGTATCTTTTAGTGATCCCCGGGCCGAGAGAGGCAAGACTGACGGCTACCAGGGATCATGCCTTCTCAGTAGCAGCCCCCTACTGGTGAAACCAGCTACCGGAAGAGGTTAGAGCCTCGCGGGGCCTCGCTCAGTTCCACAAGGCCTGTAATACCATACTCTTCCGGCTTGCTTTCCGCTGATTTTGAGACTTATAACATCAGGAGGAATTCAAGAAATACTGATGTCAAAACTGAATAACACCAAAATGTTATTAACACCAACTGTTTTAAATTTTAATTGATTTTATTATGATGATGCACTAACAGGTTAGTCTCTTATTGTTATTATGACTATTGTTGTAAGCTGCTCTGAGCCTGCCTCGGTGGGAAGTGCGGGTTATAAATTTAATACTCAGACTCAAAAACACTGAATGCCTGGGCAAGATTCAGAGGCCAGGGAGAACAAAGAATAGATGATTCACGTAGAAACAGTATTGGGAGTGCTGAATAAGACTGTGTTCACAGACCAGCTTAGATGTCTAAACATCCTGAGGAAGATTGTCATTGTGAATGCCTTTTGCAAAAATAAAACTTGATCTTTCCCCAGAGGCAGTTGCTCCTCATGGTTCACATACAGCTGAACTTCAAAACACAGTTATTGTTGGTTAATTTAATTGAGCCACTGTGGATGTCTTACATGGATACCTCTTCTTCTCACTAATCAGTGATATCATGGACTACAGCCAGCCAGTAATCCCGATGTGGAATGAACAAGGGGGAGCAAAGTTAATGCTAAGTGTAGAAAAGGTGTGGGTTATTGGCAAATGATTAAGAGTGATTGACAATGACAAATGTGGCCTTAGAAAGCAATTCAAAACAATACAAACCACTAGGGTAGGGATTCCCATCATGGTGTCCATCAATACTTTCCCAGTGCCTGATAAGTGTTTTTTAAATGTGGGTGGGGCCAAATGCCCAGCAGTGCTTCTGACTGGCCCCTGGAGATTGGCTGCGCAGATTTTTAAGAAGTTGCTTTGGCAGCAGCTGCTGCAACTACAGCACTAGGATCTTCACTGAGTCTCTGAAGATAAACTGTGTACTTGCAATTTTTTTTAAAAAAAATATTCATTTTAAAGGGCATCCTGTTAAACAAAAGTTCTGCCCCAAATGCTGAAGTATTACTAATAGAGTTATGCACAACCTTGCGTTCTGACATTTTGTGGTTGGTTCCACCTCTGGTGGCAACCATTTTATGTCTATACCCACCACCCCATATCAAAATTCCAAAGGTGCTTCGCATGCTTAAAAGTTTTGGGACCCCTATACTAGAGGAAAGTTTTTTTTTTAAATTTGGCATTTAGATATACATTGAATGGTGCTTAAATTCTTTATTGTAAACAGCAAGCTAAGTGGGCTGAGCTGATTTGATTTGAAAGTGAGTTAGAACGGAATAGGGGAGAGCTCATTAACATGAAGAAATAAGTTATGTAGGAAATTTGCACTATCTGTTTAGTTATGAGTCAGATCAGGGTTCATTTGACTGATTTCCATATTTTCCCATTAATTCTGATACGTAGTGTCGAAACAAAGTGAAGTCTCTGGGTGAATTTAATCAGCCATTAAATGAAATCCCACCCGCTGGGCACAGGTGGTCATTTTGAGGAACAGATTTTATAAACTCATATCAGCTCCTCTTTTAAAGCTCACCTCTGTGGAAAACTTGAGAGGTTTTTAGTGCTGAGCAAGAAAGCTTTTTAGCCTTTGTTGGCAGACAGCTGCGCTACTTGCCCCAGGCTGCTGAGTGTGGTGCAAAGGAGAAACAGTGCCACGACCCTGGTTCAAGTCTGGTGCCTCTCCCAATGAGATGTGATGCGCTGATTTTCTGACATGCATGCGCTGCTACTCACTGCACCTTGCAAAACCTTTCACATTGCTGGATTCAGAATGGATCAGTGCACTCAGCTGACTGAAAAAGGTGCTTGAGAAGCTCTGTAATTAGATTTGAAGCTGTTGGCCTGCATGTATGGGAGATCAGATAAGCACATGACTGAAAGAGAGCCAGACCTGGCAGGAACCGAGGCAGGTCCAAACAGCAAACTGCTAACCAAACGGATCTGGCAAGGAGCATTGCCACCTGCTCCTTCTTTCCTTTGTGAGACTGATGTATATTCAATAAATAGATCATTGATCTCTATTGGATAGGGAGCTATATTATTAAAATGCAAGGCCCTCTGAAACTTCCTGTGTTCTGGCTGCAGTGTTACTGCTACCTTTTAGTTTGACCTTGGGCAAAGAGTCAACTTATCTGTGCCTCATTTGGTGTGCCTAATCTGTAAGCAGAAGGATTCCATGTGAGTTTCAATATTCAGAGAATCAATCCATGATTGCTAACCCCGCCCCCTCCCCCAAAAAGTTGGAAAACAGAAACCATGCTTAAGAGCTGTTCAGCTGCTTCAGTTTGGATTGCTGAGATTGAACGAGTGTAAGGAAACTTAAGCGTTATTGTATGCATAAGCCATACTTGCATAGCGCTTCTTACTGATTCATTCAATGTCATCTTTTTTCTTTATTCAATTGCAATATTACATCCAGGTACAATTCAGTGCTGTTTTTCACCTTTAAGGCTCTACAGGGCTTGTGGCCAGGGGACTTAAAAGACCGCCTCCTCTCACATTGCCCAGCTTGCCAGTTAAGATCTTTTCAAGCCCTGGTCTCTGTACCCCGCCTGGAGAGATAAGATGGGTAGCAACTAGAGGCAGGGCTTTTTCAGTGCAGCTAACTCGCCCTTGTAATGCCAGCTTCTAGTTTAAGGTCTGTTTAAACAATATCATTTTAGGCTGTTCAGTGTTTGTTTTCTGCTGTTTTGATGCAGTGGCATTTTTTAATGGCTTTAACTTTTTAAAATGGCTTTACTGTTTTTGATTTGAGCAGATCTCTGGAGAGGTGGTATAGAAAATTTCCAAATACATAAATAAATGACCGTTTTCGCACACAGCTTACCTCGTAGTCACAATCCTGTTCCCTCCACAGCGTCTGTCGGATTTCCCACCATCTGCGCCGGAGTTACAGGAAGTGCCGCGGCTTTTGCGTAGCAAACGTAAACTGGGTTTTAGCGGTTTACATTTGCTACTCAGAAGCCGCGGCACTTCCTGTAACTTCGGCGCAGATGGTGGGAAATCCGACCGGACTCTGTGGAGGGAACAGGATTGTGACTGCGAGGTAAGCTGTGTGCGAAAACGGTAAATGTCAATGGCATTTTCAAGACTGCAGCCGCTTTTCATGGGTGTTGCGGCAATTCCGATGATTGCACTATTGGTGCAATTAGTGCATACTTACAATTTTCCCCCTGTCAAGGTTCTGGCTGTTCACATTCACATCAAGGATTGATTTTCTGCTTTTCTCAGGGGGGAGGGAGATGCACATGAGCTGAAGCATTGCAGCGCTTTAGCAGCTTTAAGGGGGCTGCGCAATCCCCTAAAGCGTATCCTCTGCCTATCAAACAATAACTAAGGGTCATTCCTGGCATACGTGTCTCACCCCTTATTGGTTGTATCTTTTCCCACATTTGAGCAGTCTCTCTTATTGGCTCCCTCCAAAATTTTTGAATTCCTTTACCTGACTTGCACCAAGTACACAGCTCCAGTAGCGTACTTAGTGTATTTGATACCCAGAGTGGATCATTTTTAACACCTCCCCTCCTTTATTCAATAAAGTTGTCCAGGTAAGGGCTCAAGTGGGCTTACTTCCGATGAACTCAGTGGGGCTTACTGGATCATTTAAAATTTCCAAATACATAAATAAATGTCAATGGCATTTTCCGGACTGCAGCCGCTTTTCATGGGTGTTGTGGCAATTCCGATGATCGCACTATTGGTGCAATTGTGGATCATTTTTAACACCTCCCCTCCTTTATTCAATAAAGTTGTCCAGGTCAGGGTTCAAGTGGGCTTACTTCTGATGAACTCAATGGGGCTTACACTCAAGTAACCATGTGTGTAGAGGGGCACTTCCAGTATGGCTGTACTGAAGAACTGGGCCAAAATCCATGCTCAGTCATGGAATTTATTGCATATTGGGAGTCACTCACTAACTCCCAGAGCTATTGTAGATAAAAAGAACATTCTGCCATGAGGTTTCATGACAGAGTGTGACAGAAATATAATATCGCTACACTCAATAATTTGTTATTCTGTTGTTCGTTAAACAAACTTGGACTATGAACAGGATGAAACAGTCAAGAGTGTACAACTGTTTTTTCAAACCATCACCAACACAATAGGATCAGTCCTTTTGCTATCTAAAGTATTCTGTGACATTTCTGGATAAATCAAGTACAATTATGCTACAGCAGGCTGAAAGCAAAGTGAATACATGCAAATAAAACTGAGTTCCTGGATTAGTTTTGTTTAGGTAATAATTTGCCCTAATTTTTCAGATGGGCTGAGCATGCAGTTCCACACTGGAAACTGTGAAGTCTGCTGTTTTCTTTGAAAAGAAGAATATGTAGCTTTTTAAAACTTAAAATTCATCATGCAGCAGTGCTACCATGATACAACCTGGTCTGTAATCTTTGTGTTTCATATACTGCAATCTGAATAATGCAGTTTTGAGGTTCAAGGGATTCTGTTGCAGTATAGGGTCTGGACTAGATTGCCTGATTCCAGTCACAAATCAAGAGATAGCTATCATGGACTGAGCCAACACACTTTTTGTATTCCAAGCTAGTTCTGTGGTGCATGTGAACAAACTCAGGCTAATCAAGTTCTATGTTAATTATCATCATTTCCCTACATATTTCAATCCAGGTAGATACTTATGTAAAATGGAAGCACCTCCAAACAGTATTTGATGTTCAAATATATTTTATGAATATTCCATTGTTGGAGAATTAGTGAAAGCAGTTTTGAAAAAGAAAAGTGGTGAGACTTCCCCATTGATGCTAGGACCACTATAAATGTTTTTCCAAGGTGTTATAACATGCACACCCTTAATTTGTGAAACCTGAAAGAGGTACAATGGAATGCACAGGCAGCAAAGCAATGAGAACTTCAGTAGATGCCCATCACATATCTTTAGGTTAAATGGTTTGCAGGTGTGCATGGTAACTTTCTACTTCCCTACCTTAGAGCTAATATCTTAGAGCTAATATCCCAGCCAAAGGCATTCTTCTTGATTGAGTTCATGTTTAGAAATACCACATGGAATTGCATCACTTCAGCTTGCATATATGGGGCATCTCATATTGCAGTTCCTCCTCTCATCAAAAATTACTGGAATACTGAAAACTAGCATGTAGAGAGAGAGAAGGCAAAGCTCAAACACTTCTTTTTACATGCAATATTTACTTTGAGGGAGTGGAGGGGGGCATTCAAAAGTCTGATCCTTCATCTGAATTTTGAACTAATATTATAAGGACTGTATCATACAAATATGAAGAAGAATGCAAAGGTGCCTTGTGCTGCTAAGAAGCATTGCAACCTCCCTCACCAGGTCTATATTCCTTGGTTTCAAAATAAAGCCCTACAGTTGTCCACAGATCACTTCACTGACCTCAGCAAAAGCTGCAGAGACCAAGAAAACGTTTGCTATAAATAGCTTAAACACTGTACTGTAAGCACTGTTTGCTGCCAGCCACCACGCAGTAATTTCTGCCTTCTGTTCTACAAGGACAAGAGTAAAATGCACACGGTAGCAACAACCAACAGCTGTGTGCGTAGGGGATGGGTGTGATGCATTTAGGACAGTGAGCTTTGTGGGGTGAAATGCTGAATGACCACTTCCACAGAATAGTACAAATATCTGCACTCAGCTTCAAAGTATCTTCAGTGTAAGAGATATGACAATCAGAGTCAAAGCAAATATGATGTGAGGGATTCATGCTAAAGTCCTCATGCAGCTAACAGCAGCCTTAGGGTAGTGTTGGGGAGATTTAAGTTGGGGAAAGGTCACAGGAGTAAACACCTCTTTCCCCAGCAAAACCCTCCCACCATAGGGCCGCTGATTTCTTTACAAATACAGGATATTCTAATCACAGATCTCCTGCATCATGTCTAGTTTGACCCCTGAACCACTTGTTGCTTAAAGGCTGTGATTCTGTCTCAGAACACTTGATTTTAAATTATTGGGCCTGATGGTATTTAAAAACCTTCTAAACTGCACCACATCTCTGCCAAGATACTGGAAAAAGTGCGGCCAAAAGAGTACATACTTTCATATTTGATATGGTTTTGTTACAAGATCAGTCCTTTCCAGTCACTAGGGTTATTTTAGATCTGGAATGTTATGGGGGTTAAGGTGCCAAAAGATCAGGTTGCTTCTGTTGGACGAACAAGAGTCCACAGTTGTGAGGACAGCATTTTTCTTTCTACACCAAGCCTGTCACCTGCCCCTCTATTTGGCCCAGCCTGAACTTGTCACAGTGATCTATTCCATAGTCATCTCCAGACTAGACTACTGCAATGCACTCTACTGCCCTTGAGGATACTTTGGAAACTTCAGGTGATCAAAATGGAGCTGCCAGGCTGTTGACCAGCTCATCTTGGTCTACCCATACATTGCCAAACTTGAGGCAATTTATTTCCAGGCTACCAATTTATTTCCAGATTGGGTTCAAGGTGCTGGTTATAACCTTTAAAGCCCTAAATAGTCTGGAACTTGCATACCTGAAGGACAGGATTTCCCAATAAAACAACCCATGCTACATGCACTCATCATTGTGCAATTTCTTGACAGTGCCTGGTCCTCAGGAACTCCATCCTGCTTCTACTAGGGCAAAGGTTTTTTCCATCATAGCTTCATCTTGGTGGAATGCCTTATCAGAGGAGAGACATGCCCTGCAAGACCTGTCAAGCTTCTGCAGGGCATGTAAGATGGGATTGTTCCAGCAGGCCTTTGGCTAATCCTTTTATTTTCAGTGGCTATTGATCTGCCAGATGCTTTCTCTCTGGAATATTTCTAGGAGCCAGAAGAAGGTTAAGATTTTAACTGCCTTAAGGATGAACCTTATGGTTCAGTTGTATTTTTTTAAAATGTTGTGAGCCACTCTGAGCCCTGCATTGCAGGAGAGGGGTAGGTTATAAATATTTTTTTACAAAATTCTATGTGTTTGTGTGTGTGTTATATATCAAATTATTATAAAGATTATATTATTTTGGTTTCTTCAAGTAATCCTGGGTAATTTTCTTGCTCCTTAAAAAGAAGGCAGTCATTGCAACTGATTGGCAAACTTAACATACTGATGTGGAATCCATTTGGTATAATAAAGGTGATAAAAGAGTCTCAAGAAACTGGAACCCTTTTAAGCTACTTGACTCATTTGTGACATTTATGGATTCCAAGAGTATTCATGTGGATAAACTTAGTGTAGGTTCCTATTGCTTACATAGAAGAAGAAATTGATTGTTACACATGTCATTGATTTTGTAACTGGCACATCAGTTCTAGAGTTGGAGTTGTACAATAGTTGCCAACTCTGGCTTGGGAAATTCCTGGAGGTTTGGGGGCAGAGCCTGGGAAGTTTGAGGGTTGGGGAAGGGAGTGACCTCAGTAAGGTATAATGCCACAGAGTTCACTTTCCAAAGCAGCAAGACCTCCAGGCCTCACCTGAAGCTGGCAACTCCAAACAGATCCTATAAATTTGTTGCTTGCCTTTGTTCTACATATTCCCCTTTTCTTTACTATACCCTTGTAATATTTAAAGTTTTTAAGTAATGGAGGGAGAGGTATGATCCTCACTTTTCTGTGTTGGCATTTTTACCAGGTCCCCTGTATAACGCTGAGAGGATGACAGAGCCGTGCTATTGCTGTCTCCCACAAGCCCTGGGAGGCTAATAAATGCATTTGCATTGAAATGGAAGGAGCAGAGCCTGATGTAAACAAGATTTTTTAAAATTCAGTTAATGGGATTTTTTTTTTAGGTTGGGGGAGTGATAGTGCTAAAAGGCAATAACTTCTAAAAAAGGAAGACAATTGAGCTGATCAGTTTGTTCTCTTTTGTGGGTACTTTTTCAGCCAATTAAGGCAAGAACAAGCAAATGATGCTGTGCAAATGGAGAGGTCCACAATACTCTAGGGATCAAATGAAATCCATCTATAAATCAGGAAATGTGCAAATGAAGAGAGAGGTCTATGAAGCTGAACATGAACATCTTTCTGTTTTAGACCAGGGAATATACTGTGGTGCTGATGTGACAGCACAGGAAAGAAGGAAGGTGTATGCCCAGAATAATAGAAAAGTAATAGAATAGAATTTCTTAAATTCTGGACCAAACTGGGAGAAACTATGAAGTCACCTATTCTAATATCCTACCCAAAAGGCAGGACTATCAACACACTAGGCTCCTCTCAGATCAACTAACATAATCCAGGCCACAAAAGGGCATATTCCATAATGGTGGAAACCAGGGCTTTTTATAGCAAGAACGCAGTTCCGACTGTCTTGGTGTCAGGGGGTGTGGCCTAATATGTAAATGAATTCCTGCTAGGCTTTTCCTACAAAAAGCCCTATGTGAAACAATGGTGACATCAGGGGTGTGTGGCTTAATATGCAAATAAGTTCCTGCTGGGCTTTTTCTACCAGAAAAGCCCTGGTGGAAACAAAGCAAAGAAGTCCAGATGACCTTAAGCAAGTGATCTTGCCAGACAGCATATGTTTCCAAAACAGGCGAAGATAACAGGCACCTTAATTAACTAGATGGTTTGACCTGGTGGAACATTTATTTCCTGTCTCCAAATAATAGTAATAATAGTGATCAGTTCAAATGGGGAGGGACGGTGGCTCAGTGGTAGAGCATCTGCTTGGGAAGCAGAAGGTCCCAGGTTCAATCCCTGGCATCTCCAAAAAAAAGGGTCCAGGCAAATAGGTGTGAAAAGCCTCAGCTTGAGACCCTGGAGAGCCGCTGCCAGTCTGAGAAGCCAATACTGACTTTGATGGACCAAAGGTCTGATTCAGTATAAGGCAGCTTCATATGTTCATATATGTTCAATCTGGACATTAGCAAAACGTCCCCAGAGGGGAATTTTATTGTGAAGCCTGCAGAAAAATTGCATGATCATCACATTATTGATAAATAATTGCCATTTGTATCTTTTAACTGATGATCTCAAAACACTTTACAAAACCACAAATTAATTAAATGTCACAACCCTCTTTTGGAGCTCATTGATCAAGTTGCAATAAAAAAAATGCTTTCTATTTCCAGGCAATAAAAAATATGCTTTCTATTTCCAGGAGCAGACTAGACTCTCAATATTCTCTCTTCTTTTTTCTGATACAGAGAAAAATGTAGCCTAGGGAGAAAAGGGAGGGAGAAAGACCATCTAGGACCAGCCTTTTCTCAAAAGATGTCCTCTAGAGGCCAGAGACAGAGAACACCCTAAGGGCCAGTACCCAAAAAGAGGAAGGAAAAACAAATGTAGTATCTGTGACATAAAGAGTGCACTGATGCACTTAGAGGTAGTTACGGAAGATGAGTTGGAAGGTATACCTCTAGGTCCTGCTGTTCCCTAAAACCTTCATGATTCAGAATTCTACAGCTGACTAAAATAGCTTGTGTTCTGTTGTTCAACTAGTGTTGTAAATATTTTCCCTGGTGTTTAAATAAGTCTTTCCTACAACTAAGACACAGTTGCTCCCTCTCCCTACTTGTGTTGTCGCTAGGCTAAATATACCCAGTGTCCTAGTTTTTCCTAGCATGATGGGCTATCCAAAGTGTGTACTATCCTAATAACCCCAGCTTTATTTTGAATTGTTTCTCAATCTTTACATCACACAAACAAACAACTATGATGACCATGATGCTTAGGAGAGACCAGTACTCCTCTGCTACTACACATGCTTTTTCTGCTAGTTTTGTACCATTTTCAGCACCACCTGCTATAAGGGAGTTGTCACAGAAAGATTTTCCTCAGTTTTTAAATTAATATTCTGATTTCCTGTGCACCTATGATTTCATGCAACTCAAAACATATCTTTGCTTCACTGTCCTAAGTTGTATCAGAGAGGGCTGTTTTAGCTACATCAATCAGCCCCTTTGATACATGGAGTTCTCTGATTCCAGCCATTCATTACATCCAGAACTTTGAGAGAGGGTCTCCCCATAATACCCACTTGAATGTGGGGTGCTGCAGAGGGCAATTCTCTCACCAATGTTTTTCAGCATCTACATGCACCCCCTACCCAACTGGTCAGGGGGTTTGGGCTGGGCTGTCACCAATATGCAGATGACACCCAGCTTGATCTGTTGATGGTTGGCTGCCAAAACCCCAGAAAATCTGACCAGGGCATTGGAAGCTATGGCTGGGTGGCTACAGCAGAGCTGGGTGAAACATAATCCAATGAAGAAGGAAGTCCTATACCTGAGCTGGGGGGGAGTTGAGGGAATAGGACTGCCTACCCTGGATGGTGCATCACTTGTGCCAGCCCAGAAGCTTAGGAGCCTGGGATTGATCCTGGATGCCTCACTTTCTATGGTCACTTCTAGGCTTGATTATTGTAACTCGCTGTACACAGGCTTGCCCTTGTGGCTGATCCAGAAACTCCAGCTGGTGCAAAATGCAGTTGCACATCTGCTGACTGCATCACCTGTGTGGGCACACATTCAGCTGGCACTACGCCAACTGCACAGGCTACCAATTGAGTACCAGATCTGTTTCAAGGTGTTGGTACTGACCTTTAAAGCTCTGAGCAGCCTGGGACTGACATACTTGAGGGACTACCTCTCCTCATATATGCCCTGGAGAGGTTGTCCCTGGCCCAAGGAACGTCCGCTTAGCCTTGACCAAGGCCAGAGCTTTTTCTGGCTTGAACCTGGCCTTGTGAAACGTGCTCCTGGCTGAGATCAGGGCCCTGCAGGATTTATTATCATTCCTCAGGGCCTGTAAAATGGAGCTGTTCCACCAGGCTGAGGCAGCAGGCGTCCAATAAAACACCCAGCCTCCCCTGCTGAAGCTACCACCTTATGAGGCCCAGACTAGAAGACCCTAGAGCCCTATAGTGGCACCAACTAAAAACCATGTATATGGATAAATTATATGATCTGTTTTTAAGTCATGGTGTTTTTAGTTGTTTTTATTGTCTGTAACTTATTTTATATGCTTTAGAGTCTGTTGTGACCCACCCTGAGCCTGCTTGCAGGGAGGGCGGAATATAAATTGAAACAAACAAATAAAAAAAGAAAGCCTGCAATACTCTTTTTCCTGAGCCAGGCAATCATCTACTGATTCTTAAACAGTAACCTATTCATTTGATTTCCAGTTACAAAAACCTCTTTCTTTGCTATTTCTGGGCACAGCCTGTTTCCTTTTCTCTAGTGAGCTCACAACTGCAAAGATGCTTAGAAGTTTTGCTTCAAATGATAATCTGGCATTATCATCCAGCCTGATTAAGAGTTCTTGGAAATGCCAAGACACTATATTGTGTTACTATGGTTTGTCTTAATAAAACATATTACACAGTTTTGTTTTTGAATTTGGCTATGGACAAATATAACTCCCAACTTAGTCTCCTATGTCTGAGGAGGGACGGTGGCTCAGTGGTAGAGCATCTGCTTGAGAAGCAGAAGGTCCCAGGTTCAATCCCTGGCATCTCCAAAAAAGGGTCCAGGCAAATAGGTGTGAAAAACCCCAGCTTGAGACCCTGGAGAGCCGCTGCCAGTCTGAGAAGACAATACTGACTTTGATGGACCGAGGGTCTGATTCAGTATAAGGCAGGTTCATATGTTCATATGTCAGGGGTGGCCAACGGTAGCTCTCCAGATGTTCTTTTTGCCTACAACTCCCATCAGCCCTAGCCAGTATGGCCAATGGCTGGGGCTGATGGGAGTTGTAGGCAAAAAAAAACATCTGGAGAGCTACCATTGGTCACCCCTGTCCTATGTAATAAATGGATTACCACTGAGCTAAGAATTTCCCTCTCTAACCATATACTATGACCCCCTCCCACTGCAGAAAATAAGTAACAGTCACACTCCTACATATGATGACAGCAAAGGCTTCAGATTAGCCCTCGATGCTTGGAATTTAGAAGCTGTCACCAACAGGGAAAGTATTTTAAACAGATTAAAAAATCACACATTTCAAACCGCTCTGACAAAGCCACCTTTCCAGATCACAGCAAGGTGAATCTGAAGAGCTGATAGGCACAGATTTCATGGATAAGAAGACCAAATGCCTATTTGTAAAGGGGCACAGAAGAATCACCTCTTTCTAGGAGGATTTGTCAGTTTTGCAGTGATGTAAAGGAAACCTTAATGTTAACCAAAAAAGAAGGGAAGGGAAATCCCTAAATTTGCTAGGCTTCTTTCTCCCCCAAAGAAGAAAAAAATAAGGCTAGACTGCTAGGTTTGAACATGGGTTTGAATCTGGTGCAAATCCCTGCTTAGCTCCCAGGCTTCCAGAATAGCCATGAGTCTCTTATTTGCAATTTCTGCATGAACATATAGTGAGTTTTTTATGTGACCCCACCACATACCACTATTATTTCTCTAATATAGAAACCTATACTCCTTAGCTACAAGAATCCACCGGCAGCATGGCCAGCAAGAATAAATCAGAAGGTCCTGTTGTCCAGCCTTTAAACAAAGACTGGATCTGTCATAACCTAAGGCTTCAAATGATACTATTTAAATAACAGTGTGCCCAAAATTAAGAGGGCAGGATGCCAAGGTGTAACAGAACTGAAAATCGGGAAAGAACACACATTCCATAAATATTTGTTTTCATGGGATTAAAGTTCAGGGGTGTTAAATATACGAGAAAGCAAATTCTGCATTTGGAGACTCTCCTAAATGTTATAAAGCTGAGGAATAAAATAAAGGAATAATTTCAAGCAGGGAAGAACTGAGAGCAAAAGGTCCTCAGGTTCAAGTGGAGATAGTGAGAGACTCCCCTATCCTCCTTGGCACTGTGTGTTAGAAGGATAGAGTATGGGTCTGAAACCGGCCAGTTTGTAGCATCTAAGGTGAAAAAGATCTCTCTGGGCCAAGAAACAGAACAGGTAGGGGTTTTTTTGGTTTGCTAGGAGTTAGCTTTTCTGCAACAGGAGCTTACAATATTGCTAACTTTGATGCCAACTACTGAAAACTCACTGGAACCGAGCAAACAGGGCGTAAGCAGAATCATATGCAAGTCTGAGACACACACAGAGAAAAAGAGAAAAGAGCACAAAAACTTACAGGAAAGACTTCATATCCAAGCCTCGATTCCGTATCTGCCCCACCACATGGTCCCAGCTCCCGGGGTTAGAGCGGCTGCGTCCACCAGCTGTTCTGTGCTTGGCACCAGCAGAGATCCCTTGCCGTGACTGCCCACTCCGACAGCCCCGAGGGTTGCCACTGGTAGAGCTGGAGTGGGTTTGCAGCTGACCCAGGCTCTGGCTGGTGGTGGGCTGGCTGTGGTTAGGTTTCTGGTGCTGGCTGAGAGGCTGCTGGAGGCTCTGCTGGCGCATCAGGGTGCGTGGGCGCTGGCATTTCGGGTCTCCTGCTGAGGTGGGGATATACTCAAGGGTAGTGGCTGTGGACATGGTGGAATCCTCAAAACTTAGGGAGGTGATGGACGAGGGAAAGGAGAAAAAGGAGAAGAAGGTGAAGGGGCAAAATTGGAGGAAGGAAAAGCAGAGAGTTAGAGAGAAGATGCCCCAGCACAGCATTCTCTCTGCCAGACACCTTTGGAAGCGGCACATTGTCCTTTGGTGTTTTGGCCCCTCACCTATTTCTCTAGCAGAATGGAGCCCCTGCTCAGTGGCCATCTTGCTGGGCTTTCTTGTCTCAGAGATGATCTCCAAACCTTGGGGCTCAGTGTGAGATTGCCTGTGAAATGACTTCTCCTCTTCCTTCCCCTTAATTTGGAAGGATGCAGCACAGCAGCCCTAATTTCAGAACTAATTAGGCTGCCTTGCACAGGGAAATCCCCTGGCGGCTGTGCTGCCACCAGTGACAAGCAGCATGCCCAACAACCACTCTCCCATTGGCTGGTTCGACACACCTCCCAGAAGTGGTTGTGGGATTAGGTTCTCTCATGTATCCTGGAAATGCTTTCACAGACACTGATGGCTAAGTGGTAGTATGCTCCAGGGCTCAGTTATTTCTTCAGTACTTCCCTACTTTCTTTGGGAATTCAGGTAGCATTGTCCTTCAGAGGCACACAATTATTTCAAATATTTTCCCCATATATTCTGTCCCTTGAATAGCCAAAGCCACAACAAAAATGCTGCTGCATGGCAGTTGTTGCATCTCTACCCTCTGCGTAGCTGTTAAAAGCAGAAGAAGCTGCCCATGAAAGGTGACACCCCCACTACAGAGACCATTGAATAGATTATGGCAGCAGTTTCAGGTCTGCAGACTGCAAGGCCAGAATGAGATGATTTCTCAGTAAAGTTCCTAGAATCTGCCCAGATCGCTGTCCATGCAAGGAAATTCTCAGTGAAAGTTCAGCAGTCTGCTTGAATGAAAAATAAGGTCTGAAGATAGAAAATGTATTCATTCAAATGGGAGTCACTACCAAAAATCTGTAACACATGGCTAATCTATCACAAAGAAAAGTGGACAGAGTAGATGAGTGCTGGTTCTTTCCTCCACTTACTGCTTTTCCTCTTGCAACTTGTCTCCACAGACCATTTTTCTTCTACCTGGGTTTAATTCCAGTCTTGGATCACATCCAATATCCACACATCACTGGATATTGTGCTCTTCATTCCCTTAGCAATCATTTGCATCTGGACTGTCTTGTCCACACAGGAAAACCCAGTTGCCAATGACTACTATAATGCAAGAAGAGTGCAATATCCAAAGATGTGTTGATGCAGCCTAGGAATTGGAGGCTGGGGAAAAGGTTATCTGTGAGCATTAAAGTGTGCATGTAAAATGGCAGGCAGAGGAAAAATTCCCCCATCACTCCAAGTCTTCACATCTCCACTTCAAATTATCTCTCTGCTTTACAACTGCTGTCACATCTAGTTGTCTTCCAGTTCTGTGTGCTGCCATCACATCTAGTTCTGCTTTTAGAAACAGCACAGCTACCCATAAGAATGAGAAAAGGCTGGATTCAAGCTGTCCTCCATTCTCCCAAGAGTAATGGAATATACAGGAGCTCCTGAGTCAAGATTTGATATTTTAGGGTGTGACTATGTTTTTAGTAGGTGACATCCTCACCATCAGCTACCAATATCTTGAAGAGTTCAAAGAGATGGAGCTCTTTGTCACTAAAGAACTTAGAGAATTTGATTCTTAGGGTCATTTCCAACAATACACAGAGACATGTCTGAACTCCCCTTGGAGAGTATATTCCACATGGAACTTCAGACACATGTAGCTGGTGACAATGCACATGCATGATGCATGTTTGTAAACATCTTAGGTGTTCAACTAAAAATGTAAGGGGGTAACTAATGCATGTATTAGAGCCTCAATGCCATTTGCTTAGTTTAGAAAATCCACTTTGCAAGGGCTCAAAAGTGACCAGGACACATGAAGCTTCACCAGGTATGGGGGAAAGGCTCCTGGAAAAGCGATCTGGAGTGGGGAAATGGCAAACACCTAAACAGCTATGTGCCCCCTTCTCCTGTCACTGTTCTGTAGTCAATCACTCCTTCCAAAGCGGCTTTTCTAAAAGAGAAAAGCCCCAAACCACCACTCCGTGTAGGGCTTCTAGTATGTATTTGCACATAATGAGTGGGTAGCTTCTTGGAAGAAAGGACAAGAGATGCATTTGGGAAGGGGAAAATAAGGTGACCACACAGTACTACACGTGAAAGACTTCCTTGTTAGGTAAGACCTGTCACCTATGAAGTACAGGACAGGACATAAAGCTAAAAAAGACAATACAGAGATAGAGATAGGTGTCAAAAGACATGATAAAACTCCACAGCTAACCATACGGAGCAGGTGGCTGAATATCCATCCAGTAAAATGATGCCAAACATGAATAGCCATTCAGCCAAACAGATGAGAGGATCAGACATAGCCATGAACAAACATGAAAGGAAGCATGCAGGTAGTTACAAAACAGCCTCCCCCCGCCCCACCCTGGCCAGGGCTGTTCACCTTCTCCAAGTGTGCACTTGTGAAACCCAAGATGTAATCTGGCATGTGGCACGGGATTTGGATTCCTGGAGATATCAGCCTTTGTTCAGTTAGAAATGGGCTGTTAGCTCATGTGTTTGTACAGTGATATTTTAAACCTCACAGGCATTGCTATCTTCTGTCCAAGGCATAGCCATCTGCCCTCCCTTATGATCTCCAACTACCTTCCAATACTCATCAAATCCTCTTACTTACAATATTCTTCTGTTCTTGTCCCATATTCTAACTTTTGTGGAAATGAAAGGTGTCAAGATTAAACTCTGAGTGCAAAATTTGCAGACGTTGTATTGATTTGCATAACTTGTTGGGTGCACAGAATTCGTTTCTTCTATGGTTTGGAAGTTGGTTCCTCTCACCCTCCTTCCTTTATGAACAGCCCAGCCTGCAGTTCAAACTTAAGCTGTATTTAGAGAAGAGAACTGTGCAAGAAAGGGGTCATAGTGACAAATCCGTTACAAAGTATATGGATGAAAGAGAGATATGGAAGGCACTGGAATTATATAATGATTTATGTTATTTGGGTGTACCCTGAAGGACATGATCAGGTATCACACAGAGATGGGAAATCACTGATCAGACAAATGAACACATGACAGGACAAAGGTGCACAGTCAGGTCATCACCCACAAGTCTTATCGTTCACCATCTCTGCTTCTGTCCAAACTCTGCTGCCATTTCAGGCTTGAGCTTTTGATAGCAGCAATCACTCCAGAGCAGCCAGATGGGGCTGGTAGTCACAAAATGCTCACAGGCCAGTTTTATCGTCATTTAAAAAAAAAACAAACCAAATCCGGTTACCAAACGGACTTAAGGAAGCATGGAAACCAGGAACTCTTGGCAGAAGATTCTAGCATCTCTCATTTGCTGTAGCTGTGGACTGAGCCAGAGTGAGTGTCTACCTTCGCCAAAAGCAGCAAAAAATGCTGATGCCAGTGATGCAATAGCAAAGTTGCATCTTTGTGTATTATGATGAGAAAATTTGTGAGAGGAGAAAGAGAGAGAGAGAGAGAGAGAGAGGGGTCAGAGGAAGAAAAGATGAAAGAGGGATTATGAAAACCTGTGTAAGCAAAGAGATCCATTCCCCTTTTTCTGCCTTGAAAAATTATTTTGATATGTCTGTGTACATCTAATACCAATGAGTCTGTTTGGATATTTCTAAGTTTCTAAGCCCAACCTACTGGGTGTCAGGCCGTAAGCAGAAATGGGCCTTTCCCAGCCATTGCCTCTTCTGCATGCAATGACCTCATTTCAGTTTTCTATCAAATCCTAAATTAGTCCAATTTTCAACCGCTCAGTCACAGGAAACTAAAATTGGCTCCTCTAGGCCTGAAGCCAGCAGAACGTATAAATTTCTATCAAGGGTAATTGCTGTGTGGGAAGCAGTCCCAGTGCTGAAGGGACTGTACCAGCCACACCTGGCTCTCTGGTATCTGCTGGTCTCTTATCCCACTTGTAGTTTCTATCACAATGTCATTGTGCAAGCAAACAAAAAGAGCTCTCTCAGCCAGACAGACAAAGCAAAGTAGCGTTCCATGACAGAAACACACATGCCAAATACAGGAACAACCCAGTCGCAAGAGTTTCCACTATAAGGGATGCATTACAGATCAGTTTACTCAACAAAAAGCTTCATTAAAACAGCAATGCTTCAAAGTTAGTCAAGGGGTGATTTCACAGCCAGAAATAATGTGAATATTCTTTACAGATATTGTCACTCCCAAATGTCTTACACCTTCTCTGGGACAATAATTTGTATGTGCAGGATGCGTAAGGCAGTGGAGTGACAGCTGACAGTAGGTTTCAGAAAGAATTTTAGGACATTTTAGGGTTTGGGAGAAATCTCTGGCCAGCATCTGTTAGGTGACTAAATGTAATGCTATAGCATGTGAGTAACTCTAAAAGAGTACTTTTTAAAGACGTTGTGTTGGATCTCACAGAGGATTTCCACTAACTGAATCAGGAGATATTTTTGCAAATTCCTCCTTCCCGTGGCAAGTCTTTGCCCTCATGTAATTCTTGGGATCCCCACCCCCCACCCCAGAAACAGCAGTTTAGGGGACATTTTGGGCTGCAGTGGTGGGGGGGAGAGGAAGTTGTACTCCACTGATGGAAATCGTTCTAACTGAAAAGTTCATTTCACATAACTATTTGTAAGACAGCCTTTATGGTTATTACCATCAATGTTGCAAATAGATCTCAAGGCTATACTTCCTGGAAATGGGACACTGATACAAATTTAGGGATAATTGATTTGACATAGGACCTTAGTCAAACAAGAGGTACTGAGGCAGCCTCATGTATTTATTCACCTCTTCCCCATTTCCTGTAAAAAGCAAGGGGAGGGGGGAGGTAATTGTGTGTGTGTGTGAAAAGAATCACGTGGATGAGGCAGTTAAAACATCTCTCATTGTCTGCCTTACTGTACTGTATTATACTATTTGGAGCACGTTCCTCTCAGCCCACTCTGCTATCAGAAGATGGGGCTAGGGCAGAATCAAGTTTAGTCCATGAAATGTGGTATCTGGTGGGTCATAGGGGGAACCAATGTGGAATCTGGCAGTTAATTCTTGAAGCCTGGTGAGTTTCCTCAATAGCAAAACAAAAAACAAAAAATCCTTTGCCAACTCTAAAATTGACTGGTTATCTTGTAGTACACGGGTTTCACTCATTGGACCAGTCAAATAAAGAACGTCTGGCAAATTATAATGCCATAGAAATATAAGTCACATAAGTATGAATATTGTCTTAGCCATGATCCAAGATGTGATACACATATCAAATGTGAAGGGCACATGTAGCTGGAATATTGCTTGCTGTTTTCACCCAAGCCATCCTCGCTGCCTAAAAGACAAATTGTTTTTACATCCAGGCACAGTCTAAGCCAGGGGTCCTCAACCTACGGCCCGCGGGCCAGATGCGGCCCGCTGAGGACGTTTATGCGGCCCGCCGGGTTATGGCAAAATCAGACCGGAAGTGACGTTCGATCTAAACTTGCGTTAGCAACGCACACTTCCGGCACTGGGCTGAGGCGGCGGAGACAGAGTGTGAGGTGATACCGAGGTGAGGTGAGTTCCCAGGCCAGGGTGTGTGGTGTGGGGAAGGGAGCGAGATGCAGAAGATGGAGAACTGACGGCCCGCGGCCTTGTACAGTAACGGCAGTCCGGCCCTCCAACAGTCTGAGGGACAGTGAACTGGCCCCCTATTTAAAAAGGTTGAGGACCCCTGGTCTAAGCCAATGGGCAACAGGGGCAGGCAGGTCCCATGCTTGGGTGGGGGGTAGGCTACCCATACCCCTGCTCTCTCAAAGGAAAAGGAGAGCAGACTTTTTCCAGCTTGCACCTGCCCCATCTGGGGCTTGGGCAGTGACTTCCAATGATAGCGGTGGTTTCTATCCACCTCACACAGGGCGAGGGCGACTCCTTGTTTGATTCAGGGGAAGGGGCAGCACGAAGGGTGGCAGCAGTGATTCTGGGGTCCTATCCTTGACTTTTTCCAGGGCCCTAGAATGACCAAGAACCACCTCTGTTTACAACTGTGATTTGCTTCTAGCACTGGGAGCTGCTGTGGCAGAGACAACAAGCATCGTGCTTGCTTCACGTGTGGTTTTCTTCCAGTTTGCCTGTTGCTTTCTCGAATCAGAGTGTTACATTTGAACTTATAACAATCCTATTTATAGTGGCAAAATTCTAATATAATTTTTAAGCAAAAACAGTTAATATAATATCAATAATGTCTCTAGTATCATAGCCACAATTTCTGCCGCTTCACTTATGTTTAAAGAAGCTACTACTGCATGTTGCAAAACAGAACTATAATTATTATTCATGAATAGCAAGATAATATAGCAGTTTGAACTGAATAATGCACATGTGTACTTCTTTTAAAAATGCTTATGGAAAACTTCAGTAGAGGTACTTCGAAATGTTGGGTAATATTTCTACTATAAGGCTACTGATCCATGGAATGCAGCCTGTTTACTTGAGTTGCAAGTGCGCCCTGTATGAGTGACCTAAAGGGGACATGTAATAAATCCTCAAACATTCCACCAAGGTTTGTATATGTCCAGATCACAAGGAACTGTGTTTTTATTTTAGCTGGAAAAGGTAGGATTGTCATCAAAGAGGGCCTTAACTGAGAGTCACACTGCAGGTTATCATACTTTTGGCACATGGCCAAAAAAATGCAACATAAAAAGAGACATCTGTGGGATGGCTCCTAGGCTTCAAGAATGGGGCAAACAGTAGAAGGAAGACTACTATTTTCTTAATCCAAAACAGTTTAAAGAAGCTACATTATTATATCTGTAGAGTCAGAAGTAAGAGCTGGACTCAAAGTGGAATTAGAAAACCTAACAGGAGATGTCAGTCAACAGCCACTCTAGAAAACAGTTATTGAATCATACTGCTCAGGACATCACAAGCTACCGTGACTGAAAACAAGTGGGAGTGCGGGCTGGGGGCTGGAATGAATCGCATTCCAGGCTCACACTTCTGAAGGATTCCAGAATTTCCCTGGAGCATGTGTACTCTTGAAGGATGGTTACTCAGTATGTCTGCTTTGTAGCATCTAGCTTTGTTTTCACTGCTGAAGATGGAATACTCAGTGGGACAGCCCAACTAGACCCAATACAGAGGGCAGCTCTGATGTGCCTATGAGCAATGTACTTAAAAGTTACCAGAAGATCTGAGTCAGAACCTTTCTTCTCTGGTCTCTCTATCTCTCCCCTTCTCTTTCCTTATGTGCCCTTTCCCATTTTTTTTTGTAGATTAACATGCAGGCAAGGCTTATTTTCTTTCATTATTGTACATACCTTTTAACTAATAAATATTATTTTGCAGAAACAGTAGTATTATATAATGCCTTTTATTAGGACCAATTAACTACTATTTTGTCATTATCATCACTTACTTGAATCCCGCCCAGTTTCTTTGTGCAAGTCCACAGCAGAAATAGAGGAACTCCATCTAGCCCTCCCCACAAAGTTGCTTTGAAATCATCTGGAATAAATACATTTGGGACTAATCTTTAAGCCGGTCTAAATGATATCAAATGGGGGGAAATGTTTTACTGAGAAATATTTACTGCACTACTGCTGGCTAAGGAAAGGAACAGAAAGGCTATCTGAGCAGGAGCCCCAGGTACACGGTCACTTGGAGACCAAATTGTGATGCCGAAATGAGGCTCTAACCTTTTGAAAACTATTTTATTTATTTATTTGCACACTCTGTTACCGGATAAAACTGCGTATGTGATGGCAGGGGGAGTAGGAAATACAGCTGTTTCCGCTCTTGCACAACTGAACTTTTCTCATTGATCACTGCTCTCCTCTATATGAGGGTGTCACATCCATTGCCTTTGCATTCCTGTCCTCTATCTGACTCAGCACAAAGACTGTCGCATGGTTGCTGTTTTTGTTTCTTCCCCCTAGCTGCAATTCTGGGCCATGAGGTAGGGCCAGGCCCACGATGTACTCTCACTCACTTGGATAGGCTGAGTTTCCCTGCTGCTAGGTGGCTCTGCACCGTTTGCCATCGGCCTCTCCCCGCCTTCCCAATGCTGGGTTCACTCTGGGCAGACACGCTGCTCTTCATGCCGTCCTCTCGGAGCTGCTGCCTCTCCCCATGCCGTCCTTCTCGCTCCCCTGCCAACCCTGATGTGGCTGAGGCAGCCAGCTTTGCACCTGATAGCAATGAGCCACTAGTGCACACCAGAAAAGGAAGGTGGAGGCAGATTGCAGTGAGAAGGAGGTCACACAAAGGGGAGGAAAAGAGAAGGGAGAGAAAGAGAGAGACAGACAGACAAGGGACAGACAGACAAAGAGAAAGAGAGACATCAGCACTGCAAAAGAAAGAGCCAAAGAGAACCTTTGTCCCAGGCAAAGACAGCAGGCAGCCCTGGTTTGGTTGTGAGATTATGGTGGCAGCCAAAGTTATTTTATTCCATAGACAACGAAGGGTTGAACAATGGATAAGACCGTTAGGAGAGGCACTGTGCAGGTGAAGGGAGAAAAAAAGCATGTTAGTGAGAGAGCTTACCATCACCATCACCACACAGTGCAGATGCAGAGAACACGCTGAGATGATGACCAAAACGGGCAACCCCGTCCTGTGCTGCAGAGAAGGGAGTGAGGAGTAGGAGAACCAAAGGGACCAAGGGAAGGGACGGTAAGGGTGCTGGCCTCTCTTGGTAAGCTGCTTAAGGCAGTAGTTCTCAACTCACTGACAACACCACACAAGCTAGCAGGCTGAAAGCCTGAGTCAGGTCATCTCTGAGGTAAGAGTACTGCAGTGACTTTTGATGTGTCACCCCATGCCTGCCAGTACTCCCATTTTAGTTGGCTGAACACACAAAGTTCTTACTGGGATCAACCCAAATATGGAAGCCAGCCATTTAGTTTTTTAGGTCCAGCCCAAAGGTTGAGCCACTGGCTTCACTCTGGAGCCAGTGGATCCACCAACAGAACCTGTTTCCTTGGGACCAGGACTGGAGCCAAAAGGAGAAGAGAGGGGAATAACAGCCAGAGAAGTCTTACATACCAGAACATATGCTGGTAGCTGGGAACCACTAAATTAAAAAAATGGGGAGGGGGAAGTAGGGAAGGCAGGAGGGGTTGCTCGTCTCCATGGCCATCTGTCCATGGGGGAGGTGGAGTGTGTGAGAAGGAGGTGGAATAGGGAGGAAGAGGAATGTGAAGGGAAGAGCAGGAAGAGGAGGTGGGAGGCAGGGTGCGCATATACTTACTATATATGATCAAATCAGGTAAAGAGAGACTCACTTGAGGGAAAGTCGTGGATCACCATATGGGGCGTAAGGTGATATGTTTAGTATAAACTCCTTGGGAGGGTAGGAGCTCCATTTCTGCTGTACTGTGTTGTCATTGTTATTCCAAAAGTCTCTGTCTAGATCACTAGATCAGCCGGTGATGAGGGGAGAAAAGAAAAAAAAGGGAAATACAAGAAAGAGAATCTAAATTCCTGCAAGGGGAGAAAGGAGAAAAAAAAAACTAACCCAAATGAGAGGCAGCGAAGTTAGAGTGGCGATTTCTGCTCCTGTGGAAGGTAAGCTCTGTGCCTCACATCCACATGCACACACACACACACACACACACGTGCACATACATGGAGGAACAGGTGACAACAGGAGGTAGAGTTGGAGAAAGACAGGAGCAGGTACCTCCAGAAGCTGGTGGAGAGAGGGAGAGAGAAAGAGAGAGATGGCGTGCAAGTTAAAGATGTTTCTGTTAGAAGGTGCTACACTTTGCTTTCTTGTGCCCCCATTTGTCCTCTTGGAAAAGACAATTGCCATTTTGCAAGCACTACTCACTATTCAACCTTTGGCTTCTCCCTTCATCCCTGCCTTCTCCCCATGGAGAAGGGGTGCACAGCACCCAGTGCAACGTTCAATCAGTTTCTAAAACAATTGGAATCTTTGCCTGGGGTCTCCAATGCTGGCTGCATCCATACTGAGGGAAGTGTTTTCTTCCAATATTCTGTGCAGAACTGTGCATTGGACTACAGAGAAGTGCAAACACAGCAGTAGCAATATCCCAAACAAAAAAAGAACCCACCCTAAGACAGTTTTTAATAAGACATTGGACTAAAGGTGTTACTCAGATTCTTCCCACCAAGCATGCATGGTACAGCAGATGGTGCTGAAGAACATGTAAGAACCATAGAATAAGCATTTGTGAAGAAACATTAGCTCATGTTTTCTTGTACTGAATCTAAATTTTTAGAAAATCGCTTTGAGACATATTGAATTTGAACAGTTTCGCCAAGGCTCAGGATCTGAAGCTTCATCCAATACCAGGGTGTGTGCACCTTAATAATAAAGAAAGCTCTGGCTGCTTATTCACAGGAAGCCCAAGGGATGTGGGTTGTCCTTGCATAGATCTTCTGCTCCCTTGTGCGGAAGGAGCTCGGAAGAGTGATCTCCTTCGGGCAGGAGGCCGTCCGTTGATGAGATGCTCTAAGGAGCTCACGATGCCACTCTGTGATCATCTACAGCCTGACCAAACCTTCTCCTCCTCTTAGAGTGCTTCCAATGCCTCCTCAGCACTTGATTCATAGCTCATGAGATCTGACAACAATGATGGCCTTTGAAGTCAAGTGGTTCAGTAGAACATTTATTAGAGACATCAAAGGTTTTTTTTTTCCAGGCTACATCTTGCACTCAGGCCCTTTTCTTCTAATTAACTGTCCTTGCCCTTCTTTGGCTTGGGGATGAAATGCCTTCCCACCTGCCTCTTGAGACTTATATAGAGGGGAGATGAAAAGCTTGGGATAAAGGGTTGCTGCATTTCACCAAGAAGCAAAAGCCTCATTCATAGAGACTAGAGGATGGAAATGAGAAGGAAAATGTTGCAAGGAGGAGGAAAGCAGAGAAATAAAAAGCAAGAGTTGTATTTCTCTGCCTGCCTCTTTCCTGATCTATTACCTGCCTTAATGAGCTTTGGATCAGAAGCATTGCAGAGATCTCTCTCAATGTAGTTAGGGAGGTTAAGCAAGGGGACATTTTCCAGCTGCAGGGGGAGAAGAGGGTTTCAAGCTTTCCATATGCCTGTTGATGACTGTTTCAGTGTCTATCAACACTCCTCCATAAGAAGAAAGGCTTCAGAGCAGCTGCTTTGCGGTGGTCTTGGCCCAATCTCAGACATTCTTATTCATGGTCTTTGCTAATAGCAGAGTACAGACAGCCTGCTAGGTCTGAAGGATAGGAGGGAGACAGCAGTCAGTGTTATATACTTTTGATCAAAGAACATGACCTTCAAACTCTGCAGTCAACACTTTTTGCTCACTGAGAGTTCAGCTATGGGAAGGCAGGATCGCCAAGAGACTCAAACTAGTGTTAGGCTTAGAGACCCACTGATGTATTTATACACAAGCACACATTTTTTTCATACCTATACACATGCACATATATAAGCAGAAGTGCACATATGCACAGTACACAAATATGCACACACCTACACCCATTTGTACATTACACACACATATATGCACAATCACACACAGATGCATGCATGAGCAAACACATACATGTGCACAGACATAAACAAATGTCACCAATCCATTTACGAGTATCACCAATCCATGTGGGCTTCTTTGTACCCAGAAGGAGGAAATATAAGGCAGGGAAGGAATGGCAGATGTCTACACTTTTGTGTGAACTTCCCTTGTACCAGTCTACCATAGCTCTTCAGGCAAACCCACTGTCCCTTATTTCAGAATACTCCAGCCTCATGAATTAATTCCATGGAACAAATACCCAGTGTCTCTTTTAAAAATTAGATTTGGCAATATATAATCGGATGGGGAACCAAGGATGAACTTGTATGATCACATTGGGTCAGATCCAGCACAAGGACCTTGCAAGGAGGCCCTAATAAGGAGGGCTTTAAACTAAATTGTATGGGGGAGTGAGGCAATAATTCAAAGCCTCGTATGATGCCAGAAACTGGGGATAAGAGCATTAAAGATTTGCAGAGAGTGGCACATACGCTAGGTAATGTTAATTTGCAGGCTTGTACAGAAACCAAATCCTCGAGATGCATAAAATGTGGATTCCGATGTCTCTACACTAATGCACAGAGTATGGGAAACAAACAGGAGGAACTGGAAGTCCTAATAAAGAAAGGAGACTATGACATAATAGGCCTTACTGAAATGTGGTGGGATGACACTCACAACTGGAATATTAGGATTCAGGGGTACAACTTATTTAAAAGGGACAGGCAAATGAGAAAGGGTGGAGGTGCAGCAGTATGTGTGAAGGAGGTATATACTTGTGAGGAAATATGTGAATCAGAGCATGGCAGCTCAGTTGAGAGTCTCTGAGTAAAAATAAAAGGAGTAAGAAACAACAGTGATATTATTGTGGGGGTCTGCTATAGACCACCAAGTCATCGCAGCAGGTGCAAGTGGAGGTGCAAGTGGAGGACTTGGATGAGATACTTCTACAGCAGATCGCAAAGTTCTCCAAGAGAAGGGATACAGTGATCATGGGAAATTTCAATTACCCTGACATCTGTTGGAAGTCCAACTCTGCTAAAAATGAAAAGTCAAATAGATTCCTGACTTGTCTTGCTGACAACTTCCTTTTCCAGAAAGTGAAGAAGGAAACAAGGGGATCTGCTATCTTGGATTTGATTCTCACCAACAAGGAAGAATTGATTGAAGAAGTGGAAATAGTGGGCACCCTGGGCAGTAGTGACCATGTGATTTTGGAATTTACAGTCTTAGGGAAGGGAAAAGCTATACATAGTCAGACTTATAGGTTGGACTTCAGAAAGGCAAACTTTGATAAACTTAGAACTATGATGGGTAAAATCCCATGGTCAGAAATACTTAGGAGGAAGGGGGTTCAGGAGGGGTGGGAGTTTCTTAAAAGCGAAATACTGAAAGTGCAATCACAGACGATTCCTATGAGAAGAAAAAATGGAAAAAGATTAAAGAAGCTGAAGTGGCTCCATAAACAGCTCTCTAAAGACTTGAGAAATAAAAAAGACTCCTTTAGGAAATGTAAGGAGTGCCTTATAACCAAGGATGAATATAAACAAATCACCAGTGTTTGTAGAGAAAAAGTTAGGAAAGCTAAAGCTCAGTATGAGCTTAGGCTGGCCAAAGATGATAAAAACAACAAAAAAGGGTTCTTTTCTTATGTTCAGAGTAAGAAAAAGAGCAAGGACATGGTAGGCCCATTGTGAGGGCAAGAAAGGGAAATTGTAACAGGTAATGGGCAGAACTGCTCAATTCCTACTTTTTCTCAGTCTTCTCTTCTGAGGTGAATGGTGCTCAACATGGCAAAAACAGAACATATAAGTTCCAACCTAGGATCAGCGTAGGGCTAGTACATAAACAACTAGTTTTAAACTAAGTCCTCAGGGCCAGATGAATTGCATCCAAGGGTTCTAAAAGAGCTTGCAGATGTAATTTCTGAGCCTCTGGCTTTTTTGAAAATTCTTGGAGAACAGGAGAGGTGCCGGAAGATTGGAGGTGGCCGAATGTTGTCCCCATCTTCAAGAAGGGGAAAAAAGAGGATCTGGGCAACTACCAACCCGTCAGCTTGACGTCTATACCTGGAAAAGTTTTAGAACAAATAATCAAACAATCAGTCCTGGAACATTTATAAAGAATTGATGTGATTACTAAGAGCCAGCATAATTTTCTCAAGAACAATTCATGTCAGACTAACCTGATCTCTTTTTTTGAGAAAGTGACTACCTTGCTGGATCAGGGGAATGCTGTAGATGTCGTTTATCTTGATTCCAGTAAGGCTTTTGATAAGGTTCCACATACTATCCTTGTTGACAAGTTGGTAAAATGTGGTTTGGATCCTGTTACCATTAGGTGGATCTGTAACTGGTTGACAGATTGCACTCAAAGAGTGCTTGTGAATGGTTCCTCATCCTCTTGGAGAGGAGTGACAAGTGGAGTGCCTCAGGGATCTGTCCTGGGACCTGTTTTGTTCAACATCTTTATCAATGATTTCGATGAGGGAATAGAGGGAATGCTTATTAAATTTGCAGATGATACTAAATTGGGAGGGGTTGCAAACACAGAAAAAGACAGAAACAGGATACAGGATGACCTTGACAGGCTGGAAAACGGCTAAAACCAATAAAATGAATTTTAACAGGGATAAATGTAAAGTTCTGCATTTAGGTAGGAAAACTCCAGTGCATGGTTATAGAATGGGGGAGACTAGTCTTAGCAGTAGTATGTGCGAAAAGGATCTAGGGGTCTTAGTGGATCATACGCTGAACATGAGTCAAAAGTGTGATGCGGTGGCTAAAAAGGCAAATGCAATTTTGGGCTGTAACAACAGAAGTATAGTGTCCAGATCACGTGATGTGATGGTATTGCTTTGCTCTGATAAGACCTCACCTGGAGTATTATGTTCAGTTTTGGGCACCACATTTTACAAAGGATATAGACACGCTGGAATGGGTCCAGAGGAGGGTGACAAAAATGGTGAGGGGTCTGGAGACCATGTCCTATGAGGAAAGGTTGAAGGAGCTGGGGATATTTAGCCTGGAGAGGAGGTGGCTAAGAGGTGATATGATCACCATCTTCAAATACTTGAAGGGTTGTCATATAGAGGATGGTGTGGAATTGTTTTCTGTGGCCCCAGAAGGTAGGACCAGAACCAATGGGTTGAAATTAAATCAAAAGAGTTTCTGGCTCAACATTAGGAAGAACTTCCTGACCATTAGAGCAATTCCTCAGTGGGGAGGTGGTGGGCTCTCCTTCCTTGGAGGTTTTTAAACAGAGGCTAGATGGCCATCTGACAGCAATGAAGATCCTGTGAATTTAGGGGGAGGTGTTTGTGAGTTTTCTGCATTGTGCAGGGGGTTGGACTAGATGACCCTAGAGGTCCCTTCCAACTCTATGATTCTAAGGACTGTGCAAGACTGGCTGATTGTCCCTGCTTCCCCCTCCCCCCAGCAGCCATTTCTGACCCTGGGCAAACTTATTCCTGGCTTTGCAGGACCCATGGGAAATAACAGTCACATGGGTTGGAAAGCTGCAGTGGGGAGGGAGAAGGGTTGAAACTGCACCCTCCTTTGTCAGGGACAAAAAAAATGATTTCACCACCTTCTCCCTCATGACTACAGCCTGCTGACCAATGTGATTATTACTCCATGTAGATCCTACGACTCTGGGAATCCATCTTCCTATAGTTAGGAATGGCTGCTAAGTGGGGAAAGGAGAATGACAAGAAGCTCAGCAACCTTCAGTATGTTCTACTGACAGATCTCAGGCTCTACTTCACTGGCAGGCAAAACACCAGCTGTGAAACTGGTATTGAATTCTGCTTTCTGGAAGTAAGAAATCATACTTGAAGGTGAGATTACATAGCATTAATAACAAGCAAGTTCATTAATAAAAAATTGTAATCATGGAGGTGTAACAGGAAAAATGTCATCTCATGGTGACGTATTCATATAGAAAGGGATCGTATAAACTCACCCTACGAAATTTCTGAAATGGGAAAGAAAGGATAAGACTGAATGAAGAATCATTTTCAAGTCATGTCCTGGTCTAGCCAGATCCATGGTCAAGGAGGTAATGTAGCTATCTCAAAGGCTTGTGCTACCTCATTGTTTGGCACAGTTACTTCATGTGTGCAAGGTCAAAGCATCAGTCCTCTCCCTCCCTGTTTCTGTAGATAAGGCCTGAGAGAAGTCTTTGAGTCTGTCACTGGGCAACTAAGAAATGTCTATTACATGTAATACCATAATCTATGCATTATAGGCCTGGACCCATACCCCTCAGGGAGAAAACTAAACAGTTTCTTAGTATAAACCCACAAAGGAACCTGAAATCATTCCACAGACCATATATGATTTTTTTAAAAAAATAAAAATTGCTCAAAAGTGGATAATGTACATTATGCCTGGAGCAGACAAAACTGATTTCTCTTGAAGATGTGAGCAAATGCATGATCCCAGTTGTTGCAAATCTGAGTACCAGAGAACAGCTGTGAAGTAGTTAGTTATGGTTTGTAATCTTATATGGTTTGTAATCTTCTATAAATTGCCAGGAGGCTTTTACTAACTTTGGCACAAAGACTGCCTAAATTCTAGAGGAAAAAAATATCAATTGCTGCTCTTCTATACAGGGGATTTGCCATTTGCTCAGAGACAAGTGAAAACTTTAGGTTTTGTTCTGACTAGTATTATCAAGTGTGGAACATGAATGGAAAAGTTTTTGAGGTGTTGCATCTGTGGGTTTGAGACTTCATAGTAAATAATGATAATTTTGCAGTGTCAGTTATGGCAGTGGTCCTCAACCTTTTTTGGCACCAGGGACCAGTTTTGTGGAAGACAATTTTTCCAGGGACCAGGATGGGAGGGTGATGTTTTTGGGATGATACAGTTGTGCACTTTATTTCTATTAGTTTGGCATGGTGGTTAAGTGTGCAGACTCTTATCTGGGAGAACTGGGTTTGATTTCCCACTCCTCCACTTGCAGCTGCTGGAATGGCCTTAGGTTAGCCATAGCTCTCGCAGAGTTGTCCTTGAAAGGGCAGCTTCTGGGGAGAGCTCTCTCAGTCCCATCCACATCACAAGGTGTCTGTTGTGGGAGAGGAGGGTAAAGGAGATTGTGAGCTGCTCTGAGACTCTGAAATTTGGAGTGGAGGGCAGGATATAAATCCAATGTCTTATTATTATTATTATTACTACTACATTGTAATATATAATGAAATAATTATGCAACTCATGGTCCAGTTGCTAACAGGCCACGGCCCGGTACCAGTCCATGGCCCGGGGGTTGGGACCCCTGAGGTATGGGATACCTTTTGGGGGACAAAGTGAGGGCAACAGAAACAAGACAGTATGATTCAGAAAGAACAAAATGTTTGAATACTTGGGATAATAAAGAAAGGTGAACGTTGGAATAAGAAGTACATCAAGGTACCAGGAAGTGAGAACAATTCAGAGAACATCTAGGTGGAAAACACCATGGTATGTTTAAGGCAGGGGTGTCAAACCTATGACCCATGATCCAGAACCATCCCACCTAGGCTTTAATCAGGCCTGCAGCTCTCTTCCCCCTGCCCACTTTCCTGTCTTTCTTCATCCTTTCCAGCTCGCTTGGTCTCATCTCTACCAGCTTCTCCTGCAGCCGGAAGCTCTTCTGAGATTCATCAAAATATATTGCAGCGCAAAAAAAGTTGAGAAGAAAATGCAGAATGGAATCTCCATTAAGGTCCCTGGGCCCAGATACACTATTCAGAGGCTGTTTCTAACAATAGAAACAGTGCTCTGGGACTGGAATGACAGCCCTTAGAGTGGAATGACAGTCCCCAGGAACAGAATCTATGTTCTGGGACTGGAATGACAGGGTGAAGAGTGGAAAGACAGCCCCTAGGAGTAGCAGAAGCATTCTGGAAATGGAATTCTACTCTAGGAATGGAATTCCACTCTTGCGACTCTTGTTCCATTCCCAGAATGCTTCTGATACTCCCAGGGGCTGTCATCCCAGTCCCAGAGCAGTCTATCTGGGCCCAAAGACTTGAATGGAAAATCCACTCTGCATTTTCTTTGCAACTTTTTTTTGTGCTGCAACATATTTCAATGGAGTCCATGCAAGTCAATTGGCATTCTTGGCTCCCATTATTTCCAATGGGTCTTCAACCTCTCCCATTGTTTCCAATGGGCAATCCTGTCTTTCCCTTTAGTACATCCCCCCCACAATTATTATCTCAAACCACCCTGTAAAAAAACCCCTAAGACCCTGGAGAGCCACTGCCATTCTGAGTAGACCCTGGGGGGGGGGGGGGGAGAAGCTTGCAATGCCCAGCCATTTGTGTTCCTAGGCTCAGAGCATTTTATATTTTTAGTTTATATTTTTATTTTCTGCTGTGATCCTTGTGCTTTTTCTGATGTTTTATTTTAAAAGTTGCATTGCCAAATCCTACTATTTCCCTCTCCTCTTTCCATTTTAGACAGGCATCTTTTAAAGTGGGGGGGAGTATGGGAGGTGTATCAGATATCAAAGACTGTTAAACAAAAGACCACAAGAGTGTTACTATTTTAAGCATGTTTGTATTTTAATTAAAATTAATTAAATTAAAATAAAAAAATCTTTAATTCTGTTTGTCTGTGTCCTTTATAAAGTTTATATCTCTGCTACCTCTGCCCATCAAAGTCCCATTTATGTCACATCTATCCCTAACCAATAGGTTTGACACCCCTGGTCTAAGGTATATGTGAAGGTATAAGAATGACTGCAAATGTTTGCACTATTAGATATTGTTATAAACAAGGTAGTGTAGGTATGCGTGAGTCTTTAGCAGGGGTATGCGCTTGATATGTACCAAGTTGAATAAATACCCCCACAATACTGTATTTGTATTTTTTGGGGGTATTTATTCAGCCGAATACAGATGATATAATCGGATTCAGCTACCAAAATAGTTATGCATGAAATTCAGCTTTTATTCAGGCACAACTAGAAGGTATTCAAAGTTTAAATGCCTTCTGAACTTGCTGAATTGTGCTGCTGTGGTGGCACAACTCAACAAGTGAACTCAGAAAACATTTAAAGCCTTCTAAACCCCATCATACCCATACCTATGGGACAGTCCTCATAGGGTGTAACGGAGCCAAATAAAGTTGGGTTTCTCACATACTTACCCACATCCCAATACAATACTGATATTGGGATTTGGGACTCTTCAGGAATAGCGATATTTTTCTGTTTCAATAGACCCAAATCAGAAAAATACTGAACTTTTTTTTGGGCACACTTCTAGTCTTTAGGTATGACAGCTATAATATGTGGCAGAAAGTGAGTGGAAGGGATGGGCATATGTGTTTGGGGCTACTGAGATAAATGTGCATGGGGTTGTATAGGTTTTGTAGGCAGAGTTGCTTGAAGGCACAATGATCAGTGCATTTCAGAGGTGTATCTTCCGTGGTGGTTGTGATCTGAGGCAGTACCTCCAAACCAGTTGTTCCTCCTAGGACTTACTTGATGACTTTCTTTTCACTGCGGCCTCGGCTGGAATCTGGAGTCCCTACTGTCTCCAAGGAGTTTTTGTAGCGTTTGCCCTAAAATTAAAGGAAAAGAAAAGAGATAAGGATTACCTCTGAGGTGGCAAGATGTTCCTTGTAAAAAAGGGAGTGGCAAGAGATTCAGGTAAAATCTAATGATTACAGTTTGTAATAATCCAGCCCAGCTTTCTCCTGTAGACCATATTTCAAGTAGAACATTTGCATAAACAGATGATCTGGATAATTTGGGGGTGATCTCTGTAGATGTGCTTAGTGAGAAAAAAGCACACCCCTTTTACATATGCTAATTACAGCTGAGTAATAAGAGACATTTTTTCTTAGTGCTGTAATTCCACAGGCATTCCTTCTGCAGATAAATCCTGCTAAGTAGCTAAGAAAGCATTTGCCAAATCAAAGCAGGAACAGCAAAATGATAACTCCAGAGCTGGATTGTGTAATTACCCTCAGTTTGTTGTGCTGTTTTTCTTTCTTTTAGCATTTATTGGTATGGTCTTGTGTTGGTTCATTTAAGAACAGTGAAATTTGAATGTTTTTTTTTTAAATGATCAGAAACATCCATAAATATCTACCAAGACAGATTTAATTCTGTCAGCTAAGGAGACCAATGTGTGTGACATGCCATATCTGACAACTGTATGGCATTGCACTAAAATTTTCCATAAGCAAAAGTTTGGTCCTTTAATTGTGCATTGAAGCATCAAGGTCACAATGGCAACAGCTGTGCCTCTGAGGTTAGTTAATGTAAACCAAATCATACTGAGGTACCAAAGTTAGAAGTAGGCTGGATTTTGATGAAGATGACTAATCATGGTTCACAATACAGTCAGAAGAACTGTTGAGTGCCTTTGACTTCTGAAAATTAGGTCACTGCGATTTAGTTATCTGCCACCTAGAAGGAACATGTTCTCAGTATTTTTTTTATTATTGCAACTTCCTCCAAACTCTGTAGGGTTTTTCTAGCTATATACTTTTCTTCCGTGTAGGGTTTCTATAAAGTAATATTTATTAGCAAAGAAATATAACCATTTTTAAAGAATACAGAGTTCTTTTGAAAAAGAGCTTTGCAAAACAAAACAAAATTTACACACAGGAGTGCTTTTTAGTTATTTGGAATCAACAAAGTATTATCTGTAAAGATCTGGATTGTCACTAAGCAGTTTTGAAAGCATTTTTTGAATACCAAAAAGTTACTGACTTATAGTTGCTAAATTATGTGAATGGGGGAAAAAACCCTCCAAATTTAATCATGTACTCAATTTCCAAAGGGAGTCCCTGGCTAGGATTGCCAGCTCTGGGCTGGGAAATACCTGGAGATTTTGGGGGGTGGAGCCTGAGCGGGGTGGGATTTGGGAAGAAGAGGGACTTCAGTGGGGTATAATGCTACTGAGTCCACCTTTCACAGCAGTCATTTTCTCCAGGTGAATTGATCTCTGTTGCCTGGAGCTTAGCTGCAATAGCAGGAGCTCTCCAGTCACCAGTTAGACATTGGCAATGATATCCATGACCAAATTTGGCGGTTTCAAGTCCTATTTTTGTCTAGTTCTACTTGCCAAGCAATTTCTTATTTGCTAATTCCCTATTTAAGTTAATTGGTCATACATACATAACTATGAATATTCTGTGTGACTAATTCTTCAGCAGCCAATAGGCTACACATTGAAATATTGTATGATGCCACTTGTTCCAGGACACTCCCTTTAGGAGAAAAGGCTAATTAAATGGTGAGGGCAGCAAGAGCACCTTTTGTTTTGTATGAGCCAACAGTCTTAAATTCTGAGTTACTAATTCTAAAATTTGCCTTTTCTGCTCATAATTTAGTTATTTGGGTAGGATGACTTATTTTTTTCCCATTTTCAAGGAAATCAGGAGCTCTCTTAAAGGTTTGCTGGGTTTCAAGCCAGAGATTTTTCTTGCATATTCAAATTATTGGTTGAATTAGGAGAGCATTTGGTGGAAGCTTCTTCCACCCATGCTCCTTTACTCCTTTTATCTACCCTGCCTCTAATACAGCAGACAACAGCGATGGACTGACCATTTAACCTACAGGGGAAATTTCCTGAGGGATTGCTGCCCTAATGGACCACTAGTGGTCAACAGCTAGCTAAGCCAGGCCCCTCAGCTTGCCAGCACTACAGGGCTACTTGGCTCCAACACTTTGGCAGCAGTGATGATCAGGGTCAGTTGCCTCCTCCTACTGTGCTGGCACTATCTGAGAGAAGCAACGGGTGAGCTGAGCCAATGGCCATTCTTGGTTCTGCTGAAATGAGTGATCCTGCAGTACTGGCACAGCAAAGGCTACTCAGCTTGGCTTGGTCAAAGGCCATTTTAACCTCTTGGTTTGCTCCTGGAGGTAAGAAACGAAAGGAAAAAGTCACTCATTACCTAATTTGATGTATTGTAGCTTATAAACTGGAAAGTCTAACTGTTTATAACATTTTCATTTTTTCACATTTCCTGAAAGACAGACTGGTCAGCATTTCCTATGTTATGCCATCACAACACAGTAGTATTGAAATACTGGGCCATCTTTGCAGCCTGATGGTCCATGCCTTTCGAAACATCGGGATATGAATGCAGAAGGCCTATGTTGCATCCCCATCACAGCAGAAGAGGAATGGGCCATTTTAGGATTCATTGAACTCGAATTAATTAAGTTCACACTAACAAAAAAAAGTCATGTCACAAGATAATGAAGTGTGCATTATTTTATTCCTAATTGGGTCTCGATAATAAGGCCACTTGGTCGTGATTTTTTGATGGCAGAAATAACACGCTTCATGATCCCAGAGCAGACAAGAGACAATTAATGCTAATTAGTGAACAATTAACAGGTGAGGCACAGGTGTAAAGGGAAGACAGTTTTCAACTTTTAGTGGAAGTGCACTGGAACACAGTGAGCACCTCAGTTTAACCTAAAGCACCTCAGGTATGTGAACAGGCCAGGAACTCCAGCAAAGCCTTCTTTCTTATTTGGGCTGAGAATTAGATGTGAAATTACAATACATTCAACCAGAAAGGACCAAAGAATGGCTACAGCAAAAAAAGAAGAAGGTATCTGCAGCAAAATGATAGGAAGCAAAGGGTAAGCATAAATGGACAGTTTTCACAACAGAGGGAAGCAAGCAGTGGGGTTTCACAAGGATCAGTACTGGGACCAGTACCATCCAATTTGTTCATAAATGATCTGGAACTAGGGATGAGCAGTGTAGTGGCCACGTTTGCAGAAGACACAGAAGTATTAAGGATGGTGAAAACCAAGGATAACTGTGATGAGCTCCAGGAGGATCTCCACACATTGAGTGCATGGTCAACAATGTGACAAATGAAGTTCAATGCTAGTAAGTGTAACACTGGAACACTCCCACTCCCCTTCAAATATAGGCTAATGGGGTCTGAACTTGCTGAGACTGAGAGGGGGAAAGATCTTGGTGCTGTAGTGGATAGTTCAATGGAAGTGTCAACCCAGTGTGCTCTAGCAGTGAAAAAGGCAAATTCCATGTTGGGGATTTATTAGGAAAGGGACTGAGAATAAAACAGCTGATATTATGACATCCCTATATAGAATTATGGTACAGCCTCATCTGGAATATTGTGTGCAGTTCTGATCACTGTATCTAAGAAAAGGATGTCACAGAGCTGGAAAAAATACAGAAGAGGGCAACTAAGATATTTAGGGGGGGGTCAAAAGGTTGAAATGACTGGAACTTTAGAAAAGAAATCACTAAGTGGGGGGAGAGTAGTTTATAAAATTATGGACAAAATAGAATTCTCCCTCTCCCAAAAAAACTTCTCTCCTCTCAAGGGCATCCAATGAAGCTTATAGGCAGTAGATTCAAGACGGACAAAAGGAAATATGTCTTTACAAAATGTGTAATTACAATGAAGAATTTGCTGCTAGAGGATGTAGCAATGGCCACAGACATGGGCAGTTTTAAAAGGGGTTTAGACAAATTTATGGAAAATAGGTATATCAGTGACTTCTAGCTCTGGTGACAAAAGAGAACTTCCATGTTCAAAGGCAGTAGCCCTCTGAACAACAGTGCTAGGAGACAAGATCAGAGGAAGCCCTTGGCCTCTATTCCCTGTTGTTAGACCTTTAGAGAAACTGGTTGGCCTAGGTTTACCAGCCCCCAGGTCTGGGCAAGGGATCTCCCAGGTCTGGGCAAGGGATCTCCCAGCTTCAAGGGTTTCTCTCTGTCACAGAGCAGTTGGCAGGTGGGGGAAGCCCCTCCCCTAACCTAAGATGTAGCTGTGCAATGTCAGTAGTAGATAGGGGTACTCTATCATCATCAAGCCGCATACCAAAGTGACAGCTGCTCTCCAACACAAACAAAATGAATACTGGCTGTTTCCTATGGGGGACTGAGGCAACAGTCCCTGATGGGAGGCTAGTAATCTCCTGATCCACCCATCCAACGAATGCCAGATGTTTTCTATGTAGGAAAAAAGAGGGGTCAGCCTATGCTTTTGGTGTAGCCTGCTTCATATTGTTTGGGGAAAGCATGTTTTGTAACACAGACGTTATTTAGAGAATTGTGGAGAAGCAACTATTCTAAGCTGACATAGTTTGTAGAGGATACATACCCAATGGATAAAATGATGGATTTAAACTGAACACAGCTAACCTTACATCAGTAACATGTCTCTTTAACATCAGGTTGCGTATTGATACAACTCTCTGGGGACTCAGTAATGCCAGAGTTTTGCATGAATCCTAGATCCTTGGTTTGCCAGCCCCCACAGTTATTAGTTGAGAGGATGCTGTTGTGTGTGCAAAAATGTTTGTTATTTTGCACTGGTTTGTGTTTGCAACGGGTGAGCTTTTCTAAAACAGGTGCGTTGTAATTCTAGGAGATCCCCAACCCGGAGGTTGTCAACCCTAATGCCTGGCATCTGTGCAAAAGCCATGCTTTGGGGAAAAAACTATGTTGGGGGTGTTAAAGGTTTTTCAGTGTCTCTCTGTGTGTTTTATAGGGGTGGGGGAAAGTGTTGCAAGACAAGCATGACTAGTTCTGCCTTCCATTCTAATAACACTGCCCCATTAATTATTAATTGCAAACACCTATAGTTTCTTATATTCACACTTTTCCAACATTAAATCCTATTTTTCTAGCATCTTCAGCGGCCTGTTCTCAGATGATTATGAAGACAGCCTCTTGTTCTCTGCAAGCACTCAGGGGGGTTGCCAGTCTCCAGACTGGAGAATCTAACTTTGGTTGCCAAAACAAAAAAGCACATCCTTGCAAAAGAGTTCCCATGTCTGGGAAAGTGATTTCTTCCAAGGGGCTTTGGAACACAGCTTTTAAAAAAACAAACAAGGTAGGGCTTTTCAGCTTCATGATGTTTTGATAACTGCCTTCTAATTTGATCAATCTTATATTTTGCTATTACAGGGTGGGAGTGCAGGCGTCAGAAATGTTGTTGTACAATATATTTCAAATGTTGCCGGTCATTCCTGGTGTTAAGACTCCCATCAACATGAATCTTAACAGTTCCTGGACATTCTTATACACATTCTTATAAAATTACACGCTCTGCTTAGACCTGATAAGGTCGGACAAAGATAAATAAACAGAAAGAACTTAGGAGAGTTTTTAAAAAACAGATGTGTTGTAATTCTAGGAGATTTCCACCTGGAGGTTGGCATCCCTAATGCACAGCATTTGTGCATGTGCAAAAAGCTGTGCAGACTGTGTCTGTTTGTTACATGTTTTTAAGTAATTCGTTTCTCTCACATTTCAATGCAATGAACATTTTTTTTTAAATTTTTAGTTCTTTGGGCTGCCAAAGCCTCTGATTTTAAATGCATAATTTGTCAAAAGAAAAATTTAATAGCAGTGATCTGATAGGCACAGAACTATGGGTGCCAGCCACAATATGAATCGCCCAACAAAGAAATTTTATTTTTACACAATGTATAGTCCATATTAAGCAGTTAGACATTCACAACATTACCTTAGTAATATTTGCTTATAACATTGCAAATTATTCTGACTATCTGCATATTATAAATGGTATTATTGCTTCAGTTTTTAATTTTGTATTAATGTTGACTTCTCCCCTTGAAATGAAAAATGATCAGTGTGTCTGGTCACAACTATATAGCTTAAAACCCATCCATGATTTCTATTATATGTGTATAAGGGTTGGCGCATGTTTCTTATTATAAATTTAATTCATTGTATACACACATCAATGTTGATATTAACTTGTTTGCTTCAAAAAAGTAATAAAAATATAAATAGGAAAAAAAAATTAGATGTGCAGAAAGCAAGAGCAAAGGTCCTGTTCTGCAGGCAGTCTGTTTGAAACAGAGAGGCCAGATTGAAGGCAACTAGGGAGCAGGCCTTCTCCACAATGGCCCCCAAATGGTGGAACCAACTACCAGAGGAGGTGCGAGCCCTGTGAGACCTAAATCAATTTCGCAGGGCTTGCAAAACCACCCTCTGTCAACTCGCATTTAAGACGGCACCCGGAGATGACACCTAGCCATCCTATACACATTCTGAACTGTGGCACTTTAATTTAATTTATATTTGATTAATTTTAATTGTTAATTAACTTAACCTGAATTGTATCTAACTATTTTAATTGTTTTAATGTATTGGTGGATTTTAGTGTAATCATGGTGTAAACCATGTCATGTGAGCCTCCCTGAGCCCGCTTCGGCGGGGGAGGGCGGGATATAAGAATAAATTTATTATTATTATTATTATTATGAAACACGGTCTGCTCTTTTAATTGAGAAATCAGCTACAAGTTTTAAAACTAGAGCACAAGATAAGGTGGGAGATGACAACGGCGTCTACAGGCTATGTAGATCTAAGGAAAATTGTAACAACAACTTAACCATATGGTAGTTACCATTACAACATGCCACGGCCGTACATGGAGCAAATACAAAGTGGTTCCCCCCCCTCTCCATATAGGGGAATCCATTTCCTAGCATTTGGCCAAGGAATAAATTTAAATGACATATATTGACATTATTGGGACTTTCAAAAAATGAACACGGGGCTGTTTATGTCTATCAGTCTGATTTAATATCTAGAATGGGTATTCTTCTAGACACACGTGTACTCTAAACCCGCCCGAGGCACTTTGTATAGTTTTGAACTGTATCGTTATATATCAAAATTATTGCTTAAAATGACAATAATGTGTATTTTTAAAAAGAATAAGAATACAGAAAGAAAAGCACAGAATAGAGATATATATATATATAATTATATAAAAAGTTTACATTTTAACAAGCAGATTCTCAGCATTATTATAAGGTACAATTGTCATAAACTGTAGAGCTGAAATAAAAGTTAAGATTAAAAGTGAGAATTTCCCAAAGATGATTATTGACTAGATGACTGCTTCCCCAGCCTGGAACTCTTCCTCTGTAGCTTCAAATAGTTAAGCAAACTCAGTTTGGTTGAAAGATTAGATTTTAGAAACTACCACAAACGCCCCATTTGCGTGCCTTTGTATTAAAATTGGACACACTTATCAAAACATGGGGAGAAGTAGAACAACGTATAAACTGTTTACAAGGCTTTAATTCCAGGGGGGATGGCTAGCCACCACCACCCCGCACACCGTTGTGTTGTGACAAAAGTACAATTGCGCCTTATGCAGGAACAGGTTTTGCTGATCTTAGGGTGCAGCTGGGTTTTCCTAAGCCGACTTAGTATCCCCGGCTAGAAGAGAATTCATGTGGGAACACTTTACCCCAGCCTTTCTGAAAAAAGAGATAGTTCAGACCGGATCTTTACTAATAAATTTCCATATGAACAATGCTGTACTCAACATAGATGCATGGTATAGGCTCATCGCTTTTCACAGGACATACATCCACAGCTGTTTTTGTGCGTGTGTGTAAGTTGCGCAGATGCTAAGTTCTGTGAGGCTGTCCGCAAGATCAGAATTCATCTTGAGTAAAAATTAGTCGCTAATGTACAACAGATCAATGCTGAAGCCTATGGAATAGATGCCTCTTTCCTTCTGAACGTGTGTGCACGAATCCTGCCTTCTCTGTCTTGTCCAGGCCTCTCCAACACAGATTTGTGAACATTTTTTTTTAACTCATCACAGAGCACAAACATCTGAAACAAAAGAACGATCCTAACAATCTGTGAGAAACAGGAGAGATTATGAGCGGCATATATTACACCAGGAACTAACTTTGCAGCCTCAACAATATAACAGATCCTGACCAAATAGTGTTGAAATAAATAGCTTTTTAAGGCGGCTGCGAGATTTTATTTTCTTTGTTTATGGTGGTACCTGTATTCTAGAACATAATAGTGTTTTTATACGTTATAACACATACCGTGAATACACGGAAGATGATCTAGAAGATATGTTTCAGTTTTAATACAAAGGTACGCAAATGCGGCCTTTGCTGTAGTTTCTAAAGCATCCAGGCAATTTAGTGTTTTGATTACACGTGTCTTAGCGGGTCACGGTATATAACTGAATAAAATATGATACGTAGTCACAATGTATAAAATTAGACAACCTTGTTACTCTGACTTTGATGTGCCAAGCTGTAATATGTTCGTTGGTAGCGATACCGCAACCCCCTGAGATAGGCCCCTCTGTGAATTCAGCTCTGTAACCCACCACCAATAGGAGAGTTGCAGTTGTTCAAACGCACAAATGGGTGCGGGTGGGGGGTGGTGGTCAGCACAGGATTCTCTTTAAACATGGGAAAGCCAGGCTCCATAGCACCATGGAGAAATTTTCTAACATGGAGGGACCCTTAGGCATTAAGCCCCACAAACATTCAAGAACGGGCAACGGTGATGAGATGGAAGCGGAGAACACTGATGCCAAGAAGACCCCTCTAGAATCTACACCCGAAAACATGGAAGAGGAGAGCTTGAAGAACCAGGAAGCAGAAACAGATGCACAGGCAAGTTGTGAGAAAAGAGGAAAGTGGGGAGGAATGCAAAGGCAGGTCATGTAGTGTTAAACCCTTTTTTGTAAAAAAAACAAAAACAAAAAAAACAGGCAGTGGAGCGGTCAGAGACTGAAGCCGCTGATTTAGAGGATTTGGTCATGTGTGGAATGCTAACCCTGGTGTTGCTCAAATCTTTAAGAAAATGTGGTTCTACTCTCAAGAACTCAACAGAGGTAGAGAATAACGAATCCTCTTTGGGGGAAAGTTCCATAAAGAAGGCTTGGGAAAAGACAGAGACTGCAGAGGATCAGCAAGCTGTACTTTTGACAGAGCTCTCTGAGAATAGCGTCTTTATCAAGGAGTCAGAACATGGAGGGCAGGCACAAGAAAATATGGAGATTGAGGAGGAAACACTCTATTTGAAAGCACTCTATCCGGATGTAAGGCCTAAAAATGAGGTGTGTGGGATTTGGGGGGGCATAGTCATAAGGCAGGATACTAATTTTTTTTTTTTTTTGCTTCTTCAACCTTCTAGGTAGAGAATGCGGCAGCAGTCAATTCAGGGAGGCCGGAATCCTGTCACTGCCCATAATGTGGGGGTCTAGCTCTCTTTCAAGATTCAGGCGATGAAAGGGATGATGAGGAAGATTCCCTAGCAGATGCTGAGCACAGTACCACCAGTGATTCTGGAGTGGACATGGAGGATACATCTGGAGATTCTGGAGCAGACATGGAGGATACATCTGGAGATTCTGGAGCAGACATGGAGCCTGAAGCTGTGGAAAAAGTGAGGGAACCCCCAGCTTATGAAGTGCAAACATCTGAGCCGCCACTGGAGGATGATTCCATCAAGGGAAAAGAAGAGGTGTTGAAAGAACCAGTGTGTGATGAATATCACCTAGAGATTGTAAGTAGCAAGGGGGAAGGGGGGAGGAATGGGACGTGAGAAAGATCATGGTGATGTGGGGGAGCAGAAAACACAAAGCTGTTTAATCTCTTGCAGCTAGATTGTGATTTGGATTGGAGGGTGTTTTCAAAAGCAGTGCAGTTGGCGCATCAGAGGGTTATTTCCAGCTGCTGTTCATATTGGGAAATAATAGCTTGGTATCAAGAACACAGTTGGATGACAACGGCCATGAAATGTCAGCATCCCCCCTGGGACTTCTGAGGGTTGGAGAATGGTGAGCTGAACTGCTTCTCTGTAGGGGAGCAGACTGGAACTTCTGTTCGGGGTAGAAAAAGGCAATCCAATGCCTACTGCCTACTTTTCTCAGTCAGAGATTAGTCCAAGACATGCTCGGAAAATTCTGAGGAGATTTACTTTGGCTTAAAGGGAGTCCCGGGGGGGGGGGGCTCCTTGGAGGCTTTGAAGGGTCTCAAGAGACGAGCTGCATTCCAGCGTCTACAGAAGTTTACAGAGTCATTCAATTGACTTAAGCTCATCAAGATCCAAACCGTCTTTGATTCTACTGAACATCTAAATTTATGCAAGACCGGAGCCATTTTGGATAACCACAGCAAAAGGTATAGATCATTATCTTTCATTCCAGGACTAATAAGAACTGTAAAAATTAAAATTTAAAAGTTGAAAGATTGAATATAGAAGCTATTGATAAAGAAGGGAAGAAGGGGCAAAATTGGGACTAAAATACTAAAAGACAGTGTCAAAAAGAGAAAAGAAAATAATTGTTTTGAATACTTGTGGTTGCAGTTGGAAAGCCCCATTGTGATAGAGCTGCAGTTTTAACAGACAACACAGGAAGTATGTCACAAGCATCGCGAGATCTCTCTACCAGCAAGAACGGGATTTGGTGGCAAGAAAAGCAGGAAGTACATTACAAGCCTCGTGAGATCTTTCTACCAGCGAGAACGGGATTTGGTGGCAAGTAAAGCAGAAAGTACTCCGTGAAGAAGGGAATATTGGGAGTCAGCCAGCCTACTCTAGGACTGAGAAACCATAGAAAAACTTTGGCGGCCATTACAAGAAGGTCAACATTAAAAAGTTATTTAAAAGGATTGAGACATCGAAAATTAGTGGAACTGGTGAATTTGAACATTGTAAGGTAAATACTATTGGATATTATTGTTAAAACTACTTTGGAAGCCTCCAGAAAAAAGTGGAAAAAAGTTTAAAAAGGGACAAAAAGTCACGACCGCCATTTTGGAAAAAATATAAACTTTAAAAATTTATATCTGAACTTAGGAGGCTCCAGGGACAGCAATTTTGGGCATATTAAAAAAAGCAAAATTTATTCTTTAAAACCCAATAGTTGGGTTTTAATTTGGTGAGGTCAACTTTTTCAGCATTTTTACATATCAGACCATAAGCCAATACATACTAGGGCTTCTTCACTGGAGAAGATGCAGGAGCAATTGGATGCAATGGAAGCAAGGATGATGAAAGGGATGAAAGAGCTAATAACTGCCTCCAAAAAGGAAATTAGAAAGGACATTGAAGATTTGAAAAAAAGATATAGAGGATCTCAGAAATGAAACTGTGGTAACATCTAAAAAAGTGCAAGAAGTGGAGGGGAGAGTGAAAGCACATGATTCCACTTTGAAAAAAATACAAGAAAAAGTGGTAATACATGACTGCAAACTGATGGAACTCAGCTACGTCTGAGAGGAGTACCTGAAGACTAACAAACTGACCTAAAGGAATATATAATAAAAATTATTGCGGAATTCCTGGAGGAAGATCTAGGAACATGGAAGTACTAGTACTAGGAAGTACTAGGAACATGTATGACTATGTGTACAGAGTTAACTCATTCTATGCCAAAAAGAATAATCTACCAAGAGATGTGGTTATAAAGTTTATGACAAAAGAAATGGTGGGAAAGATCATAAATAAAAATTTTGGGAAAACACTGACAGTTGAAGGCAGCAGAGTAAGAATCATGAAGGAGCTGCCAAGATAAGTGTTAACTGACAGAAGGACATACAAGAAACTGACAGAAAAATTATGAGACATTGAAATAAGGTATAGGTGGATACTACCAGTAGGTGTGAGTTTTGAACTTCAAGGGAAAAGGATCACAATACAAATACACAAGAACTGCGTAGGTTTTATGAAGAACATAAAGAATTTGAACCATGATGGATTACAAATTATTATCTTGGAATGTAAATGGACTAAATTCACCACAAAAAAGAAATGCGACGTTTCATTGGATTAAAAAGCAAAATTGTAATATAATTTGTCTGCAAGAAGTACACATTAAACTAAAGGATTATACATTTTTATGGAATAAACCATTGGGGCTTGAATTTTTTTCACTGGCTGAGCAGAAGAAAAGAGGAGTGATTTTTTTATATCAAACAAGAATTGGACCAAAAATTGATGTTTAAGGACAATGATGGGAGATATGTAACGGTGGAAATAATAATAAATGGGAAAAAACCGTTGCTATTGGGACTGTATGCACCAAATGGAGCAAAAGATATATTTTTAAAGACATTACACAACAATTGGATAATGTGACATATGAACAAATTATGATAATGGGGGACTTTAATGGAACAATTAAGAATGCATTGGATAGATCTGGGAAAAAAATAATAAAGAAGGGAAATTGCCAAAGTCCTTTTTTGAATTAGTTAAACAAGAAAATCTGGAAGATATATGGAGGAAGTTCAACCCTGAAGTGCAGAACTATACCTTTTTTTCAGCAAGACATAATACCTTTTCAAGAACTGACATGTTGTGGGGTACAAAAGACTTAGGTCTTATTACAAGAAAAATAGAGATCTTACCTAAAGTAGGAGCAGATCATAACCCATTATTGTGGTCAACTAAGTTGACCAAAAAGGTGAGAAGATGGAGGTTAAATGAAGATTTACTACAAAATAAAGAAATAGTGGCATCTCTAAAGAAAGAAACTAAAGCTTTCTTCCAAATACATGATAAGGAGGAAATTGAATTTCAAATGGTTTGGGATACATATAAAGCAGTAATGAGAGGGATATTGATTACACTGAATAATAAAGATAAAAGAGCAAAGGAAAAACAATTGTTGGACATTCAGAATGAAATAAAGAAAAAAAGAGGGGGAGCTGAGGAAGAGACCAGGGAAAAAGAAAATTATGAAGGAAATTACAATACTTCAAACACAAATGAGACATTTGTTAAATAAAGAATTGGAATGGAATCTGAAAAGATTGCAGCAGAAATATTTTGAAGGAGCAAATAAACCTGGAAAATATTTGGCTTGGCAAATGAAAAAAAAGAGAGAAAAAATTATTAACAAAATAGTAGTTGGTGGTAAAGAGATTGTGGATCAAGAAGGAATCAAAAGAGATTTTTTTAAATATTATGCCAAATTGTTTAAAGGCTTTAAGATAAACAAAGAGAAGATGGAAATATATTTGCAAAAAATTAAAATAATAATAATAATAATAATAATATTTTATTTTTATATCCCGCCCTCCCCGCTAGGCGGGCTCAGGGCGGCTAACAGACACGGGAGTCTCATGATTCACATTAAACAATAATAGACATGGGAGTCCCGTGATTCATAAAACATAACAACTTAAACATTAATTACAATAAATTATTTAAAATACATAAAAACATATAAACATATAAAATATAAAAATAGGTGCTAAAATGATGTATTTAAGATGGCTAAATGTCTATTCATTCATTAATCAGGTTCTGTCTTAGTTGCCACATGGTGACTCAAATGCTAACTGAAAAAGAAATGTTTTGCAAGCCCTGCGGAATTGGTTCAGGTCCCGCAGGGCTCGCACCATCTCTGGGAGGTCGTTCCACCAGCGAGGGGCTATCACCGAGAAGGCCTGCTCCCTAGTGGCCTTCAACCTAACTTCTCTTGGCCCAGGGATTGTTAATAAGTTCTGAGAACCAGACCTCAGTGCTCTCCGGGGTACATATGGGGAGAGGCGGTCCTTTAGGTAGGCAGGTCCTCGGCCATATAGGGCTTTAAAGGTAATAACCAGCACCTTATAGCGAACACGCTAGACAACCGGCAGCCAGTGCAGATTGCGCAGCCCAGGCCGTGCAGGCTCCCACCGTGGTAGTCCCTCCAGCAGCCTGGCCGCCGCGTTCTGGACTACCTGGAGTCTCCGTGTTCGGTACAAGGGCAGCCCCATGTAGAGGGCATTGCAGTAGTCTAACCTCGAAGTGACCGTTGCGTGGATCACAGTTGCCAGGTCGGTGCGTTCCAGGAAGGGGGCCAATTGCCTCGCCCTCTTGAGATAGAAGAAGGCGGATCTAGCAGTGGCAGCTACTTGGGCCTCCATTGATAGGGAGGACTCCAGTAGCACCCCCAGGCTCTTGACTTTGCGCACCGGTACCAGTGGCACACCGTCAAAGGCCGGTAAAGTAGTCTCCCCTCCCGGTCCGCCACGGCCCACGCAAAGGACCTCAGTCTTCGCCGGATTCAACTTCAGCCCGCTCAGCCTGAGCCAGTCAGCCACGGCTTGTAGTGCCCGGTCCAAATTTGCTGGGACATCACCAGCCCGGCCGTCCATCAATAGATAGAGCTGGGTGTCATCTGCATATTGATGGCAACCCAGCCCATACCTCCGTGCAATCTGGGCAAGGGGGCGCATAAAGATGTTAAACAGCATCGGGGAGAGGACTGCCCCCTGAGGCACTCCGCAATGGAGTGGATACCTCTGAGACAGTTCCCCCCCGATCGCCACCCTTTGTCCCCGACCCTCAAGAAAGGAGGAGAGCCACTGTAAGGCTAGCCCCCGAATTCCTGCGTCGGCGAGGCGGCGGGTCAGCAGCCGATGGTCAACCATATCGAACGCCGCCGATAGGTCTAACAACAGCAATACTGCCGAGCCGCCTCGATCCAGTTGCCGTCGGAGGTCATCCATGAGGGCGACCAGGACTGTTTCTGTCCCATGGCCCGGGCGAAAGCCGGACTGGCATGGGTCTAGGACGGAAGCGTCCTCCAAGAATTCCTGTAACTGCACCGCCACGGCCCTCTCGATTATTTTGCCTAAAAAGGGCAAGTTTGAGACCGGCCGGTAATGTGCCAATTCGGCCGGATCTGATGACGGTTTTTTCAGGAGAGGGCGGACCAGTGCCTCTTTCAGAGGTGTTGGAAAAACACCTTCTGAAAGGGATCGATTTATAATATCCCGTATAGGATATCTTAGTTCCTCCTGGCAGGCCTTAATTAGCCAGGAGGGGCAGGGGTCCAGATCGCAAGTCGTGGAACGTGCAGTGGCAAGAATTCTGTCGACTTCCTCCAAGCTGAGCGGGTCGAAGCAATCCAGAGTTGAATCAGAAGACACGCATTGGGCTTCGAGTCCACTTACTGCCTCCAAATTGGCGGGGCAGTCCTGGCGGAGCGATTGGACCTTATCCGCAAAGAATTTCGCGAAGGCCTCGCAGCCAATTTCCAATTCCTTAGCTTTAGAATTGCCCTGAGGCAATGTAGTCAGATTCCGAATTATTCTAAATAATTGGGCTGGGCGCGAATTTGCGGATGCAATCCTAGCCGCAAAGTATGTTTTCTTTGCGGCCTTGATTGCCATCTCATAGGACTTCATAAACTTCCTATAAGATGTTCTAGTCGCCTCGTCACGAGTGCGTCGCCATTGCCTCTCTAGCCGTCTAAGGCCTTGTTTCAGCTGGCGTAATTCCGGGGTATACCACGGGGCCAGCTTAATCCGAGGTCGCAGAGAGCGCCGAGGTGCGATCTCCTCGGTGGCCCTAGAGAGCCGGCTATTCCAGGTCTCAATCAGGCCATCAAGGGAGCCGCCAGAGGGCCAGGAGTCCCGCAGAGCCATCTGGAACCGTTCCGGGTCCATTTGACTCCGTGGGCGAGCCATAATCGGCTCCTCGCCTAAACAGGTTCGGGGGGGCATATTCACACGGGCCTTGAGGGCGAAGTGATCCGACCATGGCACAACCTCTGTGGTTATATCGCTCACTACAATCCCGGCCGCAAAGATCAGGTCTAACATGTGTCCGGCCTGGTGGGTGGGGGTCACAACGAATTGAGAGAGTCCCAGTGTCGCCATGGAAGACACTAGGTCCGTCGCCTGACTGGAGGACGGGTCATCGGCATGGACGTTGAAGTCACCCAGGATTATCAGCCTTGGGTGCTCCAGCGCCCAGCCTGTCGCCGCCTCAAGCAGGGACGGTAAGGCGTTGGCCGGTGCGTTAGGCGTACGGTACACCAGCCAAATCGCCAACCCCTCTTCATCCCCCCACGCCAGCCCGGCACATTCAATGCCCTCAATCTTTGGGGCCGGGAGCGCCCTAAAGGAGTAAGCCTCCCGTGCAAATAATGCCACTCCTCCCCCCCGCCCGCTAGTCCGCGATTGGTGGAAGACCGAGTAACCTGGGGGAGCTGTTTGCGAGAGGGCCACTGTATCACCCTCCCGAATCCAGGTCTCGGTCACGCAAGCCAGGTCCATATTCTGCTCAAGCATGAACTCTCGAAGAGTTGAGGTCTTATTATTGATGGACCTGGCGTTGCATAACACCAATGACGGAGGCGGGTTGCTCCTGGTCCTGCTACCTGTCACCCTTGGGATGGGCCGCAGACTGGAGGGGGGCCGAGCACCGACTTGTCTCTGTCCGCCTCCCTTATAATATCTGCTCCCACCGCCATACCTCCCCCTCCCCAGGAGCACCGGAATCCCTGAGCCAGCCATTCCTCGCTGGCAGCAGCTGCAATGAAACTACTATCAGGCTGGCGTCTAATTACACACCCTCCTCACTCCGTCTAACTAAACCCTAATTCCAATTAACCCAAAAAACCCCTCCAATTCCTTATATGTATTTGATAAAAATTATTCCAAATAGCAATTAATTTACCCCTCCCTATTTCCCATCAGTTTGCTAATAATATTTATATAGTCTAATTCAAATATATAATAATAATCAAACACTGAGTTAATTAGTAATAAATTAATTTTAACTACTAAGTTCCGGAGTGGGTTGGCAGTTCTTAAAGTGCGGCGTGCGTGCAGTTTGGGCGTTCCTTATGGATTAGCAGCCACCAATGGGTATGCAGATTACAGTCAATAGTCGGCCAGTCAGTACAGAGCAAAGTAAAATAAAGTAAAGTGCGGAGTGCAGGGTCCAGGGCCAAATGTCGGTGGTTGTGCCCAGTCATGTAAATGCGCCAGATAGTTCTAAGAAGTTGCAGGCTCCGGGTGCAAAAAAGGTCTCGCGGTTGGGGCTTATTCGTTGTATCTCGCGCAGGCTGGTGAGCCCGTGGTGGGTGGAAGCCCCCCTCGTACTCCCCGCCGCGCCGTAAAGCCCCTCCTGTGTTGCCTGTAGGGACAACCAATTCATATGGAGCCCTATAATGCCTGTACGGCCAGTTGTTGATTTCAGGCAGAAGCACCCGGGTCACCTGCATCAGGCGCTTTCTTGGGCGTCGGCCCCTTCGTCGCTCTGAGACTCCTCCCGTCGCTCCTGTTCTGCAAGCGTCAGGGGTCTCTCACAGCCTTCCCGGCTCGCCGCTACTCCTCCGTCACTCCACTTCGCAAGCGCAGGGGGGGGGGTCTCTTGTACTCGCCCCGCTCTCCACTCCACTCCGTCTGTCTCGCTCTCCCTGCACTCGTCCCCGCTCAGACGCTCAGACGCCGGATCACCAGGCCGCCGGACCACGATGTCGATTTTGGTCCTGGCCCGGGCGTCCACGTCGTTGCCGCGATCGGCTGCAGTCCACTCCGCCGCCTCGATTGTACTCGCGGTCAGGTAGGCCGCGCGGTTCGCGCCCGGTTTGTTGTTTGTTGTTGTTACCGGGAGCGTCGGCGGCGGTAGCCCTCGGTAGCCTCCAATTTCTGCTGTCTCCGATGTCTCGTTCCTCGCCAACATCAAATGCCAGCCTGTCAGGGGTTTTTCGAAGGTGGCAGATGGATAATAGAACCTGATACTCGGGAGCTCTAGCACCTGAGCTCCTTCCTAGGTCGCCATCTTTGGCCATATAATAGCTCCCTTAACATAAAATATGGAAAAAGTTTTGAATGAACCAATTGAAAAAATAGAAATTGAAGCAGCAATTAATTCAATGAAAACAAGAAAAGCACCTGGTCCAGATGGATATACAGCAAAAATTTTTAAAACCCTTAAAGTGGAGTTAACACCAAAGCTTCAAAAACTGATGAATATTATAAGACTGCAGGGGAAAATACCAAATATATGGAAGGAAGCAGTAATTTCGCTGATTCCAAGAGAGGATAGAGATGTCACGAATGTAAAAAACTACAGACCAATTTCATTGTTAAATAATTACTATAAAATATATACAAGAATCTTAGCAGAACGATTTAAACAATATTTTATGAACTTTATTAAGAAGGAACAAGCAGGATTTCTTCCCAATAGACAAATTAGGGACAATTTAAGGACTGTTGTAAATATTGTAGAACATTATGAAAGACATCCAGAAAAAGAAGTTGCTTTATTTTTTGTGGACGCAGAGAAAACTTTTGATAATTTAAACTGGGACTTTATGTTTGCAGTGATGGAAAAAATGGAATTGGGGGAAAGCTTTATAAGAATGGTGAAAGCAATATATACTGAACAGTATGCAAAACTTTGCATAAATGCGGATCTTACAGAGGATATGAAAATTATTAAGGGAACAAGACAAGGTTGCCCTCTTTCTCCATTGTTGTTTATAATGACTCTTGAAGTTTTGTTGACACAAATTCAAGAAGATAAAGAAATAGAAGGTTTGAAACTAAAAGGCTTTACTTATAAATACAGAGCATTTGCAGATGATGTAATGTTTATAAATGAAAATCCTGTACAAGTAACGCCAATATTACTCGGTAAGATACAAGAATATGGAGAAATTGCAGGATTTTACATTAATAAAGAGAAGTCAAAATTTTTATGCAAAAATATGCAAGGGAGTAAACAAAAAGAATTGCAGGAGCTGACGGGATGTGAAGTTACTGCTAAAGTAAAATATCTGAGTGTGGAGATTACAATGAAAAATATTGATTTATATAAAACAACTATGAAAAGCTATGGCATAAAATGAATGAAGATATGGTAAAATTGAATAAACTTGTTATTGCTTGGAAGAATAGCTGCAATAAAAATGAATATCTTACCAAGAATCATGTATTTGTTCCAAATATTCCGATAGTGAAAGACAGTAAACAATTCAATAAATGGCAAAGAAAGATTTCAGCATTTGTATGGGTGGGGAAGAAACCAAGAATTAAAAAGAAAATTTTAACAGATGCAAAAGAAAGAGGAGGATTTCAACTACCAGATTTAAAGTTATACCATGAAGCAGTATGTCTAGTCTAGTATGGATAAAAGAGTGGGTGACATTGTTGAATAGAAAACTTTTAGTATTGGAAGGTCATGGAAATAAATTTGGTTGGCATGCTTATATGTACTATGGGAAGAAAAAGATGGATGGTTTTTTCTCTCATCACTATATAAGAAGTAATTTGTTGAATATGTGGATGAAATACAGAAAATATGGAAATGAAAGGAAACCGTTGTGGATAGTGCTAGCAGAAGTAATTAAAATATCGGCGGAGACGGGTGAAGCAAGATGGTTGTCATATAATCAATTATTAAAAATACAAGGTGGCAAGATAGAGTTGAAAACAGCTGAAGAACTGAATAATAAGTATGACTGGTTCCAAATGCAACAAATAAAGAGCTTGGTGGAAAATGATATTAAAAATGAAGGAATAAGGTTTCAGCTGTCAGATCGCTCAGCATAGGGACTCTTTGATGACTGCCGATGAATACGTCAGCCCACTCTAACTGTGCCCCGTACCGCCAGTTCTATACAGATATGTTTTTACAGCCTACTTTCCCCCAATCAGTAGGTTTCTTACAAAACAAGAAGCTGACAAATTAAGCATCTGTAATAGATATGGTCATAGTACTTTCAAGTACTGTCTGAAAGGACATAGGGGTAAAAGAATGATGGGATTACCTACGTGTATAGACTCCGAACATACCCCCCCTTTCCCTAGCATGATCCAGCAGCAGGCTATAACGCTGTTGCTTGTGCATTACTTTGTAATATGTTTATTGTACCCCAAACTAATTCCGGCCTCCCCCATTCCCACCTTTTCCTATAATACTCACCCTCGGCACCTTTGATTTGTAGCCAACTTTATATAATATCACACCCACTTTCCTATGTAAAATCAAATAGACTCCTGCTGTTTCTTGCCCCAGCTGCCCTGATTAATTTTAGTCCACTCAAGCAAACATTGAAGAAACCGATCCTCTCACAATTGCGATCCCCAACCTTTACACCATCACTCCTGTCCTGTTCAATAGGTCATACTTACAGGGAAGTGTTTCACTGTAAAGTGAAAATAAAGAAAAAAGTTTATATGTAATAACCGGTGGTGTCCATTTATTCAGTGTATTTTTATACCATGTTTCCTTGTTGCTGAAAGTGTTTTACAAAAAAACCCATTAGCCAAAAATTGACATGATTAAACATTATTAAAACCAAACCAGGAGGACTTTCTGTGTTGGTGATATTGGATGAGAGAAGAGACGCCCCCCGCCTTCAGTGGGGCATAAGAACAGGACCACTACAGAAAAAAGACTTGCTCCGGCTTTTAAAGATTATGTGGGGAAGAGCATGCATGGCGTTGCTTTTTAAAGTAGGGAACCCATGAAAACATGATGTCAGTATTAGGACTTGTGTTTAAATAGCTCTCGTCCTATCTTAAGTTTTCTTGGTGCAGAGATGTTATTTTCAGAGTTAATGGTAAAACCATATGTCTATCAGTGTATCAGTGTCAGTCTCCCTCTTACAATCTTCCTCTTACTGATCAAAAGCGACCTCCCTAAATGCAATGTGATCTTTTTAATATCAAATGTTTTTTAGTATCAAAAATTCATTTTTTTCCCAGCAACAATGATGAGACCGATTCTTTTTGCACAAACTCAACGGCTTCTAAATACTTTTTTATTTTTATACATGTGAATGTATAAAATGTACATTTATTACAGAAAGTTTTAAAAATTTATTTACAAAAGGGGGGAAAGAAAGATATTCACAGATGTGCCATTCTGAAATGTATTATGCAGAAATTTTTCAACAAGTGTCACATAGGGTTGGTGGCATTTCTGAAACAATGTTCTCAATTGTTCACAGGGAGTTGGGGATGTTCGTACACCTTCCACCAGGTTGGCCAATGCTATGATATGATTCTTGTTAATACCGCAGCAATCCAGAAGAACACACAATAACTGTGATCACATACAACACAGGATCCGTATTCAGATTGCAACAAACATATCTTAAGTTCTCATCATAAAAACCAGCGGGCCACATCAAACATACATGAGAATTCTGTCCAGGTCTATCTAAAATACATAGAATAAGAGAGATCATTGGAGCAATAATTGAGAACTGAAAAAGCAGTGGCAGTTATCAGTTTGTACATCGCAGAATGTGACTTTTGCTTGTCCACAGGTGGAACGCCTTCATCGGACACTCCCACATATTTTTGCAGGACGGTATGACTCAATGTCTGAACACCGGACAAGTCCACGAGGCAAAATTTCTAAAAAAAATCACAAACACACAAAATGAGAAAAGGAGCCTAAACAGAAACCACACAACCTTTACACATCTTTCCCATGTTGTTCTACCCACCTTAAATGTATCCTGTTGTGGCGAATTCATGGAGTCACAACTCTCACCACCCTGGAAACACCTACTCCTCTTTGGTGTACAGATTTCTGCCCATCTTTCATTTTCTCAGGTGAATCAAAAAGGCGCTTTTCAAGACCTGGCTCTACATTCTCCTTGTCAGAATCGGTGCTAGGTTTTTGAATTATCACTGCAGCTTTCCTCCTTACTGGTGCTCCGGGGGCCACTGGATTAAAAACAGACATAGGTGTATTCGCAATGGTGCTATGGAGCCATCAGAACAGTGCCTGGCTTTCCCATTTTTAAAGAGTATCCTGTGCTGACCCCCCCCCCCCCCACCCGCACCCGTTGGTGCATTTGAACAATGGCAACTCTTTTATCGGTGGTCGGTTGCAGAGCTGAATTCACAGAGGGACCTATCTCAGGGGTTGCGGTATCGCTACCGACGAGCGTATTACAGCTTGGCACATCGAAAGTCAGAGTAACAAGGTTGTCTAATTTTATACATTGTGACTAAGTATTATATTTTATTCAGTTATATACCGTGACCCGCTAAGACACGTGTAATCAAAACACTGAATTGCCTGGATGCTTTAGAAACTACCGCAAAGGCCCCATTTGCGTGCCTTTGCATTAAAACTGAAACGTATCTTCTAGATCATCTTCCGTGTATTCACGGTATGTGTTATAACATATAAAAACACTATTATGTTCTAGAATACAGGTACCACTATAAACAAAGAAAATAAAATCTTGCAGCCGCCTTAAAAACTATTTTATTTATTTATTTATTTATGTATTATTTATATCCCGCCCTTCCCACCAAGGTGGCTTTATTTCAGAAAGGCCGGGGTAAAGTGTTCCCACACGAATTCTCTTCTAGCCGGGGATACTAAGTCGGCTTAGGAAGACCCAGCTGCACTCTAAGAACAGTAAAACCTGTTCCTGCATAAGGCACAGTTGTACTTTTGCCACAAAAGTTGTACTTTTGCCACAAAAGTTGTACTTTTGCCGCAGTTGTACTTTTGCAGGGTAGGAGTGGCTAGCCCCCCCTGGAATTAAAGCCTTGTAAACAGTTTATACGTTCTTCTACTTCTCCCCGTGTTCTGATAAGTGTGTCCTACCGGGTTTGCACTTATTGAACTTACTGCTAGAACGGTTAAAAGCCTCTTTGAAAACATTAAAAAATGTTGAAGGAAAAGTTGCGAACACGGCTTCTGACATAAATCAATTAACAAATGTAATTGGGGAAAAAAAATGTCAATCCTCAATCAGTGCATTTGCCCCCATAACTGTGATGCCCCAGGAAAAGATACATCTGAATGCCAAACCTACAGTCTCCTCAGAAACCAATTATGCATCTGATGCCTTTGATAATTATTGCAAAAAGTAGCAAAATCTAATCTTTCGACCAAACCGAGTTTGCTTAACTATTTGAAGCTACAGAGGAAGAGTTCCAGGCTGGGGGAACAGTCATTTAGTCAATAATCATCTTTGTGAAATTTTCATTTTAATCTTAACTTTTATCTCATCTCTACAGTTTATGACAATTGTACCTTATAGTAATGCTGAGAATCTGCTTGTTAAAATGTAAACTTTTTATATAATTATCTCTCTCTCTCTCAATTCTGTGTTTTTCTTACTGTATTCTTATTATTCTTTTTAAAAATGCACATTATTGTCATTTTAAGCAATAATTTTGATATATAATGATACAGACCAAAACTGTATAGCTATATAGTTGTGACCAGACACACTGGTCATTTTTCATTTCAAGGGGAAGAAGTCAACATTAATACAAAATTAAAAATTGAAGCAATAATACCATTTATAATATGCAGATAGTCACAATAATTTGCAATACTATAAGTAAATATTACTAAGGTAATGTTATGAATGTCTAACTGCTTAATACGGACTATACGTTGTGTAAAAATAAAATTTCTTTGTTGGGTGATTCATATTGTGGCTGGCACCCATAGTTCTGTGCCTATCAGACCACTGCTATTAATTTTTTCTTTTGACAAATTATGCATTTAAAATCAGAGGCTTTGGCAGCCCCAAAGAACTAAAAATGTTAAAAAATGTTCATTGCGTTAAAATGTGGGGGAAACTAATTACTTAAAAACATGTAACAAACAGACACAGCTCTGCACAGCTTTTGCATATGCACAAATGCTGTGCATTAGGGATGCCAACCTCCGGGTGGAAATCTCCTAGAATTACAACACATCTGTTTTTGAAAAACTCTCCCAAGTTCTTTGTTTATTTATCTTGTCCGACCTTATCAGGTCTAAGCAGAGTGTGTAATTTTAAAACCATGTCCAGGAACTGTTAAGATTCATGTTGATGGGAGTCTAACACCGGGAGTGACCGGCAACATTTGAAATATATTGTACAACAACATTTCTGGCACCTGCACTCCCACCCTGTAATAGCGAAATATAAGATCAATCAAATTAGAAGGCAGTTATCAAAACATCATGAAGCTGAAAAGGTCTAGTTTGTTTGTTTGTTTAAAAGCTGTTTTCCAAAGCCCCTTGGAAGAAATCACTTTCCCAGACACGGGCCCGTGAGAACTTTTTGCATGGTTGTGCTTTTTTGTTTTGGCGGCCAAAGTTAGATTCTCCAGTCTGGAGACTGGCAAGCTCCCTGAGTGCTTGCAGAAAACAAGAGGCAGTCTTCATAATCGTCTGAGAACAGGCCGCTGAAGATGCTAGAAAGACAGGATTTAATGTTAATAAGAAACTATAGGTATTTGAAATTAATAATTAATGGGGCAGTGTTATTAGAATGGATGGCAGAATTAGTCATGCTTGTCTTGCAACACTTTCCACCTGTAAAACACATAGAGAGACACTGAAAAACCTTTAACACCCTCAACATAGCTTTTTCCCCAAAGCACGGCTTTTGCACAGATGCCAGGCATTAGGGTTGCCAACCTCTGGGTTGGGGATCTCCTAGAATTACAAAGTGTCTGTTTTTGAAAAGCTCACCTGTTGCAAACACAAACGGGTGCAAAAATAGCTACCATTTTACACACACAACAGCATCCTCTCAACAAATAACTGTGGGGGATTGCAAACCAAGGATTTAGTATTCATGCAAAACTCTATGGCGTTACTGAGTCCCCAGAGAGTTTTATCGACACGCAACCTGATGCAACCTGATGTTAAAGGGACATGTTACACGTATAAGGTTATCTGTGTTCAGTTTTAAAGCCATCATTTTATCCATTGGGTATGTCTCCTCTCCAAACTATGTCAGCTTAGAACTGTTGCTTCTCCACAATTCTCTAAATAACGTCTGTGTTGCAAAACATGCTTTCCCCAAACAATATGAAGCATGCTACACCAGAAGCATAGGCTGATCCCTCTTTTTCCCCCTTAGGAAACATCTGGCATTCGTTGGGTGGTGGATCCCTAGCTTCCCATCAGGGACAGTTGCCTCACTCCCCCATAGGAAAACATACGGTATTCATTGTGTGTATGTGGGTGTGTGTGGGAGGGCAGCTGTCATTTTGGTATGTGGCTTGATGATGTTAGGGTACTCCTCTCTACTACTAATATCCCCAATGTGATGACATAACCTGGAAGTGATGTCATCACACCAAGGATGCTCTGCTATTTATGCAAATTCTATGGTTTTGAGGATGAAAAACCAGAGAGTTTCGTTCAAATACCAGAGCATCCTGATGCAATGATGTCACTTTCAGGTGATGTCATTGCATCAAGGATGTCACACAATGTCCCTGCCTACCCCCAGAATGCCCCCCAAAGTTGCCCACTGGAATGGAGGTAAGACCTGGCAACCCTAGGTTGGCCACTGTGTGACTCAGAAAGCTGGACTAGACAGACCACTAGTCTGATCCTATAGTGCTCTTCTTATGTTCTTAAAGTCATATTAGGATATGTCCAAAGGGAAAACAAGGTGAAAGATCTGCTGGAGAATAAGTGGAATAATGCTAATGAGTATTTTTAACTCATCCTTCTTCCAAAAAGCTCAGGGTGATATACATTGGTCTCTTCTCTTCTGTTTTACCCTCACAACAAACTGGAGAAAGAGTGACTGGCCCATGGTCACCCAGCAAGCTCCCACAGTGCTTCCATTTAAAGAGTGAAGACCTGGGTATCCCAGTTCATAGTGCAACAGTGACCACAACAGAAAGCGAGCTCTTTAAGGATGAGCGACTATAAAGGACTCAATATGTCAGATAGAATCCAGCAGGAGTGGACAGTCCAGCGTATTAATACCTTTAAAAATCTCAATAACCATCACTTTGAGGAACCATTATATGACAAACTGAAGATGCACAGCTAGAGTTTAAACTAGTGAACTGCTGTGGACTTTGAAAGCAAGGTACAAAGTGGAATAAGGATATTGAACATCCTTGGATTCAAACCTGTGTTTTGACCATGATGGTTTCTGGAAGACCATGGGCGTTTTCGCACTCACCTTCAGCCAGCGCGACCCCCCTCTTCACCGCGCAGGATCTGCGCGGATTTCGCACTAAATGCCGTGGAGCAGCCAGAAGAGCCGGAAGCTCCCGGCGCAAAAGCCGCTCAAACGTAAACCGCCAAAAAGCAGTTTCCGTTTGCGCGGCTTTTGCGACGGGAGTTTCCGGCTCTTCTGGCTGCTCCGCGGCATTTAGTGCGAAATCCGCGCAGATCCTGTGCGGTGAAGAGGGGGGTCGCGCCGGCTGAAGGTGAGTGCGAAAACGCCCCATGAGTCAGTGTTTTCCTCTCAGCTTAGTCCCCCTCACACAGTTGTGAGGAGGGAAAAACAGGGCCTTTCAATCCATGTCTCCAACCCTGAGCTTCTTAGAGGAAGCATGAGGATAGATGAATCTGTCATTGTAAAGGCAGAGTGGAAGAAGAAGAAGAAGAAGAAGAAGAAGAAGAAGAAGAAGAAGAAGAAGAAGAAGAAGAAGAAGAAATTGGAGTTATATCCAGCCCTATACTCTAAATCTCAGAGTCTCAGAGCAGTCACAATCTCATTTACTACCCCCCCACACACACACACACAACAGAGACCCTGTGAGGTGGATGGGACTGAGAGAGCTTTCACAGAAGCTGCCCTTTCAAGGATAAGCTCTGCGAGAGCTATGGCTGACCTAAGGCCATTCCAGCAGTTGTTGATTGGCTGGGACTGGGTTAAATATCAGAAGCTCAGCATTCTGCTTCAGTATTGCCTAATCAGCAAAGCAAGACCTTCTGTTTGCAACAGTTCAGGTTCCAATTCAGACTACTGACCTCAGAAACCATGAGATGAAGAATCCACCCTCCATGTTTAGCTTCAAATACAGTTGCTCAAAGGGCTGTCCTGGCCCTGACAACCACTATGATGATTTTGTTTTTGTTCAGGATGGACTGCTCCTCCCCTGTTATAGGACTTGCCATTTGAAGTTCCCTGCCTGCCCATCCCTACATTTTTACAAGGTGGTAATACTTGGTAGATCTGGAGCAAAGAAAGGATGTGTGTGCATGGTCCCATTCCAACTGGATGAGAAAGGGGTCTTTTTCACCTGCTTAATTTTGCCTTGCCCTGCTTAAAACTGATTAAGATATGCACGGTAGGATTGCCAACATGGTATTACCAACCTCCAGGTGGAGCCTAATGATCTCCGATAATTACAACTAGCCTCCAAACTACAGAAGTTAGTACCTGTCACACAGCCGGGCCTAGCAGGGCCTTCTACTGGCTGCCACCACTCTGGTAAGGGTCTGTATGGAGGGCCCAGAGCACCCAACCACCCTTGGCTTCCTTATTAATACCTCTTAACTGTGACCAAGGAGATGTGAGGACCCACGGTGTATAACAACAACAGTTTATTTACAGTGATCAAATAATAAGTGGGTAAAACAGTAAAATATATATACAGTAAAGGTTGGTGCAAATGAACAAAAGCCCTGACGCAATCAACTATATAGTCCTTACTCTAATAAGCAACACTCGCCCCCTTGGGTAAGGTAACTTTTCCCTGCTGCAAGCTCTCTAGGCTACAGACTACCTCAAGCTCAGCCTTCCGGAAAAGAACACACCCTGCCTGGGCTTGTCCCTTTTATGTTCTCCTCCCAGGCCCCACCTCTCTCTGGGCCAGTTTCCCTCCAAAACCTTGCCACCCAATCAGAGGGACAGAAGGGATCCTGGGAAATGTAGGCTCTTTTGTAACTCCTAGGCAGGCTTCTCTGGAGCCTGCAGGCCTCACTAGGCTCAGGATCAAGACAGTTCCCCTGAAGAAAATAGCTGCTTTGGATAATGACCTCTATGGCAATATAACACAGTGAGGTCACTACACTCCCAAACCCTGCCCTTCAAGACTCCCTCCACAAACCTTCTGGAATTTCCCAAACCAGAAATCACAAGCTTATTTCCAGGTTGGAAAATTACTGGACATTTTAGGATGGAACTTAGAGAGGGTGGAGTTTGAGGAGGGGAGAGAGCTCAGCAGTGATCTCAAAGAATCCACCTTCTGCCATTTTCTCTAGAATAACTGATATCTGTAATCTGGTGTCATGGGTCAGTCAGGGCCCAGAGAGGACTCCTTAGGAGAACAGGACTCTTCAGGAGAACAGGAGTCACATGTAGCCAGCTCTGAGTCAGCAGAAGCTAGCAAGCAGAAAGACAAATTGCAAGCTTGTCAAGATCCACAGCCAACAGCTGGTGCAGAACTACCAACAGTCTCCAGCCCTGAGTCAACTGGTGAAATGAAGTTCCCAGCCCTCCAGTACCACCCACATCTTTTGAGCACTGTAGACTGATGCTACTGACCCCAGAGACTACAAGCAGAACAACAGGAGAGATGACAAAGTACTTGCCTCCTGACCCAACACCAGCTGCTTGAGTAGTTACAGAATTACTCCTGAGCAACTGGCTGCAAGTTTGACCCTTGGTCACATGCCTACAAAAACCAGCTAAGGAAGGCTGTTAGGTGTGGAAGGAACAAGTAGGGTTGTCAGCCTCCAGGTACTGCCTGGAGATCTCCCAGTTTTGCAAATGATCTCCAGCTGGGAGAGATCAGCTCCCCTGGAGAAAATGACTGCTTTAAAGGGTGGACTTTATGGCATTGTGCCATGCTGAGGCCCCTTCCCTCTCCAAACCCCACCCTCTCCCAGATCCACCCCAAAAGTCTCCAGGTATTTTCCAACGCAGACCAGGCAACCCTAGGAACAAGTCATTCAACTGTTGGCCATTGTATTGGGCCCTGACTTGCTTGTGTGACTCTGAATTGGCACCTGACCTTGTCTCTTAGCTTTGTGATTCCTGCTTGTGAAGAACCTTGCCTGACTATGTCTTTTGGACAACCCCTTGGTAACATCTTTCTTGGCTCTGAAACTGGACTTTTTCTTCTTTTTTCTGGTATTTTTGTACTTTTGTGTGTGTGTGTTTGCATCTGGAAGTCATGGTAACCTCTGGTGACTGACCCCTACTGGGGGACTGGAAGATATTCAGAGAGGTGGCTAAATAAAGCCTGCCCCTGCCTCCTGGTATTTCAAGGAAGTCTCCCATCCAAGTACAGAGTGGATCCTGATTATCTTCTGAGATCTGATGAGATTGGACTTGTATGGGCTTTCCAGGTCAGGGCTCTGAAACTGGATTCTTGACTTGGTTTCTTGTACTTGGACTCTTGCTACCCACAAGAACATGCATGGCTCTGCCTGCCCTGTGACTTGATTGGAGGCATGATGGGATTGTTGAGAGGCATGCCTCTGAGAGCATTGTAGATAAGGTGCCCTCACTGAGGGCTGAATATTAATAAGGCTCAGATTGGCTTTAATAATTAAATCCCAGTTCAAGCCATTTATTCTGTGTGGGGTAGAGAGACATTTACGTTACTAATATTATAAGAAATGTTGACTGTGTGTTTGAGTTGGGGTGAGGGGATAATTATGTATTTCTGTCCTTTCCTTTCCCTTTTGAAAGTAAGTTCTGAAAATTCAAATCTGTCCCATCCCCTTCACCACTACCACCCTGATTTCTTGTCTCTTTTTCACTGTGATTTCTAGGAAGAACTCAGATCCCTAAAGGCTGGAACTCTTTTTTTACACTCTAAAGAATCTACAAGCCTATTGTTTTTTTTTTAATTTATTGTTCATAAAAGTCCTGGCCAAGAATTCTCACATATCTTCAGCAACTGGCCCATCTGGTTATGTCTTGAGGGGCACATAATTTTGAACCAGGACACTGCGAAGTATATGAATTCCAGGGACTTAATGACACCAGGAATCCCACTACAATTCATGTGTATGGGGTATGATTCAGTAGCTCCCACAGACCTGCTGGTCTACCTTCAAGGCCCCCCTTTTCTGCATGTCTTTTATGCTGTGCTTGTTCAAGACTTTTTGTAGCAGTAGGCTTCTCACTGCTTCAAGCCAGAACCATTCTGGATGGGCTCTATCATGCCAGGATGTCACCATCCAGGGCAACAAGCTACATGTTTGCCTGTGGTGGTCCAAGACTGACCAGCAAGGGTGAGCTGTGCAGATCCTCCTTCATTCTGCACCCCCACGCCAACTCTGCCCAGTCTGCTTCATTAGTGATTATATCTGCTTCAGGACCTTGTCTCCAGACACCCTTTGCACATGCTGATGAGTCCTGCCTCTCAGGGTTCCAGTTTGTCAAGCATCATGCATGCTTATTTTATGGCCTTGGAGCGTTTCCCCTGGAGTTCGGCATGTGCTCTTTTTTGCTTTGGTGGCTGCCATGGTGGCCTTGGAGTTAGGTCTCTCAGCAAATTGCATTTGAGCAATCTGGAGATGGTGATTGTCAGCATATTATTTATAAGAAATGTTGCCTGTGTGTTTGAGTTGGGGTGAGGGGACAACAAGGCATATGTCTTACGTATGCCCTCAGCTCAGATAGGTTTCTTATGTTTGTATCTTTCAGCTCCTTTGGGTTTTATCAAATCAGATTGGATCATGGGCCACAGCATTGTCTACTGGGCTGGGACATATGCCTTGTTGTCCAGATACGGGGAAGCCCTGGGACTCAGCAAACATCTTCAGATCACCTGGTTGGGGCATTGGAGGTTGCACTGGTCTTCTCTCCTTCCCATGTTTTTTTGTCATGTCTCACACCTTGACTCTCCAGATGCCTTGGTCATCCAACTTGGGGGAAATTACTTTCCTGTACAAAAAGGGGTAGTGCTATCATGCTCTTTAGTGGAAACTATCCACTCTTGGCTTCCTTCTTGCCTGATGTGGCCCAGCCTCCTCGAATGTGGGCATGCCATTGCTTTGTTTCCACCCCAAGACCCCAAGTGGTGTGGACATGGCTAGGAGAAAAAAAGTAAGGCTTAAGAACAAGTAGCAGAATCTTTGGGCGGACACATCATTGGTCACCTGGACATCAGTTATAGGCATTTGACCCACTACAGGGCAGACAGTGATCCAAATGGGGTATGGATATTTGGATGCACAGCATTTGGTAGGGGTTGCTTTGTTGGTTATGGGTGTAGGAGCGTTGGCAGAAGCAGGAGCAATCACCTCCCCAGCCCTTGTGGTGGTTTGGGCATCAGGACAGATGCTTTTGGCTAAGGAGCCAGCACCTGCATGCCCATATCCCATGTTCTGGGGACTCCATTTGGTGGAACCAAAACAATGGCATGCCCAGCTATCAGCAGGGCTCTCATCACCAGGTGGCAAGGAAGCCAAGCAGCAGCAGGTGTCCATGTGGCTCCTGGAGTTTGCCATTCCTCAGTTTTACCCCCAGCAGGTGGGCCAGAGTGTGGGCGTTATTGAGCAGCATATGGGTTGCCAGATTCAGGATCCATCACCAAGCTGCACCAATACTCCTGTGGTGTATTCAATAAAGCTGTGTCCTTTGTTTCTCTAAAATATCTGGCGGCTGGTCTGTCGCCTGTGTTCCCCTCTATTTCCTGGGTCTACAATAAGCCTACAACCTTTCTTGCGCCAGCTTTGTCGATAAGATCTTGAGTGTATAACCTTTCATGAGCTAGCCATACTCAATAAGGTTTTACAGAATGTTATTCTGTGAAGCACTGTGTGTATGCAAGCCCGCAAACATACTGCAGTCATTACATTCAGTTGCACTTCAGGTCACCTTGATCTGAGTAGCAGTGATTTTTTTTTTTTGATAAAGATATATGAAATATAAGTTTCCAGTGGGAAAAGAAAAGTTGGGTATAATTTAAATGAACGAATTAAATGTCCTTAGGGTTGAAAAGACAATACACTGTAATGGAAGTGCTGATGGAAATCAAAATCCCTCAATCATCTACTGTAGTCAAAATGGCTGGACACTTCAATGACATAGCAAATAAAGTGGTAAGGGTTTTTTTTTTTTTTGCCCTGTTGTTCAAAGTGGTTACATTCACAGAAGCAGTACATTCACAGAAGACAGCTTATGGAGCATTTACACTCTGTTATTTGGACCTAGAGCCAGGTGAGCAGCTGTGTTGGTCTGAAGCAGTAGAACAAAGCAGGAGTCAAGTATCACCTTGAAGACCAACAAAGTTTTATTCAGAGTGTAAGCTTTCGTGTGCTCTAAGCGCACTTCATCAGACAATAGTATGGAATGGCAAGCAGTCCTAAATGTAGAGAAAGTGGGCAGTGAGTTAGTATGTTGAGTCATGGAAATGTTTTTTTTTTTTAGCAAAGTAAAAGAATCATAAGTTCGGGTCTGGTGTTTGTTAGTGTTAATTGGGCTGAAATAACAATGAAAGGTGATATAAAGCAGATTGATGTCCATGTACTAAACCCATTCGTTATCCTGAAATGAAGTGCAATAAATGAGTCTGTTGTAATGTTCTTGTTGTTCAGTCTCTGGGTTAAATTGAGGGCACAGGTTTCTCAGAGGTTTGATTTAAACATGTGACACACATATAAACGTAATTCTAGTTTGCCATAAGAAAAAAGAATACATTAAAATATAGTGGAAGATGGGTTAGTATATGTAATGAGATAAATAGCCAGTATCCCTGTTTGAGTATATCAATATAAAGAACATTGAACCTGTTAGCTCAGATATCACAAACTTAAGCTAAATTGACTACACTAGTGGCTAAAGGAAAAGAAAGTATTAAAAGCAGACATGTCAGAAGAGCTATTGCTCTGCAACTTCAAACCAGAGTGCCTCAGGGATTTTTGTAACATAGATGTTAAACAGGTGATGTTTGTGAAGAAACATAGGTGACTTTAACAACTGACTCCATTAACATTTTTATTGTTACTCATGCTGTGTTTTGAGCATGACCAGTGGGCATTGTTGCCTTCCTGTAAGGGAAGTCCAGTAAGTCCAGCGTGGGAGTGGTAGGAGACATGGACAGGTTAGACAGTAAGGCTGATTTCGCACTGACCTTTTACTGGCGCGACCACCCTCCTCACGCCGGCGGATCTGCAGGGATTTCGCACCAGAAGCGCCGGCGCAGCCAAAAGAGCCGGCAACTTCCGTCCCGAAACCAGCTCAAACGGAAACCGCCAAGAAGCAGGAAAACATTTGAGCGGGTTTCGCGACGGAAGTAGCCGGCTCTTTTGGCTGCGCCGGCGCTTCTGGTGCGAAATCCCTGCAGATCCGCCGGCGTGAGGAGGGTGGTCGCGCCAGTAAAAGGTCAGTGCGAAAACGCCCTAAGTGAAAGTTCTGAAGCTTCAAGAAAAAAAAATCAGTTTAGGCTTCATATTAAAAGTGACCATGACCATGAATCAGAGCCCTTAGAAAAAGGGGATGGAGCAAGGAGAGTAGGAAGGGGAATACACAAGGATAGCAACCATGAGAAACTAATTAGGAAGTAGGAATATGAGGATCAAAAGAATTACAGAGATTTTTTTTTAAAAAAATTTGGTTGTGTGTGTGCGTATGCATGGCAACTTCCAGAAACCCCTTCTGGGGCATGGAGGACATACAGAGAAGTGATTTGATACAGCCTGCCTCTGGCTCCTGATCCTGGTATTCCAAGGAGGTCTCCCAACCAAGCACTAGTCAGAATTGACCTTGCTTAGCTTCCAAGATCTGACAACATCGGGCTTGCCTGGGCTATCCAGGTCAGGGCAAAACGAAATAAATTTGAGATACATGACAGAAACTAGGAGAGAATAAGTCACAGACCACATTGTAGAGGGTTGAAAACAGTCAAGAAGAATGAAGAAGATATTGGATTTATATCCCGCCCTCCACTCCGAAGAGTCTCAGAGCGGCTCACAATCTCCTTTACCTTCCTCCCCCACAACAGACACCCTGTGAGGTGGGTGGGGCTGGAGAGGGCTCTCACAGCAGCTGCCCTTTCAAGGACAACCTCTGCCAGAGCTATGGCTGACCCAAGGCCATGCTAGCAGGTGTAAGTGGAGGAGTGGGGAATCAAACCCGGTTCTCCCAGATAAGAGTCCACACACTTAACCACTACACCAAACTGGCTCTTCAGTTAAAAAAAATACTTTTGCCACTGGGAGATAATGAAAGTTAAAAAAATACTTTTGCCACTGGGAGATATTGAATGGGAGTGCAATAGGAGAATAGGATTCGACAAGGTAAAAAGACTTAAGTGATGAAGGGTAAAAATGAACCTATGGAACAGCCAAAGTTGGAAACAGAAGGCCAATATGATGAGCTAGGGGATCAAGAGTTTTGACAAGGAATAGACTAGAACAGCAGTGTCAAACTCATTTCTTATGAGGGATGGATCTGACATAAATGTGACTTTGTTGGGCTGGGCCATGTATGCCATAAAACATAATGCCAGGTACTAGAGATACAAATGTTATAAAGGACAGCAGCTGGTAAACTCTGAGTTGGTGCATCCTTACCATGTGGTCTCAAGGGCTAAATAGGGTGATGCAGAGGAAAATCCATATAGGCTCCCCCCCTACCCGAGCAGCCTCCTGTTCCCTCCATCGCACCAGTTGCTCATGAGCCTGATAAGAGCCCTGTATGGGTCAGTTCTGACCCCTGGACCTTATGCTTAACACCCCTGGACAAGGAGAGAACACAAGAGGACATCTATAATAGCTTGCATCCACGCATTACTGGATGTTGTGCTACTGCTTAATATGCAAGTATTCACAAGTGGATTATCTTGTCCACATGGGAAAATCTAGTTGTGAACAACTGCTGTAGTTTGATGGTAGGCACAATACTCACTGATACAAGAATGCAGCCATGGTGTCAAATCACACTAATCTTCAGACTTGGGTGCTCAACAGTGTTCCCTCTAAGCTGAGTTGGTGTGAGCTAGCTCACAGTTTTTAGGCTTCGGCTCACACATTTTTGTCTTAGTTCAGGAAAAAATGGCCCCAGATCAAACTAATTTATGCAATCACGCACAACTTTAATGCCAGTAGATCATGAAGTAGAATTTTTGCTCAGAAGACTCCACAGTTTAGAGCAAGGGGTATCAAACATGCGGTCCAGGGGTCAAATCAGGCCCTCGGAGGGCTCCAATCAGGCCCCCAAGCAACTGACTGTCGTCTGCTTCCTTCTCCCTCTCTCTTGCTTCCTTCTGCATAACAGCTTGTTTTGCAAGTCTTGCTCAATTGCACAAGAGCTACAGAGCAAAACCTCTATGTTCTCCATTGGCTGAGCCTCCTCCCTTGGGGAGGAAAGGGGGAGGGAGAGCTTGCTTTGCCTCAATGTGGGCATCATTGGAGCCCCATCAAAGGATGGGAGCCTGATCGCTGATCCCAGCCCCCTGTAACCTAGGCACAGGACCTCCACCTTCGATGGATTCAATTTCAGCCGGCTCCGTTGCAACCAACCAGCCACGGCTTGCAATGCCCTACCCAGTTCCTCTGGTGTTGAATTCGGGCAGCCATCCATCAGCAGATAGAGCTGGGTGTCAACTGCATACCTCCGGATAATCTGGGCAAGGGGGCATATGTAGATGTTTAATAACACTGGGGAAAGAATTGCTCCCTGCAGCACACCACATTGTAATGGGTGCCACTGGGATAGTTCACCCCCAAGCGCCACCCTCTATCACTGACCTTGGAGAAAGGAGACCAGTGATTGTAGGGCTAGCCCCTGTATTCCTGCGTCAGTGAAGCAGTGGGCCAACACTTTGTGGTCAACCATATCAAACGCTGCTGACAGATCAAGAAGGATCAGCAGTGCCAGAATGCCTCAATCCAGATGTCACTGGAGATCATCTACAAAGATGACCAACACCATCTCTGTCCCAAGGGCAGGGCAGAAGCTTGACGGGAAGAGATCTAGGACATCAGTGTCCCCCAAGAAAGCCTGAAGCTGTGTTGCCACCGCCCTCGCCACTATCTTGCCCAGGAATGGCAAGTTCGAAACTGGGCAGTAGTTTGCTATGATCGTAAGGTTCAAAGACGGTTTCTTCAGGAGAGGATGGACCACTGCCTCCTTTAAGGCCCCCTGGAATGCCGCTACTGAAAGGGACAAATTGATGATCTCCCTCAGGGGATTCGTATGCCATCACCACAGGGTTTAACCAGTCATGACAGACAAGGATCAAGGGGGCAAGTGGTGAGTTTCACGGCAGCCAGGGTCTTATCAACTTCATCCTGGGAGAGTAGGTTGAAATGGTCCAAGACTTGACCTGAAGACAGGCAAGGAGCTTCCAGTTCCATTATTGTATCAATTGTGGCTGGAAAGTCACTGCAGAGCAATAAGACTTTATCTGCAAAATAATCCGCAAAAGCCATGCAGCCTATATCCAATTTCCTATAGTTTGGCATGCCCTGAGGCAAAGATGTTGACTGAATTAATCTAAATAATTGAGTTGGGCACAATTTTGCAGAAGCAATGGAGGCAGCATAGAACTCCTTCTTTTCTGCCTTCATCGCCATCTCATAGGTCTTCATAAACGACCTATAAGATGTTCTTGTAGCTTTGTCTTGGGCCTTCTGCCACTCTTTCTCTAGTCATCTCTGCTCCCATTTCATTTGCCTCAGCTCTGAGGAATACCAAGGAGCCAAGTTGGTACCGGGGGCGGAGAGGGTGCCAGGGAGCGACTGCATCGATGGCTTCAGAAAGGTGGCTATGCCAGTCTTCCACCAACTCATCCAAGGGACCAACGGGGAGAACTGGATCCCACAGAGCCTCCTGGAACCTATTCTATGTTTTTCTTTTTCATTTTACTGAGAGACTTCAATCGGACAAAGTCTCCTTCTCTCACTCATGGCCTTCATCAAATCACACGATTTGCCATTTCTTAAACCAGAAACCTTTATCTGTATAAAAATAATCAAAGTGGTATTATTAGTAAAAGTAACATAATAAAATATAGTACCTAAAACCATTCTATGTTTATGCATGTATGCACATGCACACAATAATTAAAATACATAGAAAGAATTAAAACAAAAGTAAAAAGATAATTGAAGTAACATCATCAATTTTATTTAAAAGCATTCTAACTGGGCTTCTTTTGACCACTTTCTCATGGCAAATCATTATGGAACTCTTGCATCACAAGTAGTTTGATAAACTTTTCTTGAAGTACAGATTTCAGAGCCAAAGAGGTTTAGTGGCTAAAATATGTGAGCAGCACTCAATAGAGCAGGGATGTAGAACTTATTTGTTATGAGGGTCGGATCTGACATAAATGAGACTTGTTGGGCCATGTTGAGTTGGGCTGGGCCATGTGTGTACCTATTTAAGATTAGGTAGCAGAGATAGAAGCTTTTACAATAGAAACACAAGCATTACAGCACAGTGACAGAGACAGAAACACAATTACATGATTAATTCATGTATTCTTGCATAGTGCCAATACAAGCAGGAAAAAACAGCATTATAGCTTTATCTTGTTAGAACTGCCATGGTTTATTCCGGAATGTCAATTTGGAAAGAAACAAAGAGATTTGAAAGAAATAAAGAGGTTGCAGAGAGCATTTATCAGTCAAATGCAGAAGGCTTTTACATCTGTTTAAAGAAGAAGTTAATGACTGACTTGCTCCTAATACATACACTGAAATACAACAAGAGGCTGTAGAACAAAGCAGTAGACAAGTCGCACTTTTAAGACCAACTAAGAGGCTGATAACCTTGACATGGATAGTTACATCCTTGAGAAAGAACTCAATGAAATAAGTCTAAACCGAGTACTCATTGGATGGACTCTTTAGCAGGACTGGCCCGTGGGTTCATGGCACCCTAGGCAGGCGCCCCCCTGCTGCCGCCCCCCGCCAGTGCCCCAGCGGCACCCCCTTCCTGTCTCTTCCCCCCCTACACGATCACTGCCTGATGTAGGTGAAACTTATCTTTAGAACAACCGGGATGAAATGAAGGCTTGGCTCCCCCCTCCATTCTGGAACCAGTTGAGCCTTCAGCCAAGCCCCTAGAAGAAGGAGAAGACAAGGTGGCAGTGGTGACCACTAGGTCTAAGGGAAAGAAGTTACCTCCAAATATTTTAGATCTGGAGACTTTGCAGAAAGATGATGCAGAAGTCCAACAATTGCTTGAACAGGGAAAGAGTTCTTGTGGGAGATATTTAAGTCAAAAAATTGAAGGGGTAGTATGGGCTGTGAATGAGGATTTCAAGTTATGGGTTGTTCCAGGGATAGTTAGAAATGACCTGATTCAATATGTGCATGAACAAGGATGTTTTGGTGGGGAAAGGATTCTAGAACAAGTGAAAGGCAAGGGATAGTGGCCTCAAATGAAACAAGATATAAAACAATGGTGTGATAACTGTATGCGATGTGCAATGGTAAATGCAGATTCTAAAATTAAGAAGGGGCCAATGAAGCATCAGAGATCAAGTGGAGTGTGGTCTGATGTTCAAATGGATTATATAGGTCCCTTACCCAGAACTAAGACTGGAAATCAGTATTGTTTGGTGATAGTTGATGGTTTTTCAAAATGGGTTGAAGCCCTTCCTACTAAGGATAATACAGCAAAAACCACGGCTAAACAGTTGTTTAACCATGTATTTACCAGATTTGGTATCCCTAAAGGGTTAAATTTTGATTTAGGATGTCACTTTATTGGTCAGGTAATGCAGGAATTGTGCCAGTTATTGAGAATAAAACAAAGGTTTCATGTGGCCCATCACCCAGAGTCGTCCGGGCTAGCGGAAAGGACAAATAGGGTAATAAAAGAGGCATTGAAGAAGATGGTGAAGGCAGATGGAAAGGACTGGAATCAAAAATTACCTGTAATCCTTATGGCTCTCAGAGCATCCACTGCCTCCCATGGATATACACCCTTTGAAGCTATGACGGGGAGATTAATGAATACCCCGCAGCAATGGTGGTTAGATACAGAAGATACCAGATGAATGGCAACCTAGAGTCCTTACGGATCAATGGATACAACAATTAAGTGAAAGACTGACTGAAATTCATAAAGCTATAGCTGGTCAATTGGCTCTGAATATAAAGAGGATGGATAAATATTTAGGATGGGTAAGGAATCCTATAGAAAGGTTGATAGGGATTAAGGTGATGGTTAGGGACTTTTCTAAGAGAAAACATACTTTGACCCCAAATTGGAAAGGACCATACTATATAGTGGATAAAGCCTCACCTACAGTATATTTGGTAGAGATAGTGCAGGGAACCAGCCCAGATACAAAGAAAAAATGGTTCCATTCCTCCCAATTGAAGGTTTGGAAAGGGAGGTAGGGGTGAATCCTGTGTTGCTGTGTATATATATATATGGGGACCCCATATGCTTCATCCTTAGCACAGGATATATGCTGTGTATATATATATATATGGGGACCCCAATTGCTTCATCCTTAGCACAGCTGGGGCTGGGCAAAAGATGGTGGTTGGTATCCTGCCTTTTTGGCAGGAAACCGAACAAAAGGATGAAAAGGGTTTAGTAGAGGGGATAGCAGCATTATAGGCTAGTAGTGCTTTGGCTTTGGCCTGCACACAAGCCCAGGTTATTGGTCAGCAGATCGTGATGCAGATTATTCGGGAAGGATTGTTAGGAAATTTACCTGTGGAGATTAAACAGTTAGTTTGGAATAATGTGACTCTAGAGGAACGGGTATTGGTTCAATGGTGGAAGATGGTTAATTTTTCTTTTGATGCCACCCAATCTTGTGTAACAGCTTTTGTGTTAACGATGTTTCAGCCTGAATGTTATGATATATATCCAATTGTGCCTTTGGGAATGCAGATATCTAAAGGATTGGTACGCCCAGGAGTGATGATCAATAGCATACATCACCAATCCTTTGGACATCTGCATTCCCATTGGTGTGGATGGGTGTGTTCAGTATGGGGCATTAGGCTTTATCTGTGAAGACTATAATTTTCAGAGGAGGGATGAGTGCCTGTATAAAAAAGATAACAGTACGCAAAGGTGTTCTTTTGAAGTCATGACAGAACAGCAGAGTTCGGTCGTTTATGTCGGATGAAGTTGTGCGTGTATAAGATCACAGTGTCCACTGATTCGTGTGAATGAGTTTAAATTATTCTACACACCAACAGAAATAAATAGATGTTATTGCCAAGCTGTGATTTTGAATATAATGTTCCCCAATGGACAGTGCAGTTGATGAAGCGTAGACCACAGTTATTTGATCGTGTTAAACCTGTAACATTGGGAATGGGTGTGGATATGCTGAGAAAGCTAGTAAGCCACCCAGAATTGCAGAGACAGTTAAAGAGAATAAAGGAAACGGGGGAGAGAATAGCTATTAATGTGCAACATAATAGTCAAAAGATTATACACATTGCAGAAGATACAGAAGTGTTGTTAAGAGAATTGTGGTGGTCTTCCTTTTTCTTTTGGAATCTCAGTCCAACAGCAGCGGGTTCTGTTAATTTAATAACGCATCCTATTACAGTTATTCTTATTATTCAGGCTATCCTTATATCTACTATTGTGATCATCATTTGGGTCCATACGAAAATAAATCAACTTCAAGAACTCTGAGAGAGTTAGAGACTATGATTTTGGCGTCAATTCCAGAAGCTTTGGAAAATGCGGAACTGTTGATCTCAAGAAGATGAAGATGTGTTCCCTTATCATACCTGACGGGAGGAGTTCCGCTAGGTATGAAGGGGGGGAATCTGTTGGATTTATATATATGGTGTTTCTATATGACTGTTTATGTGAAAGGGCCTGGATTTCCTCAGTAAAGAATATCTGGGTCTGAGAATACATTTTGACCGAAGGTTGATCGAAGGTAACCTATTGACAAAGCACATTTGGAGGTCATTCCATATTGTATAACCGCGAGATATTGGCGAAAACAACTTGTTCTCAAAAACATCTGGAAGTGATAAAATAGAGAACTTTGACAATGTGTCCTCCATACATCTGGAAGTGATCTGTTGTGTAATAGGGAAGATCTGGTAAACAAGTCTATTAATCTGATTGAGGAAGAGAACTTTGACAATGCCCTTGTATGGAAAATGGGTCCAGCATGGAGAAACAGCCTGAATCTTATGGAATAATGTATGGATGTTTGTGTATACCCTGTTGGAGGAAAGATGAGAAAGACAAAGAGCCGGAAGAAATGATTTCTTCTAAGTTAAGGAGTTTTTATAGGGAATTGATTCAATGCCATAATAAAATAGAGGAAAGGAGGGGGAATGAAAGAGAGAGATTGCCAAGTGGGGAAAGCCTGTCAGAATCTAAGCATAGATACAGAGAAGGGATTTTTATTAAATGGATTTGTATAGGGCTTGTTAGATTTTCTTTATAGATATAACAGCATGATGCTTTAGGAAATTATAGATGGGGTTAGGGAACTATAGTGGATCTGATGGTTAGTAAATCATAAGACTGAAATGAAGAACAAGCATAGTTACTTACATGGAATCTTTGTGGGATTATATAGGACTTCCTGTATACACACATAACCTTTTCCTTTTTATATTTACACATATTTACATATGGGGGGAGGGAAGCTATATCTCTGAACTTCTATATGCACAAATATTGACTGTATGTTTTGTTATAATATATATGTATGGATGAATATGATCAGAATGGGTTAGATTGGGTTCTCAAGCACCCATGGAGAATCTGTGGTCCCAGATTAGGAGAAGTGGATGGAGATTTTCTTTCAGAGTTCATTGACCTCTCTGGTACCAATTATCAGAGCTGATATTTGGCAACAATAGGTGGTTTCCTTATGTAACAGAGGGTTTTGGTGCTTTCCAGCCAAAAGATGACCAAACCTAGCTTTCTTGTCTCTGATTGGTCAAAGGGCAGGGGCAGACATCTTAGGGAAGAGTATAAATTGGGAGGAGGATCTATTTTGGCAGCGGCAGCAATATCAAGCCTCCTGAGAAGCCTGACCCCTCCGTTTCTTCATAGACTACCACCTGAAGCCATAGGAGAGGTGAGGATGAAATGCTCTTTGGTATCTATACAATGGCTTTGCTTTTACCTCATGTAATAGGCTACAGAACCAGAGTATAGGAAAGGCTATAGCCATGCAATCATGCAACCATGTAACTTTGGGATCATATATTGTCCCTAATCTTTTAAATGCACATATTGACTAAGACTTAAAAAAATTCTTCATATATTTCAGAGCTTGAAGTCTGGTGTCCTTTTTCCTGAAGGGTGTTCTTCCCAGAGTATTTGAATAAAGATCCCCTGTATATTTTATCTATTAACAGCCCGCTGTGATTGCAGAGGCGGGGCAGAGAAGGAAAGGGGGAGGGAAGGGGGTACCACTGCTGCCTTACCATGCACTGTGATTGCGGTGGCGGGGCAGGGTAGGAAAGGGGGAGGGACGGGAAGGGGGTGCTACCGCTGCCTCACCGCCCGCTGTGATCACGGCGGCGGGACAGAGAAGGAAAGGGAAAGGGGGAGGGAAGGGAAGAGGGTTTATAACAAAAGATCAGTGCTTTATAAGAGATATTTTGGTCAAATCCACAAGAGAATGTTAATTTATGTATTGTGTGCAGCTGTGAGGAGAAGAAGCATTCAGTCATGCCTGCTAGGCATCTCATTCACAGGGCACGTATTCAAGATTATTCATAAGGGTTAGTTCCTCCACAGCATGCTTCAACTACCTTTTGTACACACAATCAGAATAGACAAAACATTAGTTCAAGTTTGCCCTGTAAATGCACAGCATGGTGATTCTAACCCACTAACATGATTCTGATTCAAAACCAGATAGGTGTAATTTCCAGATTCATTGCTTGCAGAAAAGAAAAAGTGATTATATATATCAGTAAATATATGCATGGATTTGCACCAGCTGGGTACCTATCAATATGGATGCACGCTGGGCAGGGATTTAAACAGAAAGTGAACTTGTTCATTTCCAAAATTACTCACTAATGTTGGCTGTACTGGAAAACACACAGATATATCCTTTTGGTGTTTTTTTTTTGGGGGGGGGGTAATTCGTTCTGGGGGGGAAATCTCCTTGTTCAAAATGCAGTGCCCTCATTGTGAAATGACTGCTAACTTACAACCATGTCAGCACAATATCAAATGTGGAGAAAAAAGCTTTCCCCAGAAACTGAAGCACTGAAGCAGCTCCAGGAAAGGGAATTAATGGTATCAAACATGATTTAAAAAAGATAAATACATACACATTTCAAACACTCTGAGGACAATATCCATCAATCTCCCAAAAGCTTAGCTAATTTCTGCTTGAAAAAAATGGGATAATTTTGGGTACAGACTTATTTATTTCAGTAGAATCAACATCCCAGATCCCCTCTGTTATATCTAAAAATTACTTATTTGGAACCAAAAGATGCCTTAGGCCCTCTGAGAATATGGCCTGCACAAAAATCCTGTATATCTAGAAAAACAGTGAGAGAAGGGGGGAGGGGAATGACTCCTTGGACAAATATGAAGGTGGTTTTTCTCCTCAGAGATACTTCACACTTTATTTTACAGTTAGGATACACTTGGGTTACACCAACATTTTGCTGTAGAAAATACGTATAGTGTGATAGAAATATATGTGTCTCAAAACACGTAATGAACACATGGGAGAAAGCTTCAGTAAATCACAGCACCACAGGATCACTCCTGAGTGTTTGAGGATGCCTGACTTTGCTTCACACTTCATATACTCCAGTTGGTATATCCTGTCTGTCCTGTAAATTGTGAGAGTGCTCTGCTCACATGAGTCACTTTTCAGTGGTGGACTAAGAAAGGAGAAACTGGAAAGGCTGAACAATAAACATTCTCCTGTCAGTGCATTCTCTGACATTTAAAATACACAAGACAGGAGACCCTCAAGAAACTTGCAGGAGGTGAAACATTCCTCCATCTTTCCTTCCCTCCCACCTGCCTTTTACTTAGGTAAACCTGGATTCAGGTGCGTAGCTGTTTTGGTCTAAAACAGCAGAACAACGTTTGAGTCCAGTGGCACCTTTAAGACCAACAAAGTTTTATTCAAGGTATAAGCTTTCATGAGCAAGAACATTTCCTCAGATACAGTCTGTATATGAGAAAGTGTGTTTGTGCATGGAAACTTATACCATGAATAAAACTTTGTTGCTCTTAAACATTTCTCTAGGTAAACCTAGAAATATACAGGGTCTATTATACAGGATCTGAACAGTCTAGGAACAATCAGGGGAAATCTGTGGACATAGTTTATCTTGATTTCAGTAAGGCCTTTTTATAAGGTTCCACAAGATATTCTTCTTGACAAGTTGGTAAAATGTGGTTTGGATCCTATTACTGTTAGGTGGATTTGTTACTGGTTGACAGATCATGTCCAAAGAATGCTTGTTAATGGTTTCTCACCCTCTCAGAGAGAAGTGACAAGTGGGGTGCCTCAAGGATCTGTCCCTGGCCCTGTATTGTTTAACATCTTTATTAATGACCTTGATGAAGGAATAGAGAGGATGCTCATTAAGTCTGCAGATGACACTAGATCGGGAGGGGTAGCAAATACAGTAGAAGACGGAATCAAGATACAGGATGATCTTGACAGGCTAGAAAACTAGGCTAAAACAAAATGAATTTCCACAGAGATAAATGTAAAGTTCTGTACTGAGGTCAGAACAATTAAATGAATAATTATAGGATGAGAAAAGATGTCTGGGCAGTAGTAAAAAGCATCTAAATAGAGGTCTTAGTAGACCATATACTGAACATGCGTAAGCAGTATGGTGTGGTAGGTAAAGAGGCAAATCAACAAAAGTATAGTGTCCAGATCATGTGAAGTGATGATATCACTTTGCTCTGATTAGGCCTCACTTGAAGTATTGTGTTCTGTTTTGGGCACTGCAATTTAAGAAGGATGGTGACAAGCTAAAACAAGTCCAGAGGAGGACATTGAGGATGGTGAGGGATCTGGAGACCAAGTCCTATCAGGAAAGGATGAAGGAGCTGGGTATGTTTAACCTGAGAGGAGATGACTGAGAGGAGATGCCTTGTATGGTATGGTATGGTATGCTTTATGCCAGGGGTCAGATTGAGAAAGAGTGCACTGGACTGCGGCTCCTGAACCTCCAGCACCACCCCCCCCCCCCAGGGTGTGTGCAGTGGGGAGAAACCTTCCGGCTGTGCACAGATCCCAGGGTCAGCTTCTGTTGCCAGGTGGTTTCAGCTGCCTGGCAACAGAAGCCTCCAGCCGGGGGCTGTGTGCAGCAGGAAAAGATCTCCCCTCTGCACACAGATCCCAGGGCTGGCTTCTGTTCCCAGGTGGTTTCAGCCACCCAGCAACAGAAGCCTCCAGCCAGGGTCTGTGTGCAGTGGGGAAAGACCTCCCTGCTGCATGGAGATCCTGGCCCCAACTTCTCTTGCAAGGTGGTTCCTTCCTTCCTCCCTCTTTTCCTTCTCTCTTTCTCCATCTTCTTTCTCTCTCTCTCTCTCTCTCTCTCTTTCTCCTCCCTCCCTTCCTATTTTTCTTTGTTTCTTTCTGTTTCCCCTCCACCCTCACCTTCCTCTCTATTCCTTCCTTCTCCCCCTCCCTCCCCATTTTCTTTCTTTCTTTCTTTCTTTCTTTCTTTCTTTCTTTCTTTCTTTCTTTCTTTCTTTCTTTCTTTCTTTCTTTCTTTCTTTTTGATTCTCTCATCTGCATAACTCATTTGCATATGCCACACCTCCTGATATCAGGGGGTATGGTACATGCAAATGAATTATGCTACTGAGCTCCTGCATGTTTTTTCTACAAAATGACCCCAATACCATAACCAGGCCAGCCAAATTTTTTTTAATTATACCACAAGCTCATACTGATGCTAAACACAAGGCTGAATATGACAGGAAAAGGTCGCAACAATGCACTGCAAACAAAAGGGATGCTGAGCTTCAGCATCTGCATGACTGTTGTCATGCTGTCACACCACTCATATTATCACACCACTATATTTGCTGTTGGACAACCAGTTGGCTACAGTCCCACCAACTCCGGCTGAGGGTTTGGAGGCCGTGGTGGGCTGGCTAAGGAAGAGCAGGTTGAAGCTGAACCCATCAAAGACAGAGGTTCTGTGGTTGGGGGCAGCGGAGCTGGAACTGGAGCATAGACTGTTGACTCTTGATGGGGCGCTACTAACACCAGCGCCTACCGTCAAGAGCTTAGGAGTGACACTGGATACCTCGCTTTCAATGGAGGCCCAGGTCACACATATTGCCAAGGTGACATTTTTTCATCTCTGTCAAGCCTGGCAGCGGGCTCCCCTCCTATCTTGCTCAGACCTAGCCACAGGAATCCATGCAACGGTCATCTCCAGACTAGACTACTGTAACTCGCTCTATGCTGGCCTACCCTTGAGTCTGATCCGGAAGCTCCAACGGGTTCAGAAAGCGGCAGCGCTAGTCCTGACAAGAACGCCACAGACGGCACATATTCTACCTGTGCTGCGCCAGCTACACTGGTTGCCGGTTGAGTACTGGGTCAGATTCAAGGTTTTGGTTATGACCTTTAAGGCCTTGAGTGATCTGGGACAGATGTATCTATGGGACCGCCTCCTCCACTATGTCCCTGGAAGGGCGTTGCACTTCAGTAGTCAAAATCTGCTGGTGATCCCTGACCCGAAAGAGGTCCAGCTGTCCTCAACAAGGGCCAGGGCTTTTTCAGTCCTGGCCCCAACTTGGTGGAACGCTCTGCCAGAAGACATCAGGGCCCTGCGGGATCTTTTATTGTTTCGCAGGGCTTGTAAGGCAGAGATGTTCCGCCAAGCCTTTGCATGAGGACAGCAACAGTTGCCTGGGGTGACCTCTCCTCCACTCCCTTGGTACTCCATTGTGCCTGTCTAGCAATAGTTGGGAGTGATCTTCACCCATTCAAAGTGAATTAATTACTCTTTTGACAGGATATTTTGTTTTTAAGTGAACCCTGTTTATAATAACTCTACCACTAGATCCCCATCATTCTGTTTTTTGCAACTTTTAGTAGATCTGTCTAATACATGAACAATTCATATATTTGATAAAGTGAGTTCTGGTATATGAAAGGTTATGCTAGAATAAATTCTGTTAGTCTTTAAGGAGTCACTAGACTACTGTTTTAATAAAAACACCTACAATGAGTTTCTTCTTGCTATGAGTTCCAGGCGCACACACAAATATGCACATAAAAACACACAAAAAAAATCATTAAAACCATTATAAATCTAGTTATGGTACAATTATTTTTAAAGAACTCAAAATAAACACAAAAGATTAATGAAATGGTTGTGGATGCTATAGTAAAAAGTTAAAGGTAGTCCCCTGTGCAAGCACCAGTTGTTTTCGACTCTGGGGTGACGTTGCTTTCACAACGTTCTCACGGCAGACTTTTTACGGGGTGGTTTGCCATTGCCTTCTCCAGTTATCTACACTTTCCCCCCAGCAAGCTGGGTACTCATTTTACTGACCTCGGAAGGATGGAAGGCTGAGTCAACCTTGAGCCAGCTACCTGAACCAGCTTCCGCTGGGATCGAACTCAGGTCATGAGTTCCGACTGCAGTACTGCAGCTTTACCACTCTGCACCACAGGGCTCACATGGATGCTATAGGAGGAGGAGACAATCTTACTGTGAAAACTGGATGAGCTCTTCTAAACTACAGTAGTACAGCGCAGAAACAGTGCATTCAGATTTTACATCATCATGACCTCCACCCCAATAAAGTTGCAGTCAGGGCTTATTTGTGTATGTCGGGTGATAGTTAATTTCCCATCATTCATACAATATCAAATATGTGTCCATAATGCAATGAATCTGCAGGCAGAATTTTGTTTCCCCGAGTAACGTATTGTACTCCAATTGTTGGCCAAACGCAATATGCTCACACCAGAAGTGCAGCTTCAGAGGAAAATACCTGGCCTGCATGCAACAAATAAGGGAAAATGTGCAAAAAAAAAAAAAAATAGGCTGCATGTATGTATTTGTTAGATAAGAAAAGAAATGAGGGACCAGTCATATGAGATAGGATAAGAAAGGTGAACTAAGGACAAGTGAAAGAAGTTCTAGTTAAAAGTTTCAGGAGCAAGTCACATGTTACGAACCTGATAACAACTCCATGCCTTGTGCAATCTAGTCAGCTATGCAAGAAGCCCTGGTGATTCCAGGAGGTATCTTACATTCTTTTTGATTGGATTAGTAACCCAGCTAGGAGCAATTTCTGGTGCTGTCAAGACACCATGAGTCAAGAAGCAAGCAGCAGCAGCAGCTATCATGGGCTGTTTAATTCCCTGAGTAGAAAAACCTGTGTTAGTCAGGGATATATAAAACATAATCAACTTGGAATTCTTCCAGCCTACAACTATTTGAAATAAATGGGAAGCGTGAAAGTCTTCAGAAGTGTGCATATGGTATGGGAATCCCCCAATTCTTGAAGGCCCATGTTCTCTGGGAAGGGCAGTGACCTTCCAGCTGTTCCAGTAGATATAGCTTTATCTTATTCCCAGGGCTACCCAAGCTATTGTCCTTTTTTGGATCGACTCTGACAACTTTAGCCTTCTTAACCATCATGCAACACTCAGAAAGGACTTTCATTTAACAAGATCTGCAGAGGGATATTGGCAGCTCATAAAAATAGCACCTGCCAGGCTTCTTTAAAAGAATTTGGTGATGGGTTTTGGCAAACACTTCCCGAAGATCCAAGTGTCTGCCAGATCATTGTGATCAACATGTTTATTAATGCATACAATATGGAGGTATGGCTAAATTTTTGGCTTTTATGAGTGGAGAAACTGCAGCAGGATAATGCAGCTAGAATGGGCACAGACCAAGTAAATACAATTCAGTCCAGTTTGTGGCTTGTCTGGTTCATGAACCACAAACTGACACAAGCTTTTCGGCACTAAACGAACTGGTTCGGTGTATGAGGTTCGTGATGCTGTAGAACGTCATCCCCCCGCCAATATGCTAGAGACACCAAACTTGCAAGGAATCTCTGGATGACTCTCCTCTACCTGCCCTCCAAGTTTGGTGATGATTGGATTTACGGGGTTTAAGTTATGCTCCTCCATTGTTTCCAATGAAGGACAAACAGCAAAAAAAAAAAGCAAGGGCAATAAAAGCTCCGCAGAACAGAATCAAAACCCCCCAAAATCTCTGCGGTAGAAACTGAAGAGGGGGCATTTTTGCAAGCCCAGAAGAACCAGTGCCACTGTGGCATTGCAAACCCAACAGGACTAAAATCAAGTTAAGAAAGGGCTCAGACACAGGTTCAAAAGTGTGTAGAATGGACCCCCCTGCAAGCTACACACCCCCAAACACCCAAGGAACCTCACCCTGCCACCTGCTCATCTACATTCTTTCCAAGTTGGGGGCAGATTACATTTCTGTGGGTGCAGTTATTGGATGCCTCCAAAAGGTCTCCCAAGTGCTCTTTCTGGAAAAGACAGCTGCAATTACAGTCTGTCATGGGTGCTGGGGACCCTTCAGAGGAAGTTGAGTCTGATGAGGAAACTGTGCCCCTGCCACCTGCACCAGTGCCCCTGCCTCCTGCTGGAGAAGATCCCAGCCCCCCTGCCTCGCCCTCTCGGGTGGCTCGTGTGCGTGACCGCCTCCGGCAGGACCTCAGGGATCGGAGGAGGGCGGCACGCTCACAAGCAAGACGCTCCCTGAGCCCTGAGTTCTGAGAGGATTCTGGCCCTTCTAAGAGCAAGGATGCTTGAGTGGTAACAGGATCCTGGCTGCCTCCCTGAGCCAGCAATTAGCCCAAACGGGCAACAGCCAGCAGAGGGCTATATAGCTGTGGGCTTTGGGAGGAAGCTTTGTGGAAGCAACTAGTCATCTCCCTGACATTCTAGCATCCACTCCGGCTTGACTTTGGTTCCTGACTCCCTGACTTTGGCTTTGGACTTCTGGACTCCCTGACCTCGGCTTCTGGACCTCAGACCTGCGATACTTCTACAGTGATTCGGATTTGGTGCCTCGGACCCTCCTGCTTACTGGCTACAGACCTCGGACTGCCTCTGGACTTTGCCTGACCCGGCCCCAGCCGAGACAGATTGCTTCCACCGACAAACACCCACTCCACAGGATGGATGCTGAAGCAAGTGAAACCACAGAACTACTGGCTGCGCTCCAAGCCCAGGTACAGCAGCTAACACAGGCAGTAGTGCACTTGCAGCAACAACCTGCGGCCAGTGCTCCAGCCAAGTGCCCAGTTCCCCCACCTGACAGATTTGGGGGTGCCGTGGAAGAATTTCCTGCCTTCCTAGCACAGTGTCGGCTGTACTTTGAACTGAGAGCACGGGACTTCCTCAATGACAAAACCAAGGTGTGTTTCGTCATCAGTCTGTTAAAGGGGCAGGCGGCCAAATGGGCCACACCCTTACTGGTCGCGTCCTCTCCCCTACTGACTGATTACCAGGGGTTTGAGGCCCACCTGTCTGCTGCTTTCTCAAACCCAGTCCAAGCAGCCACAGCCAACCGGAAGATCAGGGCACTGAAACAAGGCAACTCCTCGGTGGCTCAATATGCCACTGAATTCAAGCTCCTGACCCAGGACTTGGCGTGGAATGAGGCTGCCCAGATGGACCAGTTTACTGAGGGGTTGGCAGAGGAGGTCCTGGATGAACTGGCCAGGGTGGAGCAGCCACCCACGCTCCAAGAACTTATCACCCTCTGCCTCCGCATCGATGGCCGCCTGGAAAGTCGCCGCCAAGCCAAGACCAGAGGGCGCCAGCTCCCTGCGCCGTGCTACCTGGCTCCTCGCCCGTCCCCAGCTAGTACCAGCACCAAGGATGAGCCTATGCAGCTTGGAGCTGCTCGACCCCGCCTGACCCCAGAGGAAAAGACCAGACGCCGCACGCAGAATCTGTGCCTCTACTGCGGCACGGCAGGCCACTATGCCTCTGGCTGCCCTGCTAAGCATCGGATACCTGGACCTTCGCTGCCACCGCCGCCAAAAGGGCAGCCCCAGGCGTAAGTGGACCCCCCAGCCTGGGGCGACTAGCTGGGTCCTCCGAACAGCGGGCTGATACCCCAGGGCCATTCCTGCTACCAGTCAAACTCCGTCTGCCTGACGAACGCTGGCTGTTCGTGTATGCCATGCTGGACTCGGGAGCGCCCCACTGTTTTATAGATGCCGCCTTTGTGAAGCAGCACCAGATCCCTGTGCAGACAAAAGGGATTCCGTCGCTGGTGGAGGCTATTGACGGGCGCCTCCTCCGTTCTGGCCCCGTCACCCAGGAGACCTGTCCCATCACCTTCCACGTCCAGCAGCACCAAGAACAGCTGCGGTTTGATGTCGCCCGCATGCCTCGCTTCCCGCTGATTCTAGGCCTTTCCTGGCTGAAGCTGCACAACCCCATCGTGGACTGGGCCCAGCAGGAACTACGCTTCCGAGACCCATGCCCCCATCTGACTCCTCCCACCACTCTAGCAGCTGGCATCCTGAGTGGTGGTCCTCAGCTCCCTCAGAAGTATGTGGACTTTGCTGATGTCTTCGAAGAGACAGGAGCTGATCAGCTTCCCCCTCACCGGCCCTACGACTGTGCCATTGATTTGGTACCTGGGGCACCACTCCCGGTGGGGCGTCTGTACCCAATGTCGGAGCCGGAGTTGGCAGCTCTGCGAGACTTCCTGGACAAGAACCTGAAACGCGGATTCATCCGACCCTCAACCTCTCCCCTATCTGCTCCAGTGCTCTTCGTGAAGAAGAAAAGTGGGGAGCTCCGGCTGTGCAATGACTACCGGGCCCTGAACAAGATCACCATCCGCGACCGGTACCCTCTACCACTGATCCCTGAACTCTTGGATCGCCTAAAGGGGGCCCAAATCTACACCAAGCTGGACCTCCGTGGAGCGTACAATTTGGTGCGCATACGGCCCGGAGACGAATGGAAGACCGCGTTTGGGACCCGATACGGGCAGTACGAGCACCTGGTAATGCCCTTCGGACTGACCAATGCCCCCGCTGTCTTCCAGAGGTTCATGAATGACATATTCCGGGACCTGCTCGACCGCTTCGCGATCATATACCTGGATGACATCCTAATTTACTCCCGCAATCCTGCCCAGCACGCCGAGCACGTCCGCCAGGTCCTGCAGCGCCTACGAGCCCATGGTCTCTACGCCAAGCTGGAGAAGTGCGACTTCGACCTGCGCTCCGTCGAGTTCCTTGGGCACATCGTGTCACCGTAGGGGATCCTCATGGACCCGAAAAAAGTAGAAGCGGTCCTGACCTGGCAGGCTCCTCAGAATCGCAAAGACCTGCAGCGGTTCCTCGGTTTTGCCAACTACTATCGGCAATTCATCCCGGCCTACGCATCCCTGACCACACCCCTGACTCAACTACTCCGCCCCAAAGAACCCTTCCACTGGTCCCCAGAGGCCGATAACGCCTTCTCCACCCTGAAGACTCGCTTTGCCACCGGGCCACTCCTGAGATACCCCGACCCCCAGCTTCCCTTTACGGTGGAAGCTGATGCCTCCAACGTGGCCCTGGGAGCAGTGCTGTCCCAGCGCGAGGAGCCGTCCCAGCCACTACAGCCCTGCGCCTATTACTCGCGGCAGCTCACTGCTGCAGAGAGGAACTATACCATCTGGGAGAGGGAGTTGCTCGCGATCAAGGCGGCGTTTGAGGTTTGGCGACATTACCTCGAAGGGGCTCGCCACCCTGTTCAAGTGCTCACCGATCACCGGAACTTGGAACACCTCCAGACCACCCGCCGTCTCAACCAGCGCCAGATCCGGTGGTCCCTATTCTTCTCTCGCTTCGACTTCCGGATCTCCTACATCCCCCATACCCAGAACCGGAAAGCAGACGCGCTCTCCCGGAAACCGGAATACGCCCCTGCCTCAACTGAGACCGCGCCCGCTGCTCCAATCCTGCCGCCCTCAGTATTTGCAGCCACCTCCGCTTCACCAGCACTCGTGGAGGACATTCGGGCTAGCCAGGCCAATGATCCCTGGGTCCAGCAACACCTCCAGGCTCTCCAAGATGACCCAACAGGGGAGTTCACGACTCGAGGCGGCCTCTTGCTACACCGCGAACGCCTCTATGTGCCGCCCGGGCCCTTGCGGGCAGAAGTGCTACGCCTGACCCACGACTCGTTACCCGCCGGGCACTTTGGACAGCATAAGACCACCCACTTGCTGACAAGGGAATTCTGGTGGCCACGAGTTCGCGCTGATGTTGCCCGCTATGTCAGCTCCTGTGACGTCTGCCGACGGGCCAAAGACATCCCAGCCAAACCCTCAGGGTTGCTGCAGCCCTTGCCCACATCTTCAGGACCCTGGGATACCATCTCGATGGACTTCATCACGGAACTTCCACGCTCCAAGGGTCAGACTTGTATCTGGGTGGTCGTCGACCTATTTACCAAGATGGCCCACTTTGTTCCGTGCCCGAAACTCCCCACAGCTCAGGAGACGGCCCAGCTTTACCTGCAACACATCTTTCGTCTGCATGGACTCCCAGCCCATCTGATCTCCGATCGGGGCCCTCAGTTCTCCTCTCGGTTCTGGCAAGCCCTCCATTCCAGCCTGGGTACTCGAGTGCACCTGTCCTCGGCCTACCACCCACAGACAGATGGCCAGACAGAGCGCACCAATGCCACGCTAGAGCAATATCTCCGCTGTTACACCTGTTACCAGCAGGACGACTGGACCACTCTATTGCCCCTAGCGGAGTTTGCATACAACAACGCGGTCCATTCATCCACCCAAATGACCCCGTTTGCTGCAACCTACGGGTACCACCCTCGGTTCTTCCCAGCGATCCTACCACCCACGAATGTCCCCGCCGTCGATGCCTACCTGCAAGAACTCCGTGCCAGCCAAGACTTGCTCCGAGAGCAGCTACAGCAAGCCAAGGAGGCATATAAACGGGCTGCGGACCGAAAGAGGCAAGAAGGCCCTCCAGTGCAGCCGGGGGATCAGGTGTGGCTCTCAACTCGCTACCTGCGCCGGCCTGGTCGGTCTCACAAGCTGGATGCACGGTTCATTGGACCCTACCCCGTCGTTGAACAAATAAACCCCATCGCCTTCAGGCTCCAGTTGCCACCCCACCTCCGCATTCACCCCGTGTTTCATCGCTCCCTCCTTGTTCCGGCTGCACCCCCTGACCCAGCTCGGACTCCTTCCCCACCGCCGCCACCACCAGTGTTGGTGGATGACGAGGAAGAATATGAGGTGCGCCAGATCCTGGACTCCCGGTACCATCGTGGAGGCCTCCAGTACCTGGTGGACTGGGAGGGATACGGCCCAGAAGACCGGTCTTGGGAGCCCGAGGACAATCTTCATGCCCCGGACTTGGTGCACCAGTTCCACAACGACCACCCCGACCTTCCAGGTCCCCCGACGGAGGGGGGCCCTGGGGGGGGGGATAGTGTCATGGGTGCTGGGGACCCTTCAGAGGAAGTTGAGTCTGATGAGGAAACTGTGCCCCTGCCACCTGCACCAGTGCCCCTGCCTCCTGCTGGAGAAGATCCCAGCCCCCCTGCCTCGCCCTCTCGGGTGGCTCGTGTGCGTGACCGCCTCCGGCAGGACCTCAGGGATCGGAGGAGGGCGGCACGCTCACAAGCAAGACGCTCCCTGAGCCCTGAGTTCTGAGAGGATTCTGGCCCTTCTAAGAGCAAGGATGCTTGAGTGGTAACAGGATCCTGGCTGCCTCCCTGAGCCAGCAATTAGCCCAAACGGGCAACAGCCAGCAGAGGGCTATATAGCTGTGGGCTTTGGGAGGAAGCTTTGTGGAAGCAACTAGTCATCTCCCTGACATTCTAGCATCCACTCCGGCTTGACTTTGGTTCCTGACTCCCTGACTTTGGCTTTGGACTTCTGGACTCCCTGACCTCGGCTTCTGGACCTCAGACCTGCGATACTTCTACAGTGATTCGGATTTGGTGCCTCGGACCCTCCTGCTTACTGGCTACAGACCTCGGACTGCCTCTGGACTTTGCCTGACCCGGCCCCAGCCGTGACACAGTCTATGGAATGGCTCAGGAACAAACCAGTGACAGTAAACTCACAGAGAAACTTCGCCTGGGCAGAACCCCCCCCCCCCAGCCAGATTCTGGAAGCAAGGCAAACATCCCCCCATGCTCCCAGCGCCCCCCCTCCCAAGTCTCCAAGGCAGGTTCTTAAGGACAGAAAGACAGACATCTCCAGGGTTCTGATAAAGGCTCCCAAAGTAACCCCATGACAGCTTGGCAGGCACCCTAGCCATACCACATGAGCAAGGGAAGAAGAGGAGTGGCTTTGGAAGCAAGCTCTCAGGATTGCTCCCATTACTACAAAATATGTTTTATGTGGTACCAAGTGTTAAAAGCCCTCCTCTACTTTCTTTAAATTCCTGAACACCTCTGTGTGCTGTGAAGGTGAAATTGGGTTCAAAGGGTGCTTGCCGTGGGAGGGGGGAGAGAAGTTCTCCACCGCTTGCAAACCACAGGCCCCCATCCCTGGACACCAAATCCATCCTGCCAGGCCACTGGAGCCCTGTCATAACAAGGCATCACCTGGGGGTCGTGGAGCCTCCTTCCCCTGATCTGTTCCTGGGGCTCTCCACAGAGGCAAAAGAGTTGCTAGTACTGCCAGACGCGCCAGCAGTTGCTAACAGTCTTTGGAAAGGAGGACACTGATTCAGAGGGTAGGAGGGGGGAGCCCACAATTTCGAAGCATTTCTACACCTTCCCCAGTGATCCCTGTGTGGCAGAGCGCCAGGTGTGCCACGTCCATGTCTGTAGAGGCACAAATCCACCCCAACACTTGTCCTCCTCCATCCTCCGCAGGGACCTACAAAAGGTGCACCCAACGATGTAGCCACTGGAGGAAAGGGGGGGGGAGAGGAAGGAAGAATAGGCCCACTCCATCTCAGCAGGGAATAGTGCAGGGGGAGCAAGAGGGCCTTCCAAGGGCTGCTGTGGGTGGGACATCAAGGTGGGCTACCATACAAGAGGTCAAAAGGGCTATGGAGAGGGCCCAGGAAACAGTCACTTGTGTCATCATTGGGTGTTGGCCTCTGCACTGAAGCTATCTGTTCTTCCACAGGTCAGGACCTTGACAGAGAGGATGTAAGTGGGCATCACCACCAGCTTGTATCCTCTCTGCAATAAAGGGGAGTACAAGTTGGCCTGTATCTGTGACCCCCCCCGGGAAAAGGAAGCATTGTTCACCTGAGTGCAAAGTTCTTGCAGTGGAAGTGTGACCTCTGCTAAGAAGTGCAGAGGCTACTGACCAAAATATGTGGCCAGAGGGAACAGCATTGAAAGACGCTGGAGAGGAGGAGGAGGTACAGTCCAGCACCTCTGCCTCAAAGAGCCTAGCCAGGGAGAAGCTCCTCTACTGGTTGTCAGTAGTGAACTGGGTCAGCAACAGGAGGAATGCCAGACATACAATGGTGGAGGATTTGGCAGAGGTGATAGTGAGGGAGTATCTCTCCAAGTCACCTGAGACCACCAAAGCCAATCCCCAGGAGTACTGGCCACACAAGGCTGCTATCTAGCCTGACCTCTCTTGCACACCCATGAGTCCTGAGTCCACCTAACATGCAAACCCCAGTAGGGGAAAAAGTTCACAGTCAGGAGAGTATACAACATGGGTCCTCAGCAAAGGCACTCAGCATGAACACCTGACACTCAAACCCCAGCAGAGGAGAGAAGCTCATAATCAGGAGAGTATAATGTGAGCCCTCAGCCAAGGCACCCAGTAGGTAAGCCCCTCTGCTCAGTGTGAGCAAAAAGACAGGGTGACTCAGAGCCCTCAGCCTACCTAACACCTGAACTCCAGTAGGGAAGAGGAGTTCACAGGCAGGAGGGAATAGATGAATGTGTTCTGGTAGTCTGTTTTTAGTAAGTTCCAAGCTAGGGTTAGGGTTGCCAGCCCCCAGGTCCTAGCAGGGGTTCTCCCACATTTGGGGGCTCCAATCTGCCACCAGCCAGCTGGCCAGTGGGGGGAAGCCCCACCCCCAAGTCCGGCCACCGGCAGCCACTCCTCTCTCCCTCACCTCCTGCAAGATTTAAAGGGCCATTCAGTTGATCTGTGGGAGCACGCTGCCCCCCAATAAGATGGGGGGGACATTTAGACTTTGCAGAAAGTTCTAGCGTAAATAGAAGTACAAGTGATACAGGCCATGCCCTGTATTGAAACCAGAGTGGCAGGTGGAAAGACACTGGCGAAAGCACAAGGAAAGCAGGCCAGATCAGGGAGGCAGATTCACCTCCCTATCTGGTGCTTTCCCCCTTCCCTGCACACTCCATCATGGTGGGGCATGCAGGAAAGAGAAGCCGGATCAGAGGGCAGGCTTCCCTCCTCTATCTGGTGCTTTCTTCCTTCCCTGCATGCTCCACCATGGTGGAACACGCAAGAAAGAGAAGACAGATTGGAGGGCAGGTTTGCCTCCCCAGTCTGGTGCTTCCCCCCTGCCCTGAAATTCAGGTCTCCAATGTGGTGATGTCAATTCTGTGTGATGTCATCATGTTGAGGTATCCCTGATCCCTCTGGGAATGCCCCCCAAAGTCCCCCACCAGCAAGGAACAGGGACTTGGCAACCCTACTCCCTGTCTAACTGGCAACAGCCAACAGAGGAGAAGAAAGGGTGTAAAGCTGAGTAGAATTGGAACTCTATTTTGGCAGCAAGTAGTGCCTGTTAAGGTTTGGAGAGCTCCTATTGGTGTTTCCTCCCCCCACCATTGCTTTGGAGTTTTGTAAACAGCTTAATGGAGAAGAGATTGACTGTCTGGAAATGTATCCATTCACAAACCATCACAAACTGCCACAAACAGCATGGAAGTCTGTGGGATGCTGTGCCAATTTCCTTCCAGAAACATCACTTCACGAACCATGAACTTGCCAAAATTCAAGATGAACTTTAGCTCTTGAGCCAGTTCATGTCCCTCTTTAGATGTGACTTCAATCTATTTTGTACTCTGTTTTCCTTAAAGCAACATACTTGTGGGGGGAGGGGAAGCACTTGTCATATGATATTAGTTGCTGTTTCTTATTTTTCAGGTCTAAGTAGCAGCGTGAGAAGAAACAACCGTGCTACTTCGATGCACAAAAAAAGCACTTCTTAAATGTCTCTGCTCCATATGGCAAAGGTTCTAGCATAAATAGAAGTACAAGTGATACAGGCCATGCCCTGTATTGAAACCAGAGTGGCAGGTGAAAAGACACTGGCGAAAGCACAGGGCTCCTCTGATCCCAGCCTGCCTAGGAACCCTGTGATGCTGAAGATAGAGCATGAGCAAGATGGAAGCTGGCTGAGGCCAGGTTGCTCGTGTTTCATCTACATTTTGGCAGAAGGTGAGAGGGTTTCACCTTCTCAGTTTTGCTTCTAAATATAGCTTGATGGAAGAACAAAATAATTCATTAAAATTCTGTGCTGCCTGTGCTGTATACTGTATGCATACCAACAGGCTGCCGCATCTGCAACCTATCTTCTGCTTCAGCTGCTTTTCTTGACCCTACCAAGAGGCTCCAAACAGGTGGCATGTGTGCCAGCTGCTGGTTTTAACTCTCTCACTCCCTACCGAGGCTTTCCACATCAGTTAATGGGGGCCATTCTGGCAGGAGTATCCTTTCAAAGGGGGTGGCTCTTGTATTAGTTCTGTCTGATGTGGGGCTGGGTAGGGGTTTGTAGACTTTAGTGAAATACTCCAGCCAAATGTTCCCATTTATCTGGGCTTCCAGAGTTGATGGAGGTTTCTCTAGATTAGGCAAAACTAATTCCCAGAAAAGGATTTCATTCTTTTCGGAGGTCGCATGAGCTAGTTCATTCCATTGCTGCCTAGCATTCTCATACTTCTTTCTTTTAATTAGATTCTTATATCGTGTTCTTAAGCTATTTATTTGCTGGAGGTGGCATGCCAACTTGCTTCGCCTAGTTTTCCTCATTTGTTTGTTTATGATTTTTTTAAAAAATGTCTACATTCCGAATTATACAATTTATTTGAGGGGCACAGGTAGATTTCGGAGAGTTCGTTCTTAATAAGGAGTGGCTTGATGGTTTGAACGATCTCATCATATTGTTGGACAGTATTGGCATCTGTTTGAAGAAGAGCTTGTCTTTTATCCCTTAGTTCAATGCCTTCTAGGGCTTCAGCTACTTTTGTTTGTACTGCTCTGACCATTTATATCTTCTCTGGCCAGGAGACATGTTTGAAAGGACTTCAGAAGAAGGTGCCGGAAAGATGGAATCTTTGGAATTTAGTACTAATTCCAATGGGCTATGATCACTAAGTACACTTTCTCCAACTTTAAAGAAATCTACTTGTTCTAACAATGCAGGAGAAATGATTATGTAGTCTTCTGTGCTGGCAGACTTAATTGATAGGTATGTAAAAGGGCCTTTGGATATATCCAATTTTGAACCATATAAATAAAATGTGGATAATAACTCTAAAAACTTTAAACGCAGTTCGTTAATTACTGGATCTATTGAGCTATGTTCAAGTAGGGATGCTTGTTCGACAATTTCAGTGTTAATATCCTTAGGGGCCTCATAATTTCCTGACCCAATCCTGGCATTAAAATCCCCCCTCAGGATCATGTTGGCATGAGGATACTGAAACACCAGTGCTTCTAGTGTTTTGAATAATTGTTCCCATAACTTACATTCATTACGGGCTTTGGATCGCTTAGGTGGGAGATACACATTGATGCACAGAACAGAATCTGTATATAGGCCCTTAATTAGTAAGACTTGGATGTGAATTTGGGCATGGTGAATATGAAGTTTGAATTTCCACCCTTAAATCAACATTAACTAGTAGAGCCAACCCCCCTCCCCTCCCTTTGGAGCATGGTTTAAGAGCTGGAGCAGCATACGCCTACAGCCTTGAAGGACTAGGGAGGTGGGATCCTTAATCCAGGTTTCCTGTAAAATAACAATGTCAAAATGTGTTAAAGCTATTATGATTTTAAATATACCAATGATGTACTTTTGAAATTTTAGAAGTGTACATTTCTAATCTGAACATTTGCTTTTTAAGTATTATTTTTGAATGCAGTTTTTTTATACTGTAATTTTATATTGTAATGGTCAATGGCCACGTACAATAAAACTATTATCTATCTATCTACTGGACATCCTGGGACTCTGTCAGTGTTTTTAAAGAGATTTAACCTTGAATACGGGAAGGCAGAGAATGGGAATGGATAGACTGGATGTAGGGGCTCATTCATACAATACCTAGCCCTATTATCTAGTCAAAGTTACACATCATACTTTTCGTTGGCTGAACTGTGCATCTGCTGAAAACTCTTTCATGGAACTCAGTAGGATTTAAAAGTGCTTTAGTTTGACCAGACTGCTGCTTATGAATTGTCAAGGCCACTCCTGCTCCTGAAATGGATAAAATGGGCAAGTGGGCCCTGAACAGCATTTTGGTATAGAGCCCAGGAGACAAAAATGGTCAAGAGCACATGGGCAGGGAGGCAATAAAGGCTAGTGAAAAAAGGTTTAGGATTTTCAGCATGCTGACAGCATTCACATGCATTTGTCTCTGTGGACAAAAGGAACCCACTTCATGGATCATTGGATGTGGGGTGGGGGTGGGGGGGGGCTGCTAGGAAATCCCACAATTTCCTGTTCTGTACATCTCTGATAACAAACAGATAGTTGTGTCAGCCGTGTAAATGGATCTGGACAAATTAATATACTACTTTGGGGGCTTTCCAACCTTTATCGGGGGTTAGTAATGCTTTCTCTTAACGTTTGGGGCCCATCTCTACAATGGACCTCTGTACAATTGAAATAGATTGGTGTCAGCCTTGTGGAGGAAGCAACTTTTAAAAAATGCAGGAGGCATATACATCCTCAGAGAAGGTGCATGTGAAATATTCCAAAGAAAGAAAGAAGGGGAAATGAAACAAAGAAAAATCATTTTAAAATTATCAGGTAATTTTAAAAGCTATTCTCAAGGAAAGGAGACTTTTAACGAAATCTACAATGATACATTATCCAATTGATGATCCTAACACTACCAGAACAGTCACTTGCAAACAGTAACACATGTTAGGGTTTGTAGAATCTTTCGGGATCAAGTGCCGTGTTCTACTGGAGAAAGTTTTCCTTCCAGATGTTTCGTTCTCAGCTACGGAGAACATCCTCAGTGGCGTTGCAGCCGAAGCAGGCGCTCAGACCTTCTTGGCTGCTATGCATTGAGTGGGGCCAGGGCTGCTGGAGAGCTGCTATTTGTAGGCTGGAGGGGGTGTGATGAAAGGGCAATTGTTTTGTGGATGTGCCCATTGTTTGGTGGGGCTTCCTGGAAGGGTAATAATAAGGAAACTGGCTGTTGAATGTGACTATTGTTCTGTGTTAATTGCTGGGAAGGTTGGATGCTCAATGCACTCAATGCACAGAAGGTCTGAGCGCCTGCTCCGGCTGCAACGCCACTGAGGATGTTCTCCGCAGCTGAGAATGAAACGTCTGGAAGGAAAACTTTCTCCAGTAGAACACGGCACTTAATCCCGAAAGATTCTACAAACCCTAATGATGTTACCAGCCATGAAAACCTGAATTCTTTAGTAACACATGTGATAGTAAATGCTTGGGCAGGAATGGCACTTTACAAATCATTTGTGTGTTAATCATTAAGTGTGGTAATCAGATGGAAATGCTAGCTATAATGTTGAAAAGGCCCTAAAGATCACTGTTTTATGCTGTGGTTTGGCAAATACAGAGCTTTCAAATGTATGAACTGGAAAGAATATTGGAAAATACCAGAAACTGCAGGAATAGAATCACAGAGTGGGAAGGGGCCACACAGGCCCCCTGTGCAACCCCCTGCTCAGTGCAGGATCAGCCTAGAGCATCCTGGACAAGTGCTTAAAAGACTGCCAGTGAGGGGAAACTCACCACCTCCCTAGGTAGCTGATTCCACCGCTGAACAACTTGCACTGTAAAACAAGTTTTTTCCTAATAGTTAGCCGGTACCTTCCTCCCCTTAATTTAAACCCATTGGTAGGAACTTGGAGGAACCAGGTATAGGTAAGAGAATTTTAAAGGCATATTGCATACCTCCTACTGTGACCAAAGCTTAAGGACAGAGAGACATCTCTGAGGTTGTGTGCCCCTGGCAGCATTTGAAGAGCCAGTAGCAGAATGGTTGTTGCCCAAGAGCTCTCTTTGCCTAAAAGCCTCACCTCCTCTTTTGGGGCAGCTGCTCAGCAAAAGGAGCTTGGAATGGGAGCCCGGTTACCACACTGCAATCTCCTTCCTCATTGTGCAATTCCCTTGTGCTGTCTCTTGTTCTTCCTCTTCCTCCTCCTCCTCCTTTGAATAGCATATAAGATGGAGAAAAAACACAAGGGATTTCTAGACAAGCCTTCCAGTGGGGGCAGGGATTCAGCTAAGTCAAATTCTTGCACATAAACATGTGAGCACATAACCCTTAAACTCTCATCCAAATATTTTCACACAACTGGCAATACAGATCTTCACAAGGCAATTCCTTCTTTTAATATCATTGGTCTTGCCCAACTACACCTAACGTCTCCTGTAAGTTAGAATTGGGGAGTCACATAATATTCCTACAAATCAGCTACCTACAACCTAAGTATACAGAAATGGAAAATTATATCAGAGAAGTAATGGTTAGGCAGAAACTCTCTTTTAACAAGTAATGAAGACATCAGGCTGCATTCTGGGGAAGATGGCTGCCTTATATCTCCCCTACCTGTCAAATAAGTCATTCAGCCAGACAGCATCTATTTTTTTCACACAACCACTTATCACTATCTACTTCATCTGGTGGCAAGCAAGGGAATGGGTTGTCTCTCTTGTCAGTGTGAGGATGGTTTATTTATTTATTTATGTGGTGCCATTCAATGGGATGAAACTGAACTAGACAAAGCTCTAGCCCACTTATCTCTGATCAGTGAGATTTCCAATTCATCTCGCTCACTCAGAGGCCGCTACATTCATTAATTTAGTCCCAGATGAGAAAGTCTTTATTTATTAATGTGGCAACATTGCTGCTTAACTTATGAATGTATTCCATGCACAAACTCCTGTCTTGTCTAAGTCACTGGCAAACTGAATCCAGGAAGCTGAGCCTTGCGTCTTCTGAAGGAGGGAAACAGTTACCCAATATAAGCAGACTGGCAGTTCTGATGTAAACTGCAGTCAGGGAAGCAAGGCTCCGTGTGTGTGTGTGTGTGTGTGTGCAGGGCAGCTCTAATGCTATTAGCATTTGCTTCAAGATGGAGATAGTGTTGCAAATTAATAACAGATTTTGGGAAGGGGATATTTAATTATTACTGATGCTGGTTCGACGTGTCTGGTTCCCACACTCAGGGGAGATGAAGCCTTTTGAAAAGAGACACGGTTTTATTTTTTATTGATGTGTTTTTAGTGTTGATAAATGGGGGGAAATGTAGCTTGCCTTTGGAGCACTTGACCCAGTTATGAATCCCTAGATGAGCCAAGGGAGGTTTCTTTTCAAGAGAAAACAAGACCCAGCATGATGCTGAATGCCCAGGCATGTGCAGTGCAGGGCAGAGTGGGGGTGGCTGGAGCAGCTGAAGCCCTTTTTATTTTTAGTGTTACCGTAGTTGTGTCAAATTCCTGGTCTGCTGCCAGTAGCTTGATAACCAGTCTTATGTCATGAATGAGGTAGAACCTTTTTGCAGGAGTGGGGCCGAGAATAGCTTTGCTGTGTGGATTTCACATAGAAAGGCAGCTGTGTGTTGGAGAGGAGGCGCTCATCGCCTTGACAGAATTCAATAAAAGAACTAAATAATTGATGAAGTGGCATGGCGCTGAACAGCAGAAGGAAGGAACTGTGAAAAGAAGCAGTACAGTTCATTTAAGATTGCATGGTACCTGTGTTACCGTAATTGTTCCAGACATGGAAAAAGAAAACAAATAAATAAAATTTCATCTCACTCAATACATGTTTGAAATAACTTGAGACCGTTGAGGTACGTTAGGATTGCACACAGGCAGATAAGCTGATTTTCCTCGTGACCCCCATTGACTTACCCAGTTCATTTAAATATATGTAATTTTGGGTTGCTTATTGACTAGCTTTGTTGCTAGGCAAATAAAGTGATCCAGAGAGCAAAAAAATTATCTAAAAAGGCACAGAGAAGCAAAAGTCTTTAAATATCTGTGGGAAAATAGCAGTCAAGCCAGTTTATAACTGCCTGGAGTAAGCCTTGGTGAGGAAAAACAGCAGTATAGGATAGCACAGGAAATTTGGTGGATACTGTGGGACTTTGTAGGGAGAAGGAGCATGGGACAGTGTGTTGTTTCTTGTTATATTTGATCGCTGTGAGCTGTCTATTGGAACAAATGAAGCGGACAGTGTTTAGGGCAAACTAAGAAAACAGTATGCAGAATGCAAATGCTACCAAGCAAGTTTTGAGCAAATATTGAAGCAAATGCAAAACAACAACAAAAAAAAAACCAGGATAGTGGTAATTTGACAAGCATATGTATTTCAAAACTGCAGGTAACTGCTTGCTGGGAGTTGACAGCCAAAGGGGTTGGGAGGTAGATGGGATGAAGTCTGAGAGGGAGAATGTGAGCTAACTGCTTGCAACTGCAGTTTTTAAATATATGCAAAAATATTGGGAAAAGTGAGCAATGTATATAAAAGTTAAAAAACAATGGTTAAAATTTCAAAAGAGTTGTACTATTGATGGTAAAAGAAAAAAGTGGTGGAATGTAACGAAAAAAGAAAATGGTACAAGCAAAAATATATGAACTATGAATTTCCCCCCCAAACAGGTCTCTTCTTGAATATATAGTTTTCATATATATATATTATCTGAAAACTTCTCTTCAAGCTGCACCAAAGCATTCAATTATCACATCTTCTAACAAGCTAAATAATAAAAACTGCGACAACTGTGTCGAAGACATGCTCAGCAATATTTTCTCACAGGCTTCACATTCAGTGACAGGATTCCCCATCAATAAACTCTCACTCCACCACAAAACAAGAATCATTTGCTACACTGCAAACCCTGGACCACTTTTCTCTCTTCATACAACCCAACTCTTTAGGCTTTCACGTATAACACCAAAACAATTGTGCAGTGCTACCCCCCTGCCCCCCCCCCCCGGCGTTTATACCTCAAATACCCTTTGCAGGCCTTTCATAAGTCCACTTTATTACTTCTGTTCCTGTGCATGGAAAAATAATTATTTTGAAAATGCTGCAGTATGCAGTTAATAACAACAATATAGGGAAGGAGGTGATAAGGATGTGTGTGGGGGGGATTGTTCAAGCCACTCTAGGCGTTGTTCTGTCGGTACTACTTCCAACTGTAAACCAATGGCTGAAGTAGAGGTTCAGCAGCAATCCAAGGCCCTTAGGTTGCTTCTGAACTTGTGAAAAGAAGTGGTGGGCGGTGGTGGTAAGATTTTGAGAGGAGAAAGAGCAAAAGTGAATGTAAGCCCCAGTAAGCTTTTTTCATAGCCCAGTCCCATGCAACTTAACTTGTAAGGAAGTCTCACTGAACCAATGGTTCTTCCAGATATATACAAAACAGCATCCCTAGGTTATGTCTTAATGACATCCTCAATTTTGGCATCAATTGTAGCAGCATTATATAAGGATAAGCTACACTTGCTGAAATTGGTTTCAGAGGGCAGCCGTGTTGGTCTGCAGTAGAATAGCTAGATTTGAGTCAAGAAGCACCTTTGAGACTTCAAAAGCTCATGCACCAAAAATCTTGTTGGTCTCTAAGGTGCTACTGGCCACTGATCTAGTTCTCTTGCTGAAAATGATCCCTTACAATTACAAAAGAAGAATTCCCCATACTGAATTTGGTAGAATCTGGACCACTTTTTCCTTTTCCTCTCACATAGGGACAACTTAGGGCTTGCAAGCATATTATACACTCACTCCAACTGGTTTCTTTAATAAGTAGAAGATGCCTCAGGTTTCACAGCAATGTTAAAGTAGCTATTCTGGTAAAGATGACCAAAAAGCTGCAATTCCAGGCTAAGCATCATTTGTCTGTAAAACACTTTCCCCACAATTTTACATGAACAAAAAATCTGAGGAACTAAATTATACCAGGGCCCAGTATTAAGAGAAAAGTGATTCTGCAAAGGGTATTAATGCCACTATTGCTGTTTAACATTTAAATAATGTCAGCCGTGCCAACAGAACAAGTTTATGATGAGTTTTTAATTCTGTATGCCTGGCTAGTGCCCTTTTTATATAGCAGTTATAGATACATTCATAACACTGAGCTTCCCCTTTTTCACCTTCCAAAAATAAGAGCTGCAGTCAAAGAAGTGATATTTAGATACATGTTTCTTAAGTAAAAGAAATCAGACAGGAATGCAAAGAAGACTTGATGGTGACAAATACGAGTGACTAAAACTAGATCTGCCCATTCATAGAAAGTGGGTCTGATTTAAAGAGCAAAGGGGATGTGTGAGAGAAGGAGGTGGTGGTGGAGGAGGAGGAAGAGATTGGATTTATATCCTGCCCTTCACTCGGAGTCTCACAGTGCCTTACAATCTCCTTTCTCTTCCCCTCTCCACAACAGACCCTGTGAGGTAGGTGGGGCTCAGAAAGCTCTTTTGAGAACTGCTCTTGAGAGAACAGCTCTGAGAGAACTGTGGCTGACCCAAGCCCACCCAGCAGCTGCATGTGGAGGAGTGAGAAATCAAACCTGGTTCTCTCAGATTAAAGCAGAAGTGTCAAACATGTGGCCCAGAGGCCAAATCAAGCCCCCTAAGGCCTCTTATCAGGCCCCCAAGCAACTGGCTGTCGTCTGCTTCCTTCTCCTTCTTTCTTGCTTCTTCTGCATCACAGCTTGCTTTCCCAGGCTTGTTCAACTGCACAGCAGAGCTGTAGCTGAGGATATTCTCCCTCCTAGTCCCTGGGGGGAAGGAAGGAAGGAAGCAAAGAGCCTTAGCTTTCTTTGCCCAGTTCCCTGGATTGCACTGGAGAGATATAAAGAAAGCACAATTGACCAACAAGTGCTAATGTTTTAAGTTTTTTAAAAAATCTTTAATCGTGTTTGTGTTTATAAGTTTATATCTCTGCTACCTGGCATTACATTTTATAACACACATGGTCTGGCCCTACAAGGTCTCATTTATGTCAGATCCGTCCCTCATAAATAAATTAGTTGACACCTCTGGTTTAGAGTCTGCGCCCTTAACCACTACAGCAATCTGGCTCTCAGAGGACAACTGAACTCTCCTTCTAGCCACTGGTTATTTGCAAGTGTTATAAATAACATCAGGATATAGTAAGCCAAGATGGAGGAAGAGTTTTGAATTTGTCACCCATATTGGGATATTTGGTTAATATAGCAGAGTTTGCCTAGTCACAGAAGTGTGATACTGAGTGCAGTGAATAAATCTCCCAAGTAGATTACAAAAAAGGCAGACTTACATTCATTCAAGTAGATCCAGTTCATATTCAGGTTGCAGTTGAAAGGAAAGAAGTCTAATCTAAAGAGTACTTTCCCTATCACAAATGGCCAATTTGTCTGGTATCATGTGTGTAAGATTATGAGAGGGTTACCAAGAAGTCACAGTTTTCAGAACCCCACCCCCCGCCCCATATTTGACTATGGGCTCTAATGAACTGTACACTAACTGGCACCTATGCCAAGCCAGCTATGGACACTTGGCCCTCATGGACTGCCATAGCGCTGAGCCAAGTCAGGCTCAGGGCACCCCTTTTGCTTGGGCTATTATACTGTGGGTAGCTTCTGCCACAGAGCCACAAAGACTTCAACCATGCTTCATCCCTCAGCTGCCCAGCCATCCTGTTGCAAACAAAATGCAGCCATGTCTTCACAAAAGACAAGACGAACAGCAGTCTTAGGAGAAGCCATATTCCTGAAGCATTTTAAAATGACACACTATTTTCCTGTGGAAGCCATGAAGAAACCCTGTCTTCATCACATACTCCTTTGCATCAAGCTTTGGTTATGCAGACGTGGCTGCCTGGCTACAGACAAAAGGAACTGATGTGAAGACACTGGTGAACAAAGGAATCTTCCTGTCACCAATTTGGAACACCACTTCTGTCAATAAAACATTACTGGACTAATCTCATCAGCATCAGCTATATCCTGCCACCCATCTTCTCCCCTCCCAAGACCTTTTGTTTCCTATTTTCCTCCAAGAGGTGTCACAATAACAAACATTAGACCCTAAATTGCCCAACATTGTTTGTTTGGTTTTTTTGTCTTAGCATATGATCCACTCAGAGAAGTAATTACTACTTTCTGGGTGCTTTTGTCAAACTTCTTGGGAACTACTGATCAACCAGGTAATCTTATCACGAGACCCTGCCTAAGGTTACAAAATTGAGTATTTAAGGCACAGCTCTCTGCCATTCAGGTGTTGCTTTTTCCTGACTGCTACCTTGCTGAAAGAAGTCACTCTCATTCCCGATCAATTTGGGTCCATTCCCATCATGGTGCTGGTCATCTCATGCCCCCCCCCTCCAAAAAAAATCTCTCTCATTGCTGAATCTCTGCCTCTCATCTGGACACGAAATGTATACCCATCAACGTAATTCCTGCTAGTGCAACTGTCTCTGTCTTTTCCTCACCATATTTCCTAGTTCTGAACTGTCTGTCATTCTTGTGTGCTTAAATTTTTCTTCAAATAAAAATTCTTGATACCTATTCTCACAACTGACACTGGGACTCCTGAAAAATACTGACTCTGGTAGACACAGGTTACTGTTCCCGTGCTATTTTTTGCCATCTTGCCCACCTAACTAAAACCGTTCAAATTTATTCAAGAAGTCAATGTGGCTAACAAGGGCATCATCTCTACAGGAGAGACCTGCAGTGACATGTGTCTCCATGGATGCCTCATTTTCAGTGGAGGCCTAGGTCACTGTTGCCAAGTCTGCCCTTTATCATCCATGGCAGGTCAGGTAACTTGTCCCCCATCTCTCCTCCCAGGACTTAGCTACAGCGATCCATGCAATGATAACTTTCAGCCTGGATTACTGTAACTTGCTCCATGTGGGGCTGCCCTTGACCCTGACTTGGAAGCTCCAGTTAGGGCAGAATGTGGTGGCACACTTGCTGATGGCAACATCTGTGCAGGTGCACATTAAACCAGTGCTATGCTAATTGCACTGGCTGCCAGTTGAGTACCAGATCCACTTCAAGGTTATGAAGCTCTAGAAAGCCTGGGAACAGCATACCTTTGGGACCATCTCTCTTCATATATGCCCCAGAGAGCCTTGCGCTCTGCAGACCAATGTCTACGGATAGTCCCTGGCCCAAAATATGTTTGCTTAGCCTCAACCAGAGCCTGGGTCTTTTCTGCCCCAGCCTGGTGGAATACACTCCTGGTTGAGATCAGAGCCCTGCAGGACTTGCTACAGTTTTGCAGGGCCAGCACCACCTTGGCTTCCCCTGCCTATAGTAAGCCTACAGTCCTGTGAACATCTAACAGGTGGTGTATTGGACAGCTCTGGAGTAATGTATGTTAGTTGTTATCCTGTTTTATTTAACTGGTTTTTAATTGTATATTATTCGTGCTGTGAGCCACCCTGAGCCCACTGTAGGACATAAGTGCAACAAACAAACAAAAAGCTTCCAGTTGCTCAGACAGCAAATGGCATGTATTACTTCTCTGGATTATCAGACCCAATGTTTGTTTTTTTTAATTCTATGGCAATGTTTTGAAAACCCAAAAATATCTGGATTCCAGAACTGTGCAGAACTCTGGCTTTGCACTGCTGCAATCTTACTTATACTACTTATGTTCGCTGCGGTGAATCTGAAACTTACATATATTTGGGTCTTGCAGAGTAATATATGCAAGTGGGGGGGGCGGTCAAGGCTTCTGTCTTAATGTCTACTACTTTCTTTCTTTTACTGGGAGTGAAATGGCTTTTCTGTCAGCACTGAAGAGATGTCAAGCTGCTAGAGACGCATTGCATTAAGTTGTTATTGAGGTGATCAGTGAATGCCTGCTACAGTCAGGCAGCCACTGTAGGGTAATGGTTGAACTACTGAAGAGGCCAGGGTTCATATCTCCATTCAACTGTGAAGCCTCACTAGGAGGCCTAACCTACGTCACGTTTTCTCCCCTAAGCACACGGGAGAAAATACTTGACACAGATATGATGAATGAACTACATTTGTCTACAAGTCCCCAGTAAAAGGAAATTAAAAAGCAGCATGTTACGTCTTGCATTTCAGTCGTGATGTTACAACACAGCGAACGCTACAGAGGCGACCAGTGGAAGTCCACTGGTCCCCGGATGTAGCTCTCTAATACGCTCCGCCAATCAAGATTTGTGGCGGGAAGTTTAACTGGCCAGGATTGGACCTGGCCAGACGGAAGGTTGTTCCAGGGTATGTATATAATCGGGACCCGGCCCGCGTGTCTTGCCCTTGTGATGTACTCGCCAATAAAGTATGTTGCCTTCAACACAACTTGTCACTCAGTACATTACACAGCATATATACTAAGTGTACAGGAAAGGCTGCCAAGTCTGGCTTGGGAAATTTTTGGAAACCTGGGAGCAGTGCCTGGGGAGGGCATGGGGTTGCCAGCCTCCAGGTGGGACCTGAAGATCTCCTGCTTTTACAACTGATCTCTAGCTGGCAGAGATACGAACATACGAAGCTGCCTTATACTGAATCAGACTCTCGGTCCATCAAAGACAATATTGTCTACTCAGACTGGCAACGATCTCCAGGATCTCAAGTGGAGGTTTCATGCCTACTTGCCTGGACCCTTTTTAGTTGGAGATGTCGGGGATTGAACATGGGACCTTCTGCTTCCCAAGCAGATGCTCTACCACTGAGCCACTGTCCCTCCCCTAAAGATCAGCTCCCTTAGAGAAAATGGCTGCTTTGAAGACTGGGTGGACTCTATGGCATTGAACCATGCTAAGGCCCCTCCTCTTCCCAAACCCCACCTTCTCTTGGATCCACCCCCAACATTTCCAGGTATTTTTCAACACAGTATTTGCAGCCCTAGGAGGGCATAACAAGGATGTGATATCACTCTAGGACATATGTTTCTCTATAGTTGAGTCCACCTCCCAACTATCAGTTCCTCCAAGGTTTCTGTAATCTGGAGATCAACTGGTATAATGCCAGGCCCCCACCTGAAGGCTGGCAATCTTTGACAGGAGAAGAAGCACCTTCTTGAGTGAGATATTGCTGCTTCCCGCTCTTAATTAAAAATTAGGTTAGATGTAAGGTATGTTCCAAACATAGCTCAGCCGCTATTGAAAATGTTGCATATATACAAATTTATAAAAATTTAATACAGGTGAACTACATGAAATTAAACCAAACAAACCAGGGGTGGGTGGCAGAGACTGACCAAGAGAGAGATCTTGGGGTCGTGGTAGATAACTCACTGAGAATGTCAAGACGGTGTGCGATTGCAATAAAAAAGGCCAATGCCATGCTGGGAATTATTAGGAAGGGAATTGAAAACAAATCAGCCAGTATCATAATGCCCCTGTATAAATCGATGGTGCGGTCTCATTTGGAATACTGTGTGCAATTCTGGTCACCGCACCTCAAAAAGGATATTATAGCATTGGAAAAAGTGCAGAAAAGAGCAACTAGAATGATTACAGGTTTGGAACACTTTCCCTATGAAGAAAGGTTAAAACGCTTGGGGCTCTTTAGCTTGGAGAAACGTTGACTGCGGGGTGACATGATAGAGGTATACAAGATTATGCATGGGATGGAGAAGGTAGAGAAAGAAGTACTTTTCTCCCTTTCTCACAATACAAGAACTCGTGGGCATTCAATGAAATTGCTGAGCAGTCGGGTTAGAACGAATAAAAGGAAGTACTCCTTCACCCAAAGGCTGATTAACATGTGGAATTCACTGCCACAGGAGGTGGTGGCGGCTACAAGCATAGCCAGCTTCAAGAGGGGGTTAGATAAAAATATGGAGCAGAGGTCCATCAGTGGCTATTAGCCACAGTGTGTGTGTGTGTGTGTATATATATATATATATATATATATATATATATATATATATATATAAATTTTTGGCCACTGTGTGACACAGAGGCCGTTTTCGCACTAGCGTTTACTCCGGCGTAGCACCCCATTTACCTCCGGATCTTTTCCTGGTTTTCCCACCTGTTGCTCCGGCGCTGCGGTTTGCTCCGGCGCTGCAGGGGTTTCACGCCGGAGTATCTAGATCCACCTCCTTCCGGAGTTTTTGAAAACCTCCGGATCCACACCGGATCCACTCCTCGGAGTTTGCTGTGGGAAATCCATCCACGCCGGATCGACTGCTTTGTGGGCGTCACCCTCTCCCTTTCCGTCCTCCCACCCCATCCACCCCCTTGGCCAATCATCAGCCTTTCGCGGCGCTTCCCCAAAGTGCCGGCACGGCCATTTTTTTTTAAACTTCACAGTTTTGCGTAATAGCGATATTTCGAAATTAACAAATAGAAAAAAAAACCCCTCCTGGAATAGCCTCAATTGCCACTTCAATTGGTTTCGTTAGATTTTTTTTTTATTATTATTGACTTTAGTTGCGTCATTTCGCTGTTGCGTTATCTCGATAATGCGAAAACAAGGCCATTCCAGCAGCTGCAAGTGGAAGAGTGGGGAATCCAACCCGGTTCTCCCAGATAACAGTCTGCACACTTAACCACTGCACCAAACTGGCTCGCCTGGGCTGGAAGAATTTCTTGCGGGCCATGGCTTCTCCAGCAGTGAGTGGCAGGCCCCGGAGTCCAGGTGGAGCTGTCTTTCTCTAGTGGGTCAGTTCCCTGCCGCCTGTTTTGCGAGATTTCTCTTGCTTCGCCTCTTCCTTGCGGCCGGGAGAGGCGGGTGCCAGCTGCCCTTTCCCTTTTGCGCATAAAGCACCAGCTCTCTGGCACACACAAACGCGCGCGCACGCGGTCCGCGTGCAAAGAGGGGAAATAAATACTAAAGCATCATCTCCAAAGGCTGCCAGGAAAAAAAGAGAAAAAAGCCCTCTTTTTCCCCCTGACTGGCTGCAGCCCGCGCTTGTCAGGGGAAAGCAATGCTTCGGAAACCTCAGGCATATGGTAATAGGAATGGCTTTTTTGGTGTGTGTGGGGGGGTCTGGCGGGGGCGGCGAGGGGAGGGGAGGAGGAAGCGGAGCGTCAGCAGCGCGGTCAAGGCGAGGGCAGAAGTTCAGGCAATTGGTGGTTTCTGAAAGTGTGTTGTGTTTGTTCTGGATGCGGGTGCGGATTCCTCCAGCAAGACAGGGCGGCCGTAGCCAGTTTCGCTGCCGAAGAGGGTGAGGGGGGCTGGGGTGTGTGAGCAAGGGCAGAACAGCTCGGCCTCTGATGCCCGCAGGAGGCTGCGGGGGGGTGAGGGGTGCAATCTGCAGAGACCGGGGGCGCTGCAAGAGAGGGGAGGGGAAGGCGCAGGAATCCCCTCTGCGAGACCTCCCCCCCCCGGGCTTTCAGTTGCACCGCTCGCCCCACAAACGCCTGGAATCTTGGGTTGCCAACCCCCAGGTGAGGCCTTGGAATTATACAACTGATCCCCACGGCTACAGAGATCAGTTCCCCTGAAGGAAATGGGATCTTCCGAGGGTAGGTGCTAGGACAGCATATAGATTCGTAGACGAGTTGGAAGGGACCTTCAGGGTCATATAATCCAACCCCCTAAAGGGCTGTGGAGGATTCTACAGCTGCAGCCAATCCATAAGCAGCAGCAGCACACGTGATGCGGTTTGTCCACGAAAAGAAGGGGAGGGAACGGCTGTGCCTGCTCGATGTTACGTTAGTACGTCCTTACGCAACCAGACTTGCGCTTAAAAAAAAATGATTGACAGGGCATCGAACTCAAGTCGATGCCAGTGGGAAAACGATTTGAGCCGGGGCTTCAGGGAAGGCGACTCCGCAAAGAGTCACTAGTGCGAAAACGAGAAAAATGATCCGGACATAATTGCGCCGCGGAATAAGGGGAGCAAACGCTAAGTGCGAAAACGACCAGAGTGTTGGACTGGATGGGCCATTGGCCTGATCCAACATGGCTTCTCTTATGCTCTTATGTTTAAAAGGTTTGTGAATTGCTGGGGCTAGCTAGGCAAGTACTCCCACACTGGTGTGGAGAAATCCAGGCCATAAAACTGCAGAAGCCTGGGGTGGGAGGAAATTTGTCACTCATTCCCATTTATGTCATAGAAAGAAGCTTTCAATTTTTTTTTTTTAAGTCTGAGTGCTCGCACACTACAGAGGCACAGAAGAGGAGTGCTCATTCATTAAAACATATTGATGGCTCATATTTAGATATGACTCCTCTATGGTATTTTATGCAGTATTTCTCTTGACTATTTTATGCAATGTAGCTGAATGATATAATTTAATGCTCTTTTTAATGTATTCGTAAGTTTCAATTCTTTGTTTTTAATAAAGATTCATTTATTTTTTTATTTTTTTTAAATCACATAAAACAAGCAAAAAGTCACAATATGTCACCTGTTACCAATCATGTCACAAGCAATATCCCCTAAGACACTTGCACATTTCAAATAACATTTGCAACTGCAATAAATGTGCTAGCTGAGAAGAAAATCACATTTCCTCAAATATAAATATGGTGCTTTGAGTACATGGAAAGTGAAAAATGCACAGAAATGTAGCCTTGAGGGAATTATGCCTTGATTCCTTCCACGTCTGAATGGCACCTAGCAAAAAGCTAATAAATGAAATAGCAGGCAAAGGCACTGACACAGCAGGGTCCTTCTTTGGCATTAACACAAGCAGAATATATTTTGTTTCTGACAGCTGTAAGCTTGAGATGAGAATAGCACATTTGCCTTCACCTAGCCAAGAATCTGAAACAATCTGGGAAGGAAACAGCAGGATAAGACAACCCACCTCTCCCACCAAGACATACCAGGCAATTATGCACCGGAGAAGAATCTCCCCCAGGTGAACCATCACTAATTCTGGATTGCAGCCAAGCTAGGTACATCGACTCTGCATGTTAGCTTTGTGTGTACATGGTATAAACAGTACACAATTAATCAGATTCTTGGAAAAGATCCCACAGGCTGAAGCTCAGTTACTGGCTGTATCAATTTCCCTTTGCAGGTAAGAGAATTAGCTATCTGAATCAGAGACAAGATCTCTGAAGACAATTCACAGTTCTGATAATGTTTATTTTTAAGGGATTTATAAGTCACCTCTCAAGAGAGCTACTCAGTTTCAAATGATAATTGCATTAAATACTTGGCTTTATTGATATTAGAGTAACAGGACTAATTAATGTGATTAGGTAGTTAGATTGCTTTGTGTTAGCAAACTTATCAATCAACATTCCTCTGCTTGCTGGTGATTAGAAATCAGACTGGTGTGAATAAGAATTTGGTTGCGAAATACTGGATTAGGGATTGAATCTCGTAGCTTAAAAGTACATTGATTTTGCCTTTAGTGCAACAGAAAGACATCTGAGTTGACTGCACAACAATGGGTAGCTGGAAGTAGTTGTGGTGGCATTAAGTTGCAGCTGACCACAGAGTCCTCAAAGCAAGATATGAATGGAGGTGGTTTGCCATTGCCTTCCTTTGTGCAGCAACCCTGGAATTCCTTGGTAGTCTCCCATTTAAGGACTAAACAGCACTGACCTTGCTTACCTCCCAAGATCTGATGAGACTGGGCAAGCCTGGACATGGGTAGTTATTTGATTGCCTGGAAAGCCCTTCACATTGCAAAGATGGGAGACCTGTCAGGGCATGGAAGACCTTTAGCCAGAAATAAATATGCTAAAATGGTCTTGATACAAATGCAACCTTTCTACAATCATTCCAGAATATTTCTAAATAAACAAGTTGCCTCTGCTGCTTCCCCATACTTGACTGTTTGAAGTTTATCGCAATTCAGAACACAGTCTATTACCATGAAAGCAGATAAAACAGTCACTTGCTCAGCTGCAGAGAAATTATAAATACAGGTAGCATGGTTGACCAGCAAGTTTGTCAGAATGCATGAACAGAATGCAAACAGATTGATTCAGTTGCAGGAAAACCAAGAGAAGAGAAAGGTGTTTTTCCTTCAATAGATCAATCTAGGAGAGGAACAGAGGAAGAGAAATATATGGTGCCTCAAAATGCAGTTGAGCATAAAAAAGGCTTTTAACACATCATTTTTCAGCTGGTGCAAAAGTGTCTTTGCATATGGGTGTTTGGTAGTGCTCTAACATCCCTGGGTGTGTGTCTTTGCCAGCACAGTCTAGGTAATCAAATCATCATGCCTCAAAGCACAAGCTGATGGTTACATGGGCTATGAAAGAACCTCCTTGCTCCAATAAAGTCAGCCATCTATTTTAGGGAAAACTCCTTCCCTCTAAGGGCTTGGGTATAACAAGCATCAGGATTTCACTCTTCTTTCTCCAAAGATTTGAACCTGGACAGGGAAAGGGAAAGGGAATAGACAAACAATGGCAACAAAATGGTTTTCCATATTATACAGATATTGCTCCTCTCTCTTCAGTTACTTCACCAGTGACAAGACTTTCTTTTTCTCCATTTGCTTGTACAGAGACAAGTAAGTGGGCAGAAAGCAAGACAACTTTCTTTTCAAAGAGCTGAAGGGAGAAAGAAAATGCCCTCAAGGAAGAACTCTATAATTAAAAATCTGTCAGCCTTTTAACAATAAAAGCAAATATAGAGCCACTGAGCATAATTATTTTAGTTTTAACATAGGATTGGTATAACCCTTTTATCTACGGATTATTCTCCAAGTCAGAATAAAAATGGTTTAGGGACAGAATTTTATCTGTAGTTAACAGTAGAAGAAAAAGTTAAAAACCCCTTCACCCCCTTAGCTCCACCTCCATTTCTCCCCTCTGAAATTTATAAACCTAAACTCTGATCAGGCTCAAGCTACATGAAATTCTGTGTTTCTCTGCATCTTTTTTTTAAAACTGAATATCAGTCTGCGTACACTGAGAGTCTGAGTGAATGGGAGGGACACAGAGAGAGGCTGCTAAGTTTAATGACTTCCTGGGCCCTACAGTCCTTTTATCAGCATAAAACTATCTCTCCCAGGCTTTGTCTACATCCTTTGGTTTAAGATAAACCTTGTGTATTATAAGAAAGTTTCTGCTACCTTTTCCTTTAGGTAGATTTGAGTGGTGGGTGGGCAGTTTCAGGCTTCCATGTTTGTCTTTCCTCTACCTCTACTGCCATCTTTGTTCTGTTTCGTTCTATTCCATCTTTTAGGATCAGTAATTATCCACTCTTCTCTGCTCGCCACCTGCTTTTTCCCTTTCAGCCCTTGCTCTTTTCCAATCCCTTCATCTACTTGGTTTGGTTTCTTGCTTTGTAGCTCCTGATCCTTTAATTACTGTTGTTCGAATACAGCTTTAGTTCCACTTTAATTGCTGGTGTTATGCCCCAAGCATTTAGCAGGGACTAGGGGGCACCGTATAAACACCGTTATTATTATCAATCAGCATTGTAATTAAACTCCTGCCTGCCTCTCCCCAGAAGCATGCAACCTATTCCATTCCATTTGAGCACAGAGAACTTTAAAATTCACAGGCTTTTAAACAGCTGTTTTACCCAGGAAAAGCATTTTTTCACTGGTTCTGAATTTTCCGTCTCAGCATTGCTGACTGCACACCATTATAACTTACCAATTTACGTTGGCACCATTGGCAGATCCCGCACAGAACAATGGTGACACTAAGGCTGATGGTGATGATGGCTGAGACCAAAAGGACATCACGAGACGGTAACCCTGAGAAGAGAAACCCACAGATTAGCTATGCCAGTGTCAGGAATAGCTCCTCAGCCCCACTGTGGAATACAGGTTAACCTGAGGCTACTTGAATTCCCCTGTTTTCTACACCTCACCTGTCTCTTAGTAGCCTCTGTAAAGTAGGCAGAGGCTGCCAACAGGCTGGTTAACAGCTGGGATAAAGACAGGAGTTTACTATTAACACCCAATAATTAAAACCTTAAATGCTCTGAATCCAAGCCAAATAATTTCTGACATTTAGGAGTGTCTGGACCATCTGACTAATTTATTTATTTGATTTATATCCTGCCCTCCCCGCCGAGGCAGGCTCAGGGTGGCTAACAGTATAAAATCACAGTAACAATTAAAACAATACATATTATAAAATCGCAGATTCTACAATTCAAAGCAATCAAAATTGGTTTGATGCTAATCTTATTAGATGTTGTATATTTTCATTGATGACGACATTTCTCCAGTTTCCTACGATGTAGGCTCCGCGTCAGTTAAAAGCCCACCCGAAGAGAGCAGTCTTACAGGCCTTGTGGAACTGAGCAAGGTTCCGCAAGGCCCTCACTTCCTCTGGCAGTTGGTTCCACTAGTGGGGGTCTGCAATCGAGAAGGCCCTCTCTCTGGTGGTCTTTAATTTGGCCTCCTTCGGCCCGGGAATTACCAATAAATTTTGAGATCCAGATCGAAGTACCCTCTGAGGAACATGTGGGGAGAGACAGTCCCTAAGGTAGGCAGGTCCTAGGCCATATAGGGCTTTAAAGATAATAACCAGCACCTTGTACCGGACTCGGTATATTATTGGCAGCCAGTGCAGACCCCGGAGCCCCAGCCGAATGTGCTCCCACCTGGGAAGCCCCAATAACAGCCTGGCTGCTGCATTCTGCACTAGCTGTAGTTTCGAGGTTTGGCATAGGGGCAGCCCCAAGCAGATGGCATTACAGTACTCCAACCTCGAGGTGACCGTAGCATGGATCACTGTTGCCAGGTCATCATGCTCCAGGAAGGTGACCAACTGCCTCACCCGCCTAAGATGGAAAAAAGCAGATTTGGCACTGGCTGCTATCTGGGCCTCCATTGTCAGGGCAGGCTCCAGCAGCACCCCCAAGCTCTTGACCTTGTGTGCCATTGTCAGTGGTGCAGCATCAAATGGTGGTACGGGGATTTCCCTGCCCAGACTGCCATGACTCAGGCAAAAGACCTCTGTCTTCGCTGGATTCAACTTCAATCAACTCAGTCTGAGCCAACCTGCCACAGCTTGCAACGCCAGATCCAGATTTTCTGGGACACAGTCAGGACAGCCGTCCATCAGTAGATAGAGCAGGGTGTCATCAGCATACTGGTGGCAACCCAACCCATACCTCCGGGCAATCTGGCCAAGGGGGGCGCATATAGATGTTAAACAGCATTGGGGAGAGCACCACCCCCTGAGGCACCCCGGGTAATTCTGATACTTTGCTGCCTGTATAGGTTTTCCAGGCAGCCAGAGGGCCAGCAAAGGAGATGTTTTCCTGATCAGGAAGTTGTCCAACGGAATAGTTATCTGATCTTCCCACCAAAAAATGTCCTTTTTCAATTGATGATTTTGTATACAGTGTTTTCATTTTCTGCCAATCAGTGCAAAGTCTTACTGGCTTTGGAAGAGTTTTGTGATTCTATGTAAGTGTGGATACTGATGGCATGAGTTGTTTTGTTCTCTGGGGCTAACAGACTAGGGGAAAGGTTTTGATTTCACCTGCTATAAAGAGGAAAAGAGGTGGAGGTTCAGCCTCAAGGCAACCCCCACCCCCGTTAATAGTGACTGAAATTGCTGGTGGACCAACTTCTCTGCTCTGCCCCCAGGCCTCTATTTTCCCCAGTTGCTCTGTGGGTGCATTCTGATCTGCAGCTCCCTTCAGTTCCCCTCACAGCTTTGTGATACTTTCTTTTAAGGGTTAACAAGGGTTAGATAACTCATGTGCTCTGGGCCTTTTCAGGCTGAGCTATCAGATAGAGGCAGTGGACCATGCCATCTTGTTGTGGTGTTTAGAGGTATAAGTAGGTATCAGGGATGTGGTTTAGATTGGTTTAAATTGTTCCTTATGGACTGGACTCAAACAATTGCAATTGCAGACCAGCTGTCATAAGTGTGGGCAGGGCTTTTATGTACAAAAAGCCCATCAGGAACTTATTTGCATATTAGGCCACACATCCCTGATGCCAAAGCCAGCCAGAACTGCGTTTCCATGTGTTCCTGCTCAGAAAAAGTCCTGCGTGTGGGATTTGCCTTGTGGGGTTCCTCAGGGTGCAGTTATCCCTCCTCCACTCTATTCAATCTCTATATAAAACCCTTAGGAGAAATCATTTGTAGTTTTGGAAGTGGGTGTCATCAATATCCTGATGACAGCCAGCTTTATTTCTGTCTATCCAAATATCCTGGTGATGTTGTAGAGGCCTTGAGCCACTGTCTGAATGCTGTACTTAAATAGCAAAGAACAAATAAATTGAAACTAAACCCAGAAAAGGCAAGTGCTGCTTAGGAAGGCAGAGATTCTGAAGGACACTGTGCATCCTGTTCTTGATGGGATTCAGCTGACACTTGCTGACTTAGTTAAGCGCCTAGGGTTCCAGCATTACCGCTGGGAAAGCAAGTAAATGCAACAGCAAAATACGCTTTCTTCCGAATTAGTTTAGCCTGGGAGATGTCCCCCTACATTGTCTTGGCTGATCTGGTTGCCAGTATGCATGCCACAGTAGCAAGCCTAGACTACCATGCCCTGACCTGGATAGCCCAGGCAAGCCTGCTCTCATCAGATCTCAGAAGCTTAAGCAGCATTGACTCTGGCAAGTGCTTGGATGAGAGACCCCCAAAGGCTTTATTCAGCCACCTCCCTGAATATCCTCCAGGCTCCCAGTAGGGGTCAGTCACCAGAGGTCACCATGATTTCCAGGTGCATTCATGCACACACACTCACACCTGCACATATTATTTTTTTAGAAGACTAGACTATCATAATGCACCCTAACTAGATCTGCTTTTGAAGTCAACTCATAGACTGGTTGGTACAGAATGCCGCAGTTTGGCTATTATTGCGAACTAACAGGATCATGCATATCACACCCATTCTGATGTCACTCCATTGGCTGCACATCAATTACTGGCATAAATTCAAGGTACTGCTATTACATGGCCTTGCACCCTCATATATACAGAACCAACACTCTTGCTATGATCTGCCACAACAGATTTACTCATCTGAGCAGGGGCTTCTGCAGGTGCCGCTCTGCAAAAGGGCAAGATCAGAAATGGCCCATACACATGCCTTCTCTGTTGTGGCCCCTGCCTTCTGGCATGCCTGAGAAGGCCAGAAAGGCGCCCATGCTTCTGTCATTACACAAAGCAGAACTGTTCAAAAGGCAATAGGGCTATATTTAAAAAAAAAAAAAGTTCAGGAGGGCTCATTCATAAAAGGAATAGGCCTATAACTATATCACCACGTATAATATGTACTATCTGTTTGCTGTATGCTTTATCTTATTCTCACTGCTTTCCTTTTATATTTATCCCATTTTCTCAATTGTTTATTAATGGATCATGTCTCATAATTTATCCTTTGTTTGAAACTGCTGTAATTCCAGTTCTATTATACTGGTTCTTAGATTTTTCATTCTGTTGATTGCATTGACTTACAGACCCGTTTCAAACTGCCTTTCTATTCTGTTTTAGTAAGTGGTTGCTAATGAATTTTTTCTGTCATTTTAGTAACTGGCTACTAGCAGAATTTATTTACCTGTTAATGCAAACCCACTTGCGTTGGGGGTTAGCAAAGCATGGTCGTGTCACTTTTGAAGGAAACTACTTTTTTCTGTTTCCATTGCACTTCTGAATTGTTGTGGTACGCTGTTTAAAATGTCCATAGTGCTTCCTACAATGGCACTTTTCCCCTGTAATTTTTGCCACACAATCTTCCTCAGACTTAAAAAAAATACTAATGTGAGCTCTATAGTGCTAACTGCTATAGCACAGTGGCACCATTGCAATGCATTGACTCCACTGTTTATAGTACTCACATTAGAGCATTTTTAAAAGTATGAGGAAGATCATACAGTGAAATCATGGGATTTCATGAAGTCACCAATGGAGAATATGTAGAGAGAGAACAGCAGAAAGCTAAGGAACCAACACAGAGAAGAAAGGAAAAGCCTTCTCCTAAGGAAATGCTGATTGAGTGGTTTGACAGCTAAGAAAGGAACTAGATAATGGCAGTCACCAAACACATAGGTCTGTCTATTCTGAGCCAGGCCATAGGCTTATTAAGATTAGTATTGTCTGCTCTGGCTGGCAGTTGTTCTCAGGGAGAGGTCTTTCACATCATCCACTACTTAGGTAAAAAGGGAATCAAACAGGAAAGAATATGACCAATTCCACACTAGACTTTAATCTTGGTTCAGCCCTGTCCCCATTCTACACTAGAATCATAGAAACCAACTCTATGATCTTTTTCACACAGCCTAAGTATTCCGGTATGGCAGCTGGTCAGTTACTGAACAGTAACAGGTTTCTGTTGGCATTTCAGACAGACCCGATTCAGTAACTGGCTGCTACCGGAATACTCTCACCTTTTCACACAGTCCCGCGGCTGTCCCGGTAGTGAGGCATGCCTGAGTCGTTACTAACAAAGAGCAGCTTCTTCCACTTTTCAACCCCTCCTTCCGGGTTGAAATCGCTATGGGGCGCTGTGTGAAATGTCCAGTATCTAACCTGGGAGCAGTTTTCGCGCCCTTTTTAGCCCGCTGGTGCACGATCTCCGGCTTTTTTTTTTGGAACGTCGGCTAAGATCGCTATAGCGCTATAGTGACATATCACAACAGCATCACCATAGATTGCCGCCGCTGAAACTTGGTAACTTATCTCAATGGAGCCTAGCCATCTCTATGGTGGTGCTGTTGTGATACGACGCTATAGCGCCTCAGTTGTCATTGAAGAGATTGGATAATGGAGCCCTGTGGAGGAGTTGGACAAGGTCAGCAGAACTGTCATCTCATCAAGTGGGAGCGCTATAGCGATCTTTGACCGACGTTCCCCCCAAAAAATAAGCCAGAGATCGCGCGCCGGCAGGCAAAAACGGCTGGCTGGCGCCGGCAGGCAAAAACGGTGGAAGTGAGAGAAAAGCGGAACAGTGAAATGGCTTGCTTCAATCACGGAACCCTACCAGGAAAAAAAACATGTGTCTGAAAACTCCCATCCCTGTCTCGGATTACTGCAAGGCGGCACAATACCGACTCCCTTCCGGCTTCCACTGGTAAGTGTGAAAAGGGCCTATGAGTCTATGATTCTAGTGCAGAAAATCAGTTTGGGGATAGCTGTTTGAATAGAATAGTAAAAGAACCAGAGAACAAGGAAAGGGTGACTATGGGGTTATAGAAATTCCACCCTGACCTGGATAGCCCAGCCTAGCTGGATCTCATCAGATCTTGGAAACTAAGCGTGGTTGGCCCTAGCCAGTATTCAGATGGGAGAGACCTCTAAGAAATACCAGGGTCATGATGCAAAGGCAGGCAATGGCAAACCACCTCTGAACATCTCTTACCCTAAAAATTCCTGTGGGGCCACCATATGTCAACTGTGACTTGATGCAAAAAAAAAAAAAGGAAACTCCAGAGGGTTGGATAAGTACTTTTGTGAGTCACACCTCATCTCAGTTGTCACGAAGAGATTGGATAATGGAGCCCTGTGGAGGAGTTGGACAAGGTCAGCAGAACTGTCATCTCATCAAGTGGGATGGTGACATGAAAGAAGGACGGAATTGCAAGGAGGCACAGGAAGAGGGATAACTGGAAGAGCAGTGAAATGGCAGGAAAATCACAGAAATCAGAGCACATAGTTTCAGGGGTTTTTTATGTGTTGTGGGAACAGTTAGGTCTTTTGTGCACCACACTCAAGGAAAAATACCTGGCCGTAAAAGCGCCATGATAGCTGTATATAGTTTATTTCCTTCTTCCGCGATCATTAGCCATGCGCAAAGACACAGTCAAGATATGCCCGCATAAGGATATGGTGAACAATCGGCATCGGTAATAGGTAGAATGTGAGCCTTCCGTGTTGGCCAGGATAGGCCGGAGGGACAGAGAGGGGCGTAGCATCGTGAGCCTTAAATTGAGCTGTGCTGCGATACAGACTTCAGAGACCGCACCCTGGGTGCCTTCTCTCCATGCCTGCAGATATGTATTCTGAATAAAACTTGCTTGCTGCTGACCTCCATGTCTTGGCGTTTTCTTGGTGAGACAAAAATGATCCATAACATATGGAAGGAAAATTGAGGATCAAGTAATCAAGTTTTGAAACTTGGGGGGAGGGAGGGGGAGTTGAGAAGAAGTACTAGATGCTATGCTGAAAATTTGGTGCCTCTACCTCAAAATACAGTCCCCTGAGCCCCAGATAATCACAAATCGATTCTCCATTATGCTCTATGGGAACTGGTCTCCATAGGGTATAATGGAGTGCTCAGCAGACCTCCCCCGATTTTCTGATAACCCTGAAGCAGGGGGAGGGACTCCAAACCAGGGGATCCCCTGCCCCCAGCTGGGGATTGCCAACCCTAAAAGTTGGTGTAGATCAGAAAGGTAGTAGCATTTCTTAGCTAGGTCTAGGGCAGATGCAAGTGGGGAAGATGAGTGTACAGTTTCTCCAAGGGCAGTCAGCTACATGACAGAATAAACAGACATGAAAATAATCCCATTATACAAACTTTTAATGGTACAGGAGGTCATTCTTTGCACCTAGTTATCACAGCTTGTGGTTGCCAATTGGCATGAAGAAATGTCTGTTCCTTTAAGATCTTTATTAGAATGTTATTTAATAATTGATGCTATTTATCCGCAGGGCTTTTTTTGTAGCAGGAACTCTTTTGCATATTAGGCTATACTCCCCTGATGTAGCCAATCCTCCAAGAGCTTACAGGGCTCTTCTTACATGGCCTACTGTAAGCTCTTGGAGGATTGGCTATATCAGGGGGGCGTAGCCTAATATGCAAAGGAGTTCCTGCTACAAAAAAGTCCTGATTCAGCATGCCATGAAAAGACTCAACTGCCAAATAATTATTTATTATTAAATGGACAGGATGTTTTTTCCAGGCTTGTTAGCAATCCTGTCACTAACATTTTGTCCCTGGAGGAGGGGGGGGGGAGGAATTGAAAATAAATTATTAGAATGAACTAAATAAAACCTATTTATATTAACAGAAAACTGTTTTTTATGGCCACTTTATAAGAATTCAGGGAGTCACCCATAAAAGGCCTACCACTGAAAGTAGGTCAGGAGTCATGAAACCAGACTACTGAAACCACTGATAATAATAGAAAGGTTCTCAATCTCTAACCTGCTGTAAAGGTTCAGACTTTAGTGTGGAATGAAGTTATATTTGTGATGCTTTGTTACAACCAGAAGGCAAAAAGATTGAAATGGCAAAACTGGCAGGTGACACAGCATTTATTTAGTTAACAGACTACTAGTATAGACTGCTATGGAAGATTTAAAACACTGACAGCATAATCCAGAAAGGGGGGACGGAAAGTCTTTTGGGAGCAGACGAGCCGCAACGTGGGTGCAGGAAGGGTTTGCGCCGAGGTACGACCGGCGCCGCCACAGCAGGAGGGAGTAACGTGGGTGGGGGGCCGCCCAAGTGCCGCTCCACCCGAGGGCAGTGGCGCCTGAGGGCTGCACCCGAGCATGGGGGGAAGTGAGGCGGAGCACAGCGTTCAGGCAAAGGAGGGGGCGTGGCCTGGCTTAGGCAGCTTCCTGAGCAGTTTGACCCATGGCACGCCCCCCCGAGAGGCGCAACTTTACGCTTGCAAAAACAGCAGGGTGTCCCATAGGCACTCGTTGAAACCAAAAACAAAGGTCGCCTCCGCTGCTGCAGAAGCTCGCAAACCCCTTAGGGAGCAGCGTGATTGCCTCGCCAATCCCCTCGCGCCTCAGGCTGACGAGCCCCCTTCCCAGCACCCAATCATGGTCTCCCCCCTCCTAGAAATACTTCCGCTCTGGCCTCGCACAATGCAGTTGTTAGGGAAAGGAGTGTGTGGCGGGAAGTTCTGCTGGGGAGCTCCCGACCATACAGACTTAGGGTTTTGGTGATGGGTTTTGCACCTTGCGGTTGCTTTGACAGTATCTTTAACTTGCGATGGGGAGAGAGAGGTCTCTCCCCTGGGGCTAACTGCTCATGTTTCCAGATCTCCATAGGTTCCGGGTTCCCGCGAGAGGCATAAAATTGCAACGAGGAAAATGCTGGCATATCCCATAGACACTTGTTGAAACAGACAACAAAGTCTGCTGCTGCCGCACAAGCTTGCAAACCCCTTAGAGAGCCATGTAATTCCCTCACCAATCCCCTCACGGGCTGGGCGAGCCCTCTCCCCAACACCCAATCACCACTCCTCATCTCCTAGAAAAGCTTCCATCCCAGCCTCGCAAAACTCTTCAGGAAGGTTAGGGTGCATGGCACGTGACTCTGCCATGAAGCTCCCTGCTATGTGGACTTAGTGTGAGGGCCGGAGCACTTTGGTGGTGGGAGCTGCACAGGGAAGGCACATAGACAGTACAGTGTGTGGTAATTGACTTGCGAGAAGGAGAGCAAAGTCTCTGTTCTGCAACTAACCTCTCCTGCTTCCAAGCCCCAACAGATATCTGGCCCCCAGAGGTTCAGTGCACAAGGGTGTTCGCACATGTTCGGATAGGTGCGACTGTGCACCATCACGTTGCTCCCCCTCCCCTTGCTTGAGGCTGGGCAGATTGACAGCATCTCCAGCACTGGAACCTGGCAGCGAGCTTAGGCATGGGGCGGTCGCCCCAGCCTCTGCATGCCACTGGAGGGGCCCCCTTGTCTGTCCTTTGCTTTGTTCCCACCCTGGCAGGCACCAGGGGAGGTGGTCTGGCAGCTGTTCCGTTGCCTGTGGGGAGGCAGGTCAGTGACTGTCCCTTTAAGAGTCCCTGGCTAAGACACAGCCCCATGCTGCAGCTGCCATGGCTGAAGAATTACAAGCGAGTCAAGAACGCTTTAACCCAGGACAGGTGGGTGTGCGTTGGCTGGTTCCATCATGTATTATGGGGTTGGGGGTTTGTCCACCCCCCTACCCACCTCTGCTGCCCCTGTCAGGATGGGACCTCCCTGGCTGCAAGTGGCATGGCACTCATCCCCAAGTGCAATGGGTCTCTTTCTCTGCTTTGCAGATGAGAATTCAACAGAGAGACTTCCATGTGTGGCAATTCAAACCCCGCCCCCTCCTCTACTCAGCCAGCTGTTTCTGCCCCCCCTCCAAGTGGAGCCTGTCCTGCAAGACTTTCCAACTTCCACCTGGGATGCTGTTCTACTTGGTTGCAGCACAATAAAACGTTAGATGTGCAACTATTTTGTCTCTCCCGCTTGGCTTCTACTTCACTCCTCTCCCCTCCCCCACCACTCTGTCAGTGGGCTCCCTGAGGGAATGTCTCGGTGGCTGGGCTTGCTTGTTTCTTGGAGAGGGGGCGGGAGGAACTATGAGCCATCGGGAGCGGGAGGAACTATGAGGCTGGACAGAGGAGGGGGGTCTTTGCCCCATGCATCCAATGGAAGAGGGGTGGTCTTGGGCCAGGTATCGCACCTCAGCCTGGCTGTCCCAGCTAATGGAGTGGATGCATGATTGATGTCTCACACTCTGAGTTCTGTGGCTCCTGAGGGAGGAGTTCCATGCAAACAGCAGGGGGTGTCAGGGCAACACGGAGGGTCTCTGAGTCTGGGTTGGGGGGAGGTTGCCTGTGGGACATGGTGGCATGCTGGGACTCTGTCTGCTCATTCCCATACACACATTCCAGCTGGTGTCTTTGGAAGTGGACTCCTGCATTTTGTGCTTCCTGTTTATTTGCCTCGGCCCGTCTGCCTGCCATTGGCACAAGTCTCTGACAGTGGGCGGGCATGAGGCAGTTGACAGCCTCTCAGGAGCAGGCTTTCCACTTTCCCTCCTGGTCACGTGGAATGGACTGGCCAATCCAGTGGTCCTGCACTGTCCCATCCCTCTCCCCACCCCCGCCTCAGCAGCGAGCCAATAGTGCACGCACGGAATCACCGTGGCAATGGCTTCTCTCTCGTGCCTGCTCATCCGGCTATGCTCCCTTCCCCTCCCCACTTGTTGGAACTTCTCCCCTTTGGAAGCCAACTAATGTTGCCTATGTTAGTTCTACACCCAGGCAGGACTCTGCGGCAGAACTCAGGACTGGTCTGCCCAAAACCTAACAACAGACTATCACACAAGAACGCATCAGTTGTCACTTCTGACATGTTTATTGCCTTTGCTGTCCCCCTCCCCATTGAACCTAGGCAGATAATAACCAGAAACCAAGTTTAATCTGTTAAAAACATTTGTGCTGTTTTGCATGCTAATTCATTGCCCACCCTCTATACATAGGACTATTAATTCCGTTTCAATGTCTGATGAAGTGTGCTTGGCACACAAAAGCTTATACAAAAATTTGTTGGTGAAGGTGCCATTGGAATCTAACTTGGAACTCTGTGAAAGTTCTCTCAATTAACATTTTAAGGTTGTAATGAACTGCAAGCAAGGGCTTAACTCCTTGTCCTCACCCAGGAACCTCCTCTCCCAACAGTTTGTGGAAGAGTTCACTTTGTGAAAATTAGTTGGTAATAACTGAGGTATTCTTTTACTGGTGCCTTGAAAATTAAAAGTGTTCCAACTCAAAAAAATATGGGACCTTTGCCTTATTAATACATTATTATTTTTACATGGTAACCTTTCAAACTCTCTCCTTATGCTTCCACTCTATGTTATCTCAGTAACATACATAGGGTTGCCAGCTTTGGGTTGGGAAGGACCTGGAGATTTGGGGGGTGGAGCTTGGGAAGGGTAGGGTTTGGTGAGGAAGGGACCTTGGCATGGTACCGTGCCATACAGTTCAGCCTCCAAAGCAGCCATTTTCTCCAGGGAACTGATCTTGAACATCTGGAGATCAACTGTACTAGCAGGAAATCTCTAGGTGCCACCTGAAGGTTAGCATAGCAATCTTATAAAATTTGAGGTTGCAGGGGTACCTTGAACCATGTTGCTACCTACGACACACATCACAGCTACACAGCAGTTGCTGATGCTGATGACATAGGGAATAATAACAATGATCTTGTGTGACCTGCACAGACTTCCATACACATCTGAGGTAATACGGAGTTGTCAAGAGATAGCCACAGTGCTTACTGCACTGATGTGGTAATGATGAATTATGTTTTCTGTAAAGCAAGAGCAGGGCCATTGGTTGCCCCTGTGCAAGTATCTGGATGTAAATTCCACAGAGAAACAACACCAAAAAAGGGTGGGGGGGGGGGTAGAGAGAGAGAGAGAAGGATACCAGAAGCAACTACATTTCTACCAATCCCTTTGTATGAACAAGAACTGAAGGATTATGAACTGTTTAGTTTGGTGGGGGGAGATGAGTAAGAAGCACATAATAGAGGTCTGAAAAATAACGAATAGCAGAGCCATAGAAAACTGAGCGTTTTACCATATTTTGCTGATACAAGTAAGAAGATGCCCAATTAAATGTAAAGGCGACAAATGTGCAACTAATGACAAAAAATATTTCTCTCCACACAATGTCATTAACCTTTACAGGAACTTTTTGCAAACAGAAAACACTGAAGATGGAACATCCAGGAACATTCAAAGTCTGCAAATCAGTTATGAAACAAAGAAAGAGTCAGTAGAACAAAGTAGGAGTCCAGTAGCACCTTTAAGACGAACAAAGTTTTATTTAGAATGTAAGCTTTCATATACATGCACACTTCTTCAGGCAAGGAATGAGGTACAGTGAGTAGAGCTACATATAGCTGGTGGGCAGTGGTTTAGAATAGAAAATAGCACAAAGTTAAAATCCAATGGCAAAATTGTGCAATTAACAAATTGAAAGAACATTTGGTCTGGATAGCATTTGCGTGGGAAACCAATAAAAGGTAATAAAAGCTGTCTGTTAATTGGCCTATTGCTAGCAAGTAGGGTTAAGATGTTCTTGTCCATCTATTTACTTTTTAAAATGTAACATGCATTATAAACATCGTTCTAGTTTGTCATAAGAAAAAAAAGAATGCATTAAAATATAGTAAAAATGTGTTTAGTATATGTAACGAGATAAACAACCGATATCCCTTATTTGAGTATGTCAATACAAAAAAACATTATTCTGATACACTATTCTAAAAGAGAAATACATTGGAATATTATGGTTATACAGCTATACTTAGTGAGAACAGGTTTAGCATATGTGAGATAAAAAAACCCAATATCCCTGTTTAGTCCTGAGGAGGTATTTGTTCCAAGTTTCATAATAATTTGAAATTCAGCAATTTCCCTCTCCATTCTGTTTTTGAAGTTCCTTTGCAGTAAAACAACTACCTTGAGGCCACTCATTGAATGTTCTGGAAGGTTAAAGTGTTCTCCCACAGGTTTCTCAGTTTTGTAATTCCTGATGTCAGATTTGTGTCCATTTATCCTTTGGTGTAGGGTTTGTCCTGTTTGCCCTATGTAGAGAACTGAAGAGCATTGTTGGCATTTAATGGCATATATAATGCTGGAAGATGAACAAGTGAATGAGCCTGAGATGGTGTAGTTAATGCTGTTAGGTCCAGTGGCTGTGTTGTCTGGGTGTATGTGGCAGCAAAACTGGCACTTGGATTTATTGCAAGCTCTAGTACCAGTGTCCATGTTGTATTGTTGTAGGTGAGGAGTTTGAGATTAGATTACATTTTCTGGACACCACTGTAAAAATACATAATGGATGCATAGACACTACCTTACACCAGAAACCTACTGACTGACAAACATACCCACATGCCTCCCGAACATACCAAATGATCCATTGTATACAGCCAGGTTCTACGCTACAGCCGCATTTGCTCCAGTCCTACTGTGAGATTCTCCCCTGAGGGATCTACAACAAACCTTTTCGGAGCTAAAGTACCCACCTGATAAAGTCAGGAAACAGATTAACAAAGCCAGAATGATACCTAGAGAAAATCTGTTAGAAGACAGACCCAAAAAAGACAATAACAGAAACCCTAGTGGTCACACACAACTTTCAACTGAAAACAGTTCAACATATCATCAACAGCTTACAACCTCTACTGGACAGTCTTTCAAAAGTACTAGGGGGTAAACCTTTTCTTGCACACAGACAGCCCCCTAATCTCAAACAACTCCTCTGTATGTGTATTTGCTATATGTGGCAGCAAAACTGGCACTTGGGTTGTTGCAGGCTCTGGTACTGGTGTCCATGTTCTGATCAGGTGTTGTATTGTTGTGGGTGAGAAATTGTTTGAGAGTCTTCACTGTTGTCTTGTTATAAACACAATTGGGTCAGTAATGTCATTTGTTACCTCTTCAGACCCCCACCCCATCCTATGAATGATAATCCCAACACGGAGAAATAATATGATATGCAACAGCACCCTTTTGGGTATCTCTGCAAAGGATTTCAGGAAAGATAACTCTCCCATGGAGGGAGAAGTGTTTTCTGAAAATTCTTCAGGGAAAATGGATGCTGTAGAGATGGAGAGAAGATGCAAGTGGGATTTAAAAAAAAAACTTTAAAAAATGAGGAAGCAGGTCATATAGTAACAGGCCACAGTGATACCCAAGAAGACACCCCTGTACTTATTCCCAAGCCATGCACCCCTGGAATGTGATATTGCAATGTAACCCTAGAATATTAATTGGATACAGCAATGCCCATTTGAATTGGAATGGTCTTTCTTGCACATAAGGGAGACAAATCCAGTTCCTTCTTGACCCCAAAGCAAGTCTGTAATGTGATTCTGGTTCACAGGCCAGAACAACATGATGCCAGCTGAAAGGTTGAGAAGCGTCCATCTTTCTGCTCCTGGGAGTGAAAAAGTTTCGGGCTCAGAGAGGTGGTGTGGGCACTGCCATAAAAATTCCTTCACTTTTGGCAACCTTTAAAAGTCCTGTTATCAAAGCATAAGGAAATAAGAATGACCCAGGAAACCTCCAACAAAAATAAATGGCTTGTATCTGGTAATCCTCAGGACAAGATGGCAGAAACACGAGGTTAGAGGCCAAGCACTCCTTTTGTTGTGAATGTGTGTTATAACCTGTAAACTGATCTCACAATTCTGACTTTTAACAAAGTTTCTATTTTTCTTTAATTAATTGCTAAGGCCATCAAAGTCATTCAGTCCCCTGACCACTTGATGGATGCCCATCCATGTTTGACACTAAGAGAGAAATCTATCACTTTTGGGGAGCTTCAAAGGAACCAGTTTTGGGAAAAACAAGGCCATAAAGTCATTTGGCCAGTGTAATTAAAATGCCTATGTTGGGGTATGGATCTATGATACGAATGGTCTCTGATTGGATATTACACATATGACACCCCGACTTTCCATTGGTGTGACACTCTGCCCCCTCATTGGGTAGTGGAATTGTGACGTAATTTTCCCTAGAAAACAGACAACCCAACCCGTCAGGTTTAGGGTTCGTGGATGCTGGTTGCAGAAGAAGAAAAAGAAAGGGAAAAAGGGAATCCCTTCATCCTCTCCTTCCTCCACCCCCTTCCTACCCTCACCCCCCCTTCCTCTCAAGAGAAATCTCCCTCCAGAAGCCTTGCATTTCCTCTGACTGAGTCTACCCTGCAAGATATAGGTATTGTATCACCCTTCCCCATCCTGCTTATTCAGCTAACCTCTTTGTATTCCTCTTGTATGCTTGAAATTGTTGGATTGGGATGTAACTATTTGAAACCTATGCTATAATAAAATCCATCATTAACCAAAGGATTTTCAGTGGTCTATCTCCGTAGACAAAGACATAGATCCCATACACCTCACCTCTCGTAGGCCTACCATTTTGAGCTAAGAAATATTAATATTCCCCAATAAAAAGTTGTTTGAGGTGTAACAACAGTTGCCAAGAGGGAGCAGATATGCTAATGTTCAGTCTTTTCTTCTTCTTTAAAATGAACCAGGGGAAACTTGATTCTGGACCACAGTCTGGTTCTCTCTCACCTTGTCAATAAGTATATAGGGCACAGAAGATACATGGCGTTTCTGGACCTCAAAGGGCTTTTGATTCTTTCCCCAGAAGTCATCTTTGGGAGAAGATGGCTGAAACATCCCTAGACAAGAGGCTCGTTTTTCTAATTAGTGGACTCCATATGACCACTTCGTGTCAAATTAGATACTCTGTCTCAGGGAGACTAACCCAAAAAATCCCGACCAAAGGAGTCAAACAGGGCTGTGTTCTTGCACCCCTTCTTTTTAATTTTTTCCTATCTGATCTTGCCCTCTTTTTGACCCAAGTGGATGGCCACAGCCCTAAATTGGGTACCACCAATGTCCCAATTTTGCTTTATGCAAACCATGGTCCTATTGTCCTGCTCCCGAGTAGGTTTACTTTGGCTATTAAATTGCTGCCAAGAGTACTGTAAAATCAATCAATTAGAATTAAATTATGAGAAATCAAAAGTGGTAGTCTTCTCCAAATCTAGAAAGCAATATACTTGGAGGGTAGACGACCACAAGCTTGAAAAAGTAAAACACTTTAAGTACTTAGGTTTGTATTTCCAGGCTACTACATCATGGACCCAACAACGGAAAGTAACAATTAATAATGTGAAAGCAAATGTTAATGCACTTCTGTGCTTCTATTTCTCTGAAAGAGGGAGCCAATATGTTCCAGCTGTGCTAAAAGTTTTTAATTTGAAAAATGACCCTCAGTTACTCTATGGAGCCCCTATCTGGATTTATTCAATAAGTAAAGTAGTAAAACAAGTACACTCAGGCTTTCTATGGAAGATTTTGGGTGTTCCATCTTGTGTTCTGTATGCAGCCTTATGCCTGGAATGTGGGGAAAATTTTATGACCACAAGGGCATGGTCTATGACCTTTAAATTTTGGCTTCGATTGCATTATAGATCTGAGCCTTCTAGCTACTGTGCTCAATTCTTGACAGAATCTAATATTTCTCCATGACTGGTCAATATTGAAAACAAACTACGAACACTGAATATTTCCTTTGAATCTCTTCTCTCCCTTTCAGAATTAGAGGCAATGCAAACAATAAGGGACAGATCATTTGAGGTAGAGCTATCTGAACTGTACAATGCAGCTAATAAGACATGCTCCCCTATTAATCATGGGATCTTGCCCACTGTGGGCCTTCCTGCTAGCTACTTTTACCAACTTCAGACTCCAGCATTATGCAGAATCTTTTCTCTTGCTAGGTTCAATGCCCTCCCTTCAGTGATTTTAACTGGGAGATTTAACAGTACACCTTTTGCTAACAGACTATGTCCTTGTGCAAGTGGGTCCATTGAAACTGTGTCTCGTGTTATTAGAATGCTGTTATTATGTTAATATTCAGCACAGCATTTTATCGTTAATCCTTGATAGTATCCTAGAGCTTCCAGATTCATATAAACTGCTGTATCTATTAAACGACAAAGATGGGAACACAACTGACGCTGTGGCAAAGTTTTTGCAGGCTGCTCTTCTTATACGCAGTAATGTACTGTAATTTAAATTTGTAATGTAAATTTGTATTAGACAATTGTAATGTAAATGTAAATTTGTATTAGATTGACTTTTGAATTATTTTTGTATAGATTTTAGACCCTTTTAGAATGCTCTTTTGTCTTGACTCACATTGAAATGTTTTATCTATTTGTATGCATATGTGTGTACATCTATTTTTTCCCTCTCTTTTATCTCTCCTTTAATGCCAATAAAGGTAACTGAACTGAACTTTTTAAAAAGGACAGCTAAACATTGGCATGCTTGAATACAGCAGCAGTGAAGCTCTTAGTATGTAAAGAACTGCAAGGCCCGTCAAGATACTTTAAAAGTTCCTCAGTTGGTACAGGCATGGGAGTTTCAGCCTCATCAATGACATAATTGAACACAACTTTGTGGCACTTACTAATGATACTGATGAAACAGTCTAGGGCCAAGGGGAAACTCCACATTTCCTCAGCAAGAAAATATTATGGCTTCAACACTGGGAAAATGTGTCTTCCACGCCCCAAGTGTAACAGATGTAATGCATTTGGGAAAGACATCTCTATCAATGAAACTACTGTACATCTATTGTACAACAAAACAATAATCTGGAGAAGCATTTGGATGCCCCTCTTTGAAGGCATTTTGGAATGAGTCATCTTTGCTTACTCAGGAGTCTGGGTTTCCCAAAGGCTTTTATTATCTGGCAGATTGCACATCCTTAAAATTATCTGACATATTCAGCAAGCAAAAGAAATGCAAAATGAAAGTGTTTACAGTCCTTCAATTGTTCTTCAGATTAAAGCAATCACAATGTTAACACAAAGCTATTTTTAACAAAGGATGGTTGGGTTACCCAGCATAAAAGAAACTGAACCAGTGGAAATATGTTTGAAATTAAAGATAGTTTATAAAGCAATTAGGAGTAATGGTCTGAGTTGCCTCATTAATTATATTTTTTGACACAAGCACACTATTACCTGTGAAGTGTAATAAGTGTTAATTTTGTTGCCAGGTACTGCTTGAGAAGCCAGTGCAGGGACAATCTCAAATTACAGGGAGAAAGGACTGATGGAGCTAGCTTTTAAGTGGGGAAAAATTAGTGTCAGGACAGATATCCTTCCTACTGTCAATGGTATTATCTCTCACAATATTTCTTATGGTGTTGGAATGTCAACTTCTATTTTAAACTTCTAAAGAAGAAACATGCACACATTAGAGACAAAGAGAGCATACTCTTAACCGAGGACATTCTGGAGTTCGGTAATACTCACGTGAAGCATTAGATAAATAGCATTCAATATGCATTAATAATTAATCTTTGAAATAATCATGTATTATTAAAATCCCTATATTTCACTCTGAGCTGGTATGTTCTCAGCATTGTTTTATTGCATAATATTCCACTCACCTAGAACCATTTTTGCAAGACTAAATGGTCGATTCTACGTAAAGCTATCAATGGGAATAAAAATGGTCTAAAGGAGCCAGGCTTTCAGCATTAAAGCAAGACTGAAGCTTGAGCTAAATATTACTGGAATAGGTGGCTGGTGCCATATTTGCCCTTCCTTTCCATATTAAAGGCAGTGCCATATTTGCCCTTCCTTTCTCCCTGGTTACTCTCTGAGTTTTCCAACCTCTGATGAGTGGTAGCCATGAAGTATAGCAAGGCTTGAGCAACTATGAGTGGGATGGCACTTACTAATGTTACCTGGAGAGTTACAATGTTACCTGGAGAGAAAGAGATATAGGCTATAGCTTTTGATGACATCCATTTGCTTCTTGTAACATCACTTTGTGGCCTAAGTTCCACAGTGATGCACATCACTGCTATCACTGTGCCCAGCACAACTGGTGGAGCATGTTTTCCCATACACACTTCTCTTGCTACTCATACACACAGGCTTTTCTAGAAAAGAAATACAACCATTATGTAAATAACAATAATATTTATATTATTTATATCATGCATAGAGAGTTAGAAACGTTTGCTCAACAGTCAGTAAGGGAACAGGCATGCATTGAACACATGAAGCTGCCTTATACTGAATCAGACCCTCGGTCCATCAAAGTCAGTATTGTCTTCTCAGACTGTGGCAGCGGCTCTCCAGGGTCTCAAGCTGAGGATTTTCACGCCTACTTGCCTGGACCCTTTTTGGAGATGCCAGGGACTGAACCTGGGACCTTCTGCTTCCCAAGCAGATGCTCTACCACTGAGCCACCGTCCCTCCCATTCTATACATCCCTTTGTTATTTCACATGGCTCTCTTTCTAAAGAGTGCAATATCCAAGTAGTAACAACAATGTTTACTTGCGGGCAAGAGTTTTAAAACAATCTGAGCAAAAGGAGTATACAAAGAAAATGAGGTCAGAAAGTTTACTAAGTACATTTGCATGCTGCTTCCCCTCCAAGGGCACCCTCGGCTGCCCCTTTTTATGCTTACAACAATCCTATGAGGCATGTCTCACTCAAAAATGTAGACTGGCAAAGAGTCATCCACTTGGTTAACTTCATGTCTGAGCATGGATTGGAACTGGAGACCTCTTCCACGTAGGTTTTCAGATATGGACAGTGACATGTTCATCAACATGCAAATCTGGTGCCTCTGGTGCCTCTACCTCAAAGAACATCTCTCCCAGAGCCTCAGATACCCATGGATCAATTCCCCATTATTCCCTATGGGAATCATTCTCCATAGGGAATAATAGAGTGCCCAGTAGACATTTCCCTCCCCCTACTGCTTTCTAAAGCGTTCTAATGCTGGGGGGAGGGCCTCCAAATCGGGGAATCCCCTGTCCCCCCCCCCTCTCTCACACACACACTTACTGGGTCTGGTTCCTCCACAACTTTACTTGCTCTGAAAATGAAACCAAAACAAACGGAGGGTCTGTGCTCTGACAAAACTGCTGATGACCCTTCCCCATAAAGCGTTTCCTGTTTCCTGCTTAACTTTAAAGACACACATTTTAAAAACGGACCTGTTTGCAGGTTTCTAAACCTGCCTGAGCTCTAAAAGTACATGGTGGCTGTGGGGGCGGGGCTTCCCTCCACCAGCCAGTTGGCTGGGGGTGGGGGGGGGAGCCTGTAAAACCAGGGGATCCCTCGCTGGGACCTGGGGATTGGGAAGCCTATTTGGGGGACTGTAGATGAAGGAGGACCCCTGAATAATTAATGAATACCCCTATAATAATGAATGAAAGCATGCTTTTGCCTTCAAAAAGAGGATGTCTGATGCAATGTTTGTTAGAAGCAGACAGCCTTCAGTGGGTGTGGGTTCACAGATGTGTATTGGATAGCACAAAGAGGCCACACTGAGAAGCTTCTTGCAAGAGCTGATAACACATGGAGACAGGAAGTATGGAAAAATACTAGAAGGAGAGCAAGGGGGTGGGGAATGTTGAGTCAGATAAGCTTGAGAGGCCTGCCTGCTTGTTTTGGGTGTGAATAAAAACGGACTGTGTGTAAAATAACTTTAACTTAGTCATTTTGGAGGCCCATGGCCGGCTAAGTTCTGCTTTGGTATCAAAGTAAATCTCGTTTCATACCAGCAATGTGTGCGGACCTTGTTATTTCTCTGCTTCATAGACAATATGGCCAAATTGTCGTATAGGGTGATGCAGAATCAAGTGTGCTTCCTTATGACTCACATGAGGTGTAGCAATGCATTATGCGGAATGCTGAGCCTGGGGAAAGGATATTTTCACTAGGTATGAATGCCTTTCAGGGGCTATGTTCCTTATTGCACTGTTTCATGATTTGTGCTCCTGCCCCTATAGTTGCCCTGCATGTTGTTCCCACCTATGTTGATAGGAAGTGCAAAGAGAGTTTGCCTCCAAGTTGCAAATTACAGGTTTTAGCTCAGAGAGGGCTTAGGCTTAGTTGCAATGCAGGAGATGGCTGTGTAATTTAACTGCCAGGAAGACAGCAGAAATGGAAAACCCTTGCTTATTACACCCTACAGAGATGGGTGGAGGGGGGCAAATGGGAGTTACTTCCATCTCCCCAGGCTGAGCCTGAGGCAGCACAAAACAACAAGAGACAAACACTAGAACACAACACTGCTGCTCTGTGTTATTAAAAGTAATTTAGTTTATCTTAAACAAGTACCACTCCTCAACGTCTTTTGAATCAGCAAGGTTTTTAAAACAAAAAAGAAGATGAAGAGGAAGATGGTACAGGAAGATGACTAACTCAGCCATATCTAGGAGGCTGATGCAAAGGATGACAAGATTCCAATCATGATAACAGTTGTATCAAAGAGGAAATGTTGGCATTAAGGCCTGTCATGCAGGGCTGAGACAAAGCTGCACCTGCTGCTGTTCCCTCTTTTATTCAGTCATTAAAAAGGTACTAGACCTTTGTTCCACTTGGCACCTTGTTCGGCTAACAGTCACTTCCCCCCAGCTGTTCATGAGGACACAGGCTACAAGTAGCTTTACATTATGCCAGAGCAAGAAGGAGCAAATGTCTCCAAGAAGCAAATCATCTATAAGCAATGAAAGCAGTAGCTAGCAGTGGGAGTATGGCCATGGCAGTGTAGTGCCTAGAGTCTAGGATCTAGGAGCACCAGGTTCAAATCCTTTCTCTGTCATTAAGCTCTCTGGGTGACCCTGTGCTAGTCATACACTCTCAGCCTAACCAGTCTACATGGTTGTTCTGAGGATAAAACGCAGGAGGGAAGATTGATGTATGCTGCCCCGAGCCTCAAAAAATCTACTAAATAAATAAAATAAATGAAGTGCCATAAAAATCTGCAATGCCACAAGATGCCTTATGAAGCATCTTTAAAAATAATTATGACATATATTTTCAGAGGCCCCTTGGAGAAGGCAACTGATACTCAGCTGCAGTGTGAGAGCAAAGGGGTTAGTTTCACATGTTATAGAGCAGGGGTGGCCAACGATAGCTCTCCAGATGTTTTTTGCCTACAACTCCCATCAGCCCCAGCCATTGGCCATCTTGGCTGGGGCTGATGGGAGTTGTAGGCAAAAAAACATCCGGAGAGCTATCGTTGGCCACCCCTGTTATAGAGCAATTATGCTAATTTAGTCCTAGAAATAAGTGGAGGAAAGTCCACAAAAACTGTTGTTATCTTGTTTTCTCGTGCCTAGTTTTATTACGAATTTGTGGCACTTGGATGGCATTTAAGAAAAAAACAAAACCCAACCTCTTCCATTTTAGAAATACTTTTCTTTCCAGTCACCTGAAGGCCATTTTTACTCATCACAGGTGAATAGGCAAGTGGCTGTATACATGCCTACAGCAGCGGGTAGCTCTCTTTGAGCTGCCTCCACACCATTTCCAGTTTGGTGCCAACATGCTAAATCAGCAGGGGAAGGGACGGCCATTTGGATACAATTCTAACATCCTTTCATTATCATCATTGCCATCACTGTTATCATCACCATCTCCATGCAATAATTTCAAGTAACCCAACACAAACAGGCTTCAAGATTCCAATTTCATAGCCTAATAACCCTGTCCTATCTTTGCTTAGGAGTATTTGCGTGACTCTTCCACATGTTCCCTAGCTCTGGATGTGCTGTTTATGTCCATATTTCCTCCAAGGACATGTGACAAGTCTTCATTCACATCTGTACAGCACTGTAACATTTCCAGTGAATGGTGTTATGATAGCTGCTATTTTCATTCTATACTATTATAACAAAAACTAAGAGTTGGAATTAGTAGAAGACAGCAGGGGGCACATGTGCTATGTGCTTTGCAAATTATTAGAAACTGAATTATAAAATAACCATCTTTTCAGATCTATTTATGTCAAGTGACAAGTCCCACTGCTAATTTCTATGTTGGGTTATCTGCACTTTTACAGAACCTTACATTTCCATCAGCGATCTCCAAGCACATCATTAATCAGTAAGACTGGCACTAGAATTCTCCTGACAATACTTTGCCTTAGGATTCTGTTAACCCAGGACACTTTAGATTTACTTCTCTGCAAGCTGTATAAAGGGTTGCTTACTAAGCCAGCCTCTTCTCATTTTAGTCACTTTGTTTTAGTCTACCCTCAGTATAACGCAGTAGGCCATTTCATAATGTATGCAAACAAGTAATTGACAAGATGGTTCATCCAAGAGAAAAGGAAGTAATAAAACATAGTGGCACATTTTATTCTGCTGTAACTGATGTAATATACCCACCTGAATCTCCATACCAACTTCTGACACCCCCCCCCCCCCAGTAATGTCTTGTTTGCCTCTTTCCCAGGCTACTTTTTTAGATTGTGTGACCTGATTTCACTCTAAGAAGCCAAATTCCTGCTGCTCTTAATGCCTTCAGCTTGAGCATTCATAAAAGCCAGCCATAACTAGCTTGCCTCCTACAAAATATGATGTTATAAATAAAAGTCAGATCTGAATTATCTGAACCCAGCAAAAAGAACTGGAGGAAAATGCATCTCCTTTCCCCCTCCAGTCACATGTTTTAAAAGAGCCAAAAGGAACTGTATCAGCCTTTGCATGTGTTCACACACCCTTACACTCAAACACACACATATTTTTAAAGTAGTTGCAGCACTCGAGGGGAAAAAAACCTGAAGAAACTTTTGCCCAAATAGTCACATTCTTCTTAGTGACCATGAAGGAAACTGCCTTCTCAGCCATAAGCTTGGTGTCGTTCATAAATCACCAGGGCCACATGGTATTTATCACAGAGTTCGGAAGGCATTCAGGATCAAAATAATGGGGCTGCCAACAAAAAGATGTAATTCATCATTAAAAGCAGCTACTTTAGCAGTGCAATGGAGGATGGCCAGAGCCATGTTCCTTTCTAAAAAAGGTGTTGCTGGTGATGCTGGCAATTATAGACAAGAGATTTTAAAATCAGTACTAGGAAGAAAACAGAGAAAAATATTATGGTGGGGGCTGAAATGCAAATCTTAGTTGCACAGTAGATTATTGCTAGAAAGAAAATCCAGAGCCTCAAATTCCTCTTTTTAGATATCAGGGTTTCTTATTGAGAAACACAAGTATTGGAAGTGTTCCTTCTACATCCAGAGTTGAGAATACACACACACAGTTATAGCTTCAAAAAGAAAGAATGTGCAAAATTTTGGTAATCCTCTCTTCTAGAGATAACATATCTTTGCACTTACTTCTTTAGCAACCATCAGCTGGACAGAGTACAAACAATAATGATCATTTTGCACAACTTCGTCTAATAGACCTAATAAAACAGCCAAAGAATCAAGGGGTACATTATACGTTGTTTAATTTCCTTTAGCATTCTGTTCAAACATATCTGTATTTATTTTATTTCTTCCTGAAATGTTCACCAGTGACAATATTGATAGTTTAGAGGGGTTTTCCCTGTATCCTGTCAGATGGAGGCGAGCACTGAACATATTCCATGATCCTTCTACATACAGAGTTGAGAACAGAATATAGAAAAGAAGGGGAGTATACTGGTTATTGAGTGTACAATCAATTCCTAGATTTAGACCCTAAAGGAAGCATAATTCTCGTCAGTGCCAGGGCAGAGAAATGTGCAGCAATAGGCACACCTAGGCCCATTACACACACACATCTCACTGCAGATTTTCAGCATAGTGAGCCTTTAATCTTGGTTTTGGATTCTGTGCCCACCTTACACACCATCCTTTTTCCTCTGATGTGCTTATTCTGCAGCAACAATTTTAAAAATGCACTTTTCTAAATCAGGGTGGAACATTACTTGTGGTGTGTGGCATCCAAAGTTGTTTTTTAAAAATTACACAATTGCCTACAGTAACATCCAGCAACTGCTTTCCATTTAAATCCTCCTGGTTCAGGTTGTGCATATGCATTTCAGTGTTAGTTCACTGAATGAAAAAGAACAGAAAGGAATGCAGGCAAAGGCGGAAAACTATGTTGAAACTTTTGCTGAGCACTAGGGAATTATCTGCTGTGCTACCAGCCACTGTGAAAAATGGGAAAGAGTCACATGATCCCATAATATGGGGAAACATGTTGAGTGTACAGAATGCATCACAGAACCCACTGACACTGGCTTTGCAAGCTGTGATTGTTGACAACATGTACATATGTGTGTGTGCATGCAACTCAACCATGCTTTGCATAGGGCCGCAATTTGTATGGGGGAGAAGTCCTCTGGCAGAAGCTCTGGAGAGCTTTTTTAGTCTTGTGTCACTAAACTGGAAATGGAGGGGGGGTATCTTCACTGATGCCCTAGTTTGGGCGGTGAGTAGGTTTATGCTCGCCCACGGAGCCAACTGGACCCAGAGCAGCTTTGGGAGGCTCTGCAGGATCCGATGCCCCCAGGAGGATCGCTAGATGAGCTAGTGGAGGACTGGTACTCCCGGCTCTCCACAGCCATCGAAGATATCGCGCCCTGGTGCCCTCTTTGTTGCCGCACCAAAGCAGCGCCTTGGTATACCTTGGAGCAGCAGAGGATGAAGCGGCAGCTTAGACAGCTAGAGCGAGTATGGTGGAGATTTTATGACGAGGAGTCGAGAACTTCTTATAGAATGTTCATGAAGGTCTATGAGAAGGCAGTGAAGTCTGCTAAGAGAGATTTCTATGCGGCCTCCATTGCATCTGCGAAATTGCGCCCAGTCCAATTGTTTAGAATGATACGATCATTGACTATGGTGCCAGTTGGCAATCAAAAACTTAGGGAATCGGATATCGGCTGTGAGGCCTTTGCGACTTATTTTGCAGACAAAGTCTCGACTCTCCGCCATAATCTCTCAGCAACAGTTGATACAGTACAAGAACTAGAAGCCTGTTGTCCATCTTCGGGTCCCATATTGGACCACCTCAGCTGCCTCTCTCAGGAGGATGTGGACAGGATTCTGGCTGCGGTGAAGCCCACCACTTGGTGCCTGGACCTGTGTCCATCCTAGCTTGTTAAAGCAGGTGGGGAGGACATTCAGGAGCCCTTAGCTGAGATTGTTAACTTATCTCTGTCAACAGGGGTATTTCTGACTAAGCTTAAAGAGGCAGTGGTTCGCCCGCTTCTGAAGAAGCCATCTCTGGACCATTGGTCCTAGTCAATTATCGCCCAGTTCCAAATTTACCGTTTCTGGGCAAGATAATTGAGAAAGCGATGGCAGAGCAGTTTCAAGCTTTCCTGGAAGATACATCTGTCCTTGACCCATTCCAGTCTGGCTTCTGTCCTGGTCATGGGGCAGAGACTGCCCTGGTCGCCCTCACAGATGACCTTAGAAGGCATCTGGATCAAGGTGGGTCAGTGCTGCTACTACTTTTAGATCTTTCTGCAGCGTTTGACGCGGTCGACTATGATCTAATGACCCACCGCCTTGCAGACATTGGAGTTCAGGGGGCTGCCTTACAGTGGTTTTCCTCCTTCCTCTGTGGTCGGGGACAAAGAGTGGTGATTGGCGAGGAGACCTCCCTTTGGCACTCACTAGTGTGTGGTGTGCTGCAGGGAGCTATTCTCTCGCCGATGATGTTTAACATCTATATACGCCCCCTTGCCTGGATTGCCAGAGGTTTTGGGTTGGGTTGTCACCAGTATGCAGATGACACCCAACTCTTATCTGCTGATGGATGGCCACCCAGACTCTGCCCCAGACCATCTAACCAGGGTGCTGGAAGCAGTGGCCGACTGGCTGCAACTGAGCCGGCTGAAGCTTAATCCAACTAAGACGGAGGTCCTGTACTTGGGTCGGGGAGGGGGGGACTAAGATCAGGGATCCAGCTCCCCACTTTGGATGGCACATCTCTTGTGCCAACCCAGAAGGTGAGGAGCTTGGGTGTGATACTGGATGCCACCCTCTCTATGGAAGCCCAGGTCACAGCTGTTGCATGATCTGCCTTTTACCATCTTTGACAGGCCAAACAACTAGCACCCTATCTGGCCCCTCAGAACTTAGCTACAGTGATCCATGCAACAGTCACTTCCAGGCTAGACTACTGTAACTCACTCTACGCAGGCTTGCCCTTGAGACTGACCCAAAAGCTCCAGCTGGTGCAAAATGCAGCAGTACGATTGCTGTCTGAATCACCTGTACGGGCGAGCAGTCAGCCGATGCTGCACAGTTTGCACTGGCTACCATTTGAGTACCGGATCTGCTTTAAGGTCTTAGTATTGACATTCAAAGCCTTGCGCAGCCTGGGACTAGCATACCTGCGAGACCGTCTCTCCCCATACAAGCCCCGGAGGTCACTACGATCGGCCAGCCAATATCTTCTGACCATCCCTAGCCCAAAGGACGTCCGGCTTGCCCTGGCCCCGACCTTGTGGAACCAGCTCCCAGTGGAGGTTCAGGCCCTACAGGATTTGTTACCATTCTGGAGGGCCTGTAAGATGGAGCTGTTCCACCAGGTCTATGGATGAGGAAGACGGGCGTCCTACTATTCAATAGGGCTCCTCTGCACCAATTGCACTGCACGGTGCTGATTCCTGAACATCCTGCAACATCTAGGTTGGGACAAGTATGCCTAATTGATCTGTTTATAACATCTATGCTGCCTATCCAATGCGAGTTGTGACTGACTTGTTTGAATTTTAATCTGTTTTAACTGTTTGAAATTGGTTTGATTGTTTTATCGTGTTGGAAGCCACCTTGAGCCCACTAGGGGAAGGGCGGCCTATAAATCTATGGAAATAAATAAAAATAAATAATAAATAAATAGTGCAGCTGCATAGTAATGCTGATTTCCTGCCCTTCCTTGCCAATTTTTCTTGGTTTTCTCTTTGTGATTCTCTAATTTGATCATGCACACTGGTTGTGATCTTGGCAGTTTTTTAGAGCATGTCCTGTGCACAATATATTCTGTCCTCCTAATGGATCAATCCCAAGCAAAAGGATTGGTAGTTTGCAGAAGGTCCATATGGCTCAGCCATCATTTTAATGTTAGGCTTCTGGAGACTGCCAAAACGGTTCCCCATCCAAACTTTGTTCACAAAAGTAATAAAGGGGAAAATGTTTTCAAAGCTTTAGGCTTCCCATCCCAGTATCTTTCTCCCTCTTTACATCTCATGTCAATTTCATTCCACATTGATGATTCCCACCCCCCTTTTATTTTGTTTGCATGCAGCACTGAAATCTTTTTTATCCCTCACTGGGGATGCTGCCATTTGTCTCCTCTCTGATCTCCCTTTCAAGTCAATACCAGTAGGGAACTAAACTTTGTGCAGCTCATTTTAAACTTTCCCATTGTTTTAATTCTTTTAATTCAGCAATCTGAAACTAGCAAAAGTCTCATATTGCTAGTCTCATGCTGCTTGTCAAAAATAAACATTTTAAAAGGAGGGGAAAATGGAGTTTGTACACGAATGAAGGGGGAAGGATGGAACAACCTCAATGTGGGTTGGGGAGTGACCTTCAAGGCGCAGTGAAAGATCAAGGGGGAGCATCAGTCTGTTTCAAATTCCAGAGTTTCAGACAGTAGTTCAGAAAAAAAAAATGCAAGGTTATTTTCTTATTACAGAACCAGGTCATAATCCAACAAAGAAAGCATGGTCTAGTCGAAGAAAGTAGGGATACCAATAAATAAAAGGTGAGAATAAACAAGAGTCCAACACTGTGTCTTATTGTGTTGTGGACACAGAAAAACACTAGTAATTTCTTTGCTTAAGCTTTTAAACTATAAGCTACTTGTAAAAAGCTAGACAAAATTTAGAAAACATGTATTTACATATACTGTGTTTTGGAGGTGGGGAACAGGCCTAATTTTTCCAGAGTTCCTTTAGATCACTGTAACAAATTGGCTGTAACTGAAAACAATCTGTCTCTGTTGATTTGTTAACAATATACACATAATAACACCTTCATAAATTCAGTCAATGTATGTAGGGAACAAGCATGCTGGACTCACCCCTACCTCCACATAATTACTGGCTCATGAAACCATGTCTAAGTGCATAGGCTCCCTATCTGCTATCAGGCTAGGGTTGCCAAGTCCAATTCAAGAAATATCTGGGGACTTTGGGGGTGGAGCCAGAAACAAGGCTGTGACAAGCATAATTGAACTCCAAGGGAGTTCTGGACATCACATTTAAAGGGACCGCACACCTTTTTAAATGTCTTCCTTCCATAGGAAATAATGAAGGATGGGGCACCTTCTTTTGGGGCTCATAGAATTGGACCCCTATCGTCCAATCATTTTGAAACTTGGGGGATACTTTGGGGAGAGTCACTAGATACTATACTGAAAATTTGGTGCCTCTACCTCAAAAAACAGCGCTCCCAGAGCCCCCGAAACCTCCAGATCAATTCCCCATTATACCCTATGAGAATCGATCTCCACATAGAGAATAATGAAGTACTCAGCAGACTCCCCCCCCCCCCCATTTCTGGCAACACTGAAGGGGGATTGGCCTCTCTACCCATGAGTTGCTGCCAACTTCTTCAAAGTAACACAGACAACCCATCCCAAGAGGAAGCCCTTCAATCAGCGACTGAAGCCTCTGGAGGTAGAAACGCACATGGTCCTCTGGGGGCGGAGCTCCCCCCCCATCCACCGGCCAGACTCCCCAAGGAAACGCCTGTGGCAGCCGGAGAGGATGCAAGGACTACAAGTCCCAGCATGCACCTCGCGAAGGGAGGCCGGACTGGAGCGAATAGCAGGCCAGCGGTGGGCGGGTCTTCGTGACCCGGAGGAAGGGAGAAGCCTAAAGCCTGCAAGGGAGGAAGGCAGGCAGGGAAAGAGACACCGAGCCGTTTCCCCACCCCCACCCCCCTGCTACCACATTTTTGGAGAGCGGGGGATGAGGCTGCTAATTCAGGGGTCCCCCGGCAGGACGGGGGGGGGGGGGTTGGGAAGCCTATATCAGGCATACCTGAAAAGCAGCATTCCCAACTGTGGGGATGGTGTCTACATGCATGTAGATATTGTCCTCATGAACCAGCAATCACACATAGATGAGTGGTAGGGACACAACACTCATACATGCCTTGCATCTATACACACTGATTGAACACATGATCAGATTATGTACTATAATGTTGCATTCTCTGCAAAATTGCCATAAAGCAAACTGCTGATGTACAGTAAAACACACGTGCTTGTGTTTTGCTTGAGAAATCATTTGAAAGAACCAGGGTGAACAGGAATCCAATGCTTTATTAACTACTGTTGATCAAATAAGAAGAGCTGGCCTGCAATCCCACACAGCCTGTTATTGCTAAAGTCCAGTGACAGAAAGGATTGGTGTTGCTCCCAAAAGCACCAGGAGCACAGGTTCAAGATCCATTTGAGCTTCTAGGTTTGGCACTGGCTTCTATAAGAGAAGGCTGCCTGGATTAGTTCTATTGAAATATTCAAGAGCTTAACACAGAAGAGCTTCAATAATATGTTCCTGTGTGTGAAGTACACCTTAGAATGAGAAGGCAAACCTATGTTGATCATCTAAAGCAGGGGTGTCAAACTTAAGTTATGAGGGCCAGATCTGACATAAATGAGACCTTGCTAGGCTGAGCCAAGTGTGTCTTAAAATGCAATGCCAGGTAGTGGAGATATAAACTTTATAAAGAACACAGATGAACACAATTTTTTAAAAAACTTAAAATAAAATATGCTTAAAACAGTAAAGATGCTTTCTTTGTATCTCTCCCATGCAATCCAGGCTCTCTGAGTTGCACAGCAGTCTCCTTAAGACAGTGATGGTGGTATTTCTGTCAAGAGAGGACATGTTCCTAACACCCTCCCTCACACTTGAGCCAAGCCTCTCTTCTTTCTATTGGCTGAAGCTCCTCCCCCTCCTGGACACCTGCCGAAGGAAGGAAAGAGCCAGAGCTTCCTTTTGAAATAAGCTGTCCCTCCTCCCCAAGGGAGGAGCCTCAGCCAATGGAAAAAATAGAGGTTTTGCTCTGTAGCTCCTCTGCATTGAGCAAGCTTGGTAAAGGAGGCTACGATGCAGAAGGAAGCAAGAGAGAGGGAGAAGGAAGCAGATGACAGCCAGTTGCTTGGGGGCCTGATAGGAGTCCTCAGGGGGCCTGATTCAGCCCCCAGGCTGCATGTTCTACACCTTGAAGGAAGTTTGATTAAAACACACAGGACCTTTAATGTTCTGGTTGATAAAGCCTTGCCTGTTTATCCCAGTTTGGTATGTGAATAGTTGCCATTAGAAGAGCAAAATGGGAGAAATTCCTGTTAGGAACTGTTCTAAAGCAGCAAGGATGATAACTAACAGATCAGTCTCCCTAAGACAGTGATGGTGGTATTTCTGTCAAGAGAGGACATGTTCCTAACACCCTCCCTCACACTTCAGCCAGTTAAGCTTGATATGGTGATCATAAAACCTGAAGCATATGGCCTATCATCCAGGCTGAATTTCTTTGGTTCCCATTCCACTGCCCAAAGTGCATTGCAGTGCAATCCTAAACAGACTTACACCATTCTAAACTCATGGATGTATAAGGGTGTATCTCTGTTGAAGATTGTATAGTTGTATTTGCTCTGAATATTAGATTAGCAGGCTATTTTAAAATGAGAATGGAGTAGGTCAGATGCTGTTTCTGCAGCATACCAAAAACACTTGGGTTCATAAATTATTAACAAGAAGGACATGGGATTCAGACTTGCAAGAATGCACAGTTACCAATTCCAGAGGCATAGCAGTCTGTTGCAAAAGGAATCACCTGGCAGTTTAAAAGGCAAAAAGAGTTTAATTAAGTGAGCATAAACTTTCATGGACCAATGCCCACTTCATCAGATGAATGAGTTTAAAAGGCAGACATCTCTATAAGAGGTGAAGAAAAATAGCCATCAACAAAGGACAGACATCTCTATAAAAAAAGTAGCCATCAACGAAGGACAGACATCTCTATAAGAGGTGAAGAAAAATAGCCATCAATGAAGGGTTAAAGGGTCATAAAATGTAAGCAGGCCAGGGCATGATGTAATTATTAAAAAATCAAATGTAATCAAGATAAGTACAGTGAATATTCACAATAGCAGTAATTGGTGGTAACAACCTTCCTAGTTTGTATAAGGCTCAGCAGAGCTTGATTTTACTTGGGATCCTCCTAGGGTTGCCAAGTCAAACTCTGGAGATATCTGGGGACTTTGGGAGTGGAGTCTGGAGATTCTGGGGGTGGAGCCTGGAGACTTTCCCACTCCCAAAACAAACAAACAAATAAAATACAGCAGCACAGTTTCCCGGAATATAGTCTTCATTGTCTTGTCCCCCCCTCTTTTTTGACTTCAAAGAGTTCCCCAGCAGCTGCACTTCCACTAAATGAAAGTGAGTCATACCCCCCCCCCCCAAAAAAAAACAAGTCCCTTGCCAGGTTTTGGTGGCATTTCCAAGCATGGCTTTATTAAGGGACACACACACATGCTCACAAAGCAACCAAAATAAATAAACAGTTTTGTGATCTCACTGAGGCAATTTACTCATGGGAGTTGCTGAATGTAACAATCTGCTGTATTTCAACCAACTTCTTCAGACTAACACAGGAAAATCAAAGTAAGGAAAAACAGGTTGCTTATCTGTAACTGATAATCTTTGGTCGTTTTCGCACTCACCTTAATCAGCAGCGACGACCCTCTTCACCGTGCAGGATCTGCGCGGATTTCGCACTAATTGCCACGGAGCACCCGGAAGAGCCGGAAAGTCCCAGTGCTTTTGCGGCGCAAACCAAAACCGCCAAAAAGCAGTTTCCGTTTGCGCTGCAAAAGCGCCGGGACTTTCCGGCTCTTCCGGGTGCTCCGCGGCAATTAGTGCGAAATCCGCGCAGATCCTGCGCGGTGAAGAGGGTCGTCGCTGCTGATTAAGGTGAGTGCGAAAACGACCTTCCAGTGGTCATCTGTGCAGTCACACTGTTGGGATAACTGGCGCTTGCACTGGCTCTGATGGTGATTTCAAAGCTCCAATCGTGGATTTTCACGCCCAGCCACTGAGCATGTCCAGGAACTCCACCACACATGCTCTGGGCTGGTGTTAGAATCCTGCCAGTTCCTTCTGGCCACCGAGAACCCAGAGTAGAAACTGCAACTAGGTTGAAAGCAGAGAAGGAAGGGCGGGTAGTGTGACTGCACAGATGACCACTCGAAGATCATCAGTTGCAGGTAAGCAACCTGTTTATCTTCTTCATGGTCTCTGTGCATCACACTGTTGGGAGAATAGCAAGCTGAGTCCAACCTGGAGGTGGGAGCTGTCAGGAGCTAGGTGCAGCTGGCCTGGAGGATAGCATGACCCATGCTCGTTCGTTGATGTTGCTGGATGTCAAGTGCAAAGTGGCACACAAAGGTGTGTGCAGAAGCCCAGGTAGCTGCTTTGCAGATCTCGTGGAGCAGGGTACCCCGGAGAAACGCTGTGGAAGTAGCCGTGGATCTAGTGGACTGAGCTCATAGTGAATGTGGAAGGGGCTTCTTAGCCAACAATCCACTTGGATAGTCTTTGGGAGGACAATTTAGTGCCTTGAAGACCCAAGTTAGAGATAAATAGGTGAGGAGATTTTCTGAATCGTTTTGTACGTTGGAGATAGGACAATGTTCTGTGTATGTCTAAGGAATGTAGCCATCGCTCCTCTTCCAATGACGGGTGGGAGAAAAAAGTTGAAAGCACTATCTCTGATTTAAGATGGAATTCTGAAACTATTTTAGGTAGGAACTGGATATCTGCTGATAGTGACACACTTTCTGGAGTAAAACGTATATAAGGAGGATCAGCTCTTAGAGCCTGCAGTTCTCTGACTCGTTTAGCAGAAGTGATGGCCATTAAAAATGCCACTTTCCAGGAGAGGAGGTGAATAGGGCATGTGGCTATTGGCTCAAAGGGTTTTTTTGTAAGCATGTTCAGTATCAGTGGAGGATCGAATGCTGGGGTAAGGATATGGATGGGAGGGTACATGCAAAGCAATCCCTTAAGAAAATGCTTCTAGTCCAGGTGGGAAAACACAAAAAACCCATCAATAGGATCATGGTATGCTGGAATGGCTGCCATGTACACTTTGAGGGAGGAATAAGTCAAACCCTTATCCGCTAAAGACAGAAAAAATGTGAAGATATTTGCCAAAGCAGATTGGCAAGGAGATACTTTAGCATTTGCAATGAAAGCACAGAACTTGTTCCACTTGAGGCAGTATGAACTCCGAGAGGAGGGTTTCTGAGAGTTCTCCAAAACTCTTAGTGCCCTTGCAGTGAAAGTGCCTATTGAATCAACCATGCTGTCAGTTTGAGATGAGGCACATCGTGGTTCAGAATGTCTCCTTCATGAGATAGTAGAAGGTTCAGGACTGAGGGAAATTTGTGATGATGTCCGAAGCTGAGTTGCAGTATGGTCGAGAACCGAGGCTGCCAAGACCACCATGGGGTCACTGAGATGCAACTCGGATGCTCTCTCTGGATTTTGTGGAGAGTTCAGGTTATGAGTGGAATGGGGGGAAGGAGGTAGAGAAATTTGCCTATCCAGTTGAGAAGAAATCCACTCCCTAGAGAGTTCTTTCCTAGGCCTCTTCGAGAGCAAAAATGGGGACATTTCTGATTGAGTTTGGTAGCAAAAACGTCTATCTCTGGCAACCCCCATTTCTGAAACACTACATCTAGATACCTGTTGTTGAGTTCCCACTCATGGAGGGATGCTCCCCTGCGACTCAAAAAGTCTGCTAGATTGTTTAAGGTCCCGGGAAGGTGCACTGTTACCAGAGTGACATTCTGAGATATTCACCATAGGGTCATTGCCAGGTAACAACATTTCTTTGATACTGTACCTCCCTGTTGGTTTATGGAGCTTGCTGCCGTACTGTTGTCGGTGAGGACCGTAACCATTTGATCCTGAACTAGTGGAAGAAAGGAGTATAGGGTGAACTGGACGGTGAGGAGTTCCAAGAGGTTGATGTCCCAACCCTGTTGCCTCATGTCCCACCTTGGAGATGAGCACCCCAACGCCACAGGGATGCATCGGTAGTGAGTGTCATTGTAGGTATCGGGAAGTGGAATGGTGCCCATTCCATGAGATGGTGATCCGTTGTCCACCATGAAAGAGAGTGAAGAACATGGTTGGGAATAGATAAGATCATGTGTTGAGGGTGACACAGGGGTATGAATTTGCCAGATAAACCATATTTGCAGGAGGCGCATGCATAGTTTGGCAAAGTGAACAACAGCAGTCATAGCTGCCATGAAGTCCAGTAGCTGTTGGATATCGCGTGCTGAGGCTTCTCACCTTGTTTGAGTTGTCGAATCAAAGAATGAATGATGAGAGCTCTGGGGGATGGGAGAAATGCCCTCCCCACTGTAGAGTCCAGAAGGAACCCAATAAACTGCACCCTTTGGGAAGAGCTGAGGTGAGACTTTTTGGCATTCACTTGTAATCCCAAGCTGGCCAGGAGGGGCAGCGTTGTTTGAATATTCTTGAGAAGTTGTGCTTTCGAGTTGACCACCAAAAGCCAGTCGTCTATATATGGGAATGTTGTGATTGACTGAAGACGGAGGTATGCTGCTACTGCTACCATTGCCTTGGTGAATATACGAGGAGCTGTAGAGATTCCAAAGGGGAGGGCTGTGTACTGAAAATGGTGATCCCTGATGGCAAATCTCAGGTATTGTTTGTAGTTTGGATGGATGGTGAGATGGAAGTACGTGTCCTGTAGGTCTATCATTGCCATCCAGCACCCTTTGGACAGGAGGAGCAGGATCTGTGTTAGGGTGGTCTTTTAAAAAAAAATTGGCTGAATGTATTCATTGAGAGCTCTGAGGTCCATGATGGGTCTGAAACCTCTGTCTTTTTTGGGTACTGTGAAGTATTGGGAGTAGAAGCTCTGACCCTTCTCTTGATTTGGGACTGGTTCTATTGCTCCCTTGGCGAGTAAGGATTGAACTTCGTCTTGAAGGGTCTGTGATGGACGTGTGATGACAACCTGAGGCAGGGGAGGTAATGAGTGAAATTCGATCACATACCCCTTGGGAATGATAGATAGCACCCATCTGTTGGAAGTGATGTTCTGCCAAGATGTCAGGTAGGGGTACAGACGACTGGAGGTAGTGTGGTGTGCCAACTCGGTGCAAGTCAAATGCCCTACTTGGCTGCCTTGGAGGGCTTGTGTCTAGATTGTTGTTGTGGACTGGAGAATTTGGGTCTGGTCGAGTAAGAAGACCATTGGCTGCCCGTGTATGACTTACTACTCCAGGGTTGATCCGGTGAACTTCTAGAAGAGGACTATTGAGACCATGATCTAGGCCAGGGGTCCCCAAACTTTTTAAATAGGGGGCCAGTTCACTGTCCCTCAGACTGTTGGAGGGCCGGACTGCCGTTACTGTAAAGGCCGCGGGCCATCAGTTCTCCGTCTTCTGCATCTCTCTCCCTTCCCCACACCACACACCCTGGCCTGGGAACTCACCTCACCTCGGTATCACCTCACACTCTGTCTCCGCCGCCTCAGCCCAGTGCCGGAAGTGTGTGTTGCTAACGCGAGTTTAGGTCGAACGTCACTTCCGGTCTGATTTTGCCATAACCTGGCGGGCCGCATAAACATCCTCAGCGGGCCGCATCTGGCCCGCGGGCCGTAGTTTGAGGACCCCTGATCTAGGCCATGGTTTGGTTTTTTATTGTTTGCCAGCAGATGTCATGCTGAGGTTGTGTGAAGCTTTCATGCTCTTGCCGATGTTCTGAAGGACAATGTCAGTCATGGCATGAAAGAGTCCTGGACCTTCAAATGGGAGATCCTCAATAGTGGACTTAGTGTCTTGAGTAAGGGTGGTGGAGTGAAGCCAGGAGTGTCTCCGGAGTGCTACTGCTGATGAAAGTGATTTGGCAAAGGTGTCAAAGTTGTGCTTGACTGAGTTCACCTGCTGTTTGGATACTGCCACCCCTTCACGTTGTATCTTTTTTAGTTTGGATCTGACATCTTCTGGAATGTTGGGGAGAATCTCTGTTAATTGTTCCCACAAGACATATTGGTATCGAGCAAAGCAAGCAAGGTAATCGGCATTTTTAATACCCAGGGTGGCTGATGAATAAAACTTTTGGCCAAAAGGGTCCAGTTTCTTGCCTTCTTTGTCAGTTGGAGTAGATGAGGAATGACGACCCTTGGAAGAAGAAGTCACTGCCATGGAATTGGGTTTAGGGTGAGTGAATAAAAATTCTGCACCGGGTTCCTGAACCTTATTCATATGTTCCAATAGACATGAAGAAACTACTGTGGATGCAGGTTTCTCCCAGTACGATTTTGCAGCTTGGAGTAGAACCGTGGTGACTGATAGTGCAACTGCTGTGGAGGTGACCTTTTGCACAATATCGTACACCAGATCTGTGACCTCCGGTTGTGGCTGAATTATGGAAAGACCTAGTGTGTTGGCCATTGTCTTGATGAGCTCTCCATAGGATTACAGATCCTCCAAAGGGGAAATTGGAAGACCTTCCTCTATCAGTGTGGATTGGCTCCAAGCATTGGGTTGTGTCTGAGATGAAGTGGAAGCAGCTTCATCCCCCAATGAGTTGTCAGAATCTGAATGGTCGGATCCAGGAGGTGGAGTAGTTGGAGTTGATTGTTTCTTTTTCGGCTTTGCTGCGCGTGGTGGTTTCTTGGGTGGAACTTTCGGCTCCCTCCGAATGGAGCGAGTTGACAGTGTAGAGTATTGGTCACAGTCCAGAAGAGGGCATCTGGGAGGCCAGTATGAATGTTGGTAAGGCCCGTAAGGATAGTGATATTGGCATTGTTCCCATGGGTACAGTCTAGGTGGGGATGGCCATCACGATGGAAACCAATAGTTGGGAGCATTAGGGTATTGAGGTTGATATTGCGGAGTTGGAGGATGTTCCGGTCAAGTCAGGGGCTCTCAGGGCTCTGAAGGTACTGGATTTTCTTCAGCTCCATCATCTGGTCCTTCTGACTCCGAAGCGGAAGATTGCGGAGTCTGCTGTGTGAAGTCGATCTCGTCGGTTACAGTTGAGTCCTCCAGCTGCCTCTGCACTGGGGAGTTCACTCAACGCACCGGTGTTTGTAATATTTTGTCAGGCACCAATGTGGATAGTGTCAGGTCTGGTGAGCGCATAGGGGTGCAGTGAATTGAAGCAGACCCTTCAATGTGTTGCTATTGACATTTCTTTGCTGCAGGGTCTCTTTCCCCTTTGCAAGACTTGTGGTGTTTGTCTCTCTTCCTTTTCTTTGATTATGTGGAAGAGGAGAGTGATGTCGACATGCCTTGTGTCAATATGGACACTCCAACGTTGAGAGAGGGTGAGGTCAGGAGCATCAGTTTGCACAGCATTTGGAGGTGGGAAGAGGTTACCACTGACACTGAAGATCTGTCTGGGCCTGATGCTTCTGCCATTTTCTGGGGAGCGAGCGCCAATTCCAAGAGTGAGGCTTGGAGGTGAGCAGTGAGGTTTTTCCGAGTCTGCTTTCCAAATTTTAGACAGTGAGGGCAGGTGTCAGTATGATGGCCTTCACCATGGCAGAACAGGCAAAGGGAATGTCCGTTGGTGGGGGCAAGTTTGCTTCTGCAACGAGAACAGCGTTTTAAACACCCCCACATAAGCCCAAAGGCCTCGTATTGGGAAAGTTCAGGGAGGGTAAACTTGGAGAAAATGAACTGTACTAAAATCTGCTACTAACTTTTTTTAAAAAAGGAGCTAACAAGATAAGAATGAAGAAAAATACACCAACTGAAGCCATTGAGTGGAAAAGTCCAGAGTGGAAACGTCCAGCGTGGAAACGACAGAAGAGAACTGGCGGGATTCTAGCACCACCCCAGAGCATGTGTGGTGGAGTTCATGGGCATGCTCAGTGGCTGGGCATGAAAATTTGTGATTGGAGCTTTGAAATCACCGTCGGAGTCAGCACAGGCACCAGATATCCCAAAAGTGTGATGCACAGAGACCACGAAGAAGATCTGAGCAGTCTGGGGGGTGGAGTTTTCCTCAATCTCATAATCAGGTTCCAGTTAACTCTTTACTTTCCATTTTACTATACAAACAATTACTGAGATGAATGCAAAACAGAGGCACTCTGTTCTTTTCCTTTCTCACACACTCCACATGCTTGCTGGGAAGAGCCATATGGCTCTGCCTGCTCGCCCCCATGCAGCTTTCATCCTGCTGAGATTTAAAGGCACACACATCTTCCAAAACACAGTTGGCAAGTTTCTTTCAAACCTGCCAAGATTTAAAGGCACATCATGGCTGTTGGGGTGGGCCTTCCTCCACCCGCCAGCTGGCTGGCAGCAGAGAGGAACCTGCAAAACTGGGAGATCCCCTGCCTGGACCTGGGGACTGGCAAGCCTAGATCCTCTTGATAAGAAAAATGAACAATACATTACCCTTCTCTGAGGACCAAATTACATGGGACACTTGGACTTCTGTGTTTGGAGCTCCAACACTAATTCTTTGAAATAGTAAACATGTGGGGCCTAATCTGGATCAGGGCCATGGGGGGGTGAGAGAGCAGGGGTAGTGGTTCAAGTCTTTCCCATTGTTCAGTTTGCCTGTAGTCTCAGTCTAAATTTTTTAAAAGGAAGAACTCTTGTATAATGGGTTCCTTTGTTGTGACTGCACAGAAGCAAGTTTGGTTTTCAAAGTTTGTTCCTAGCAATTTTAGCTTCCTTTGAAGTGAATTAAGGATTCCTCAATGAGAAGATCAATAATGGTTGTAGATTCTTCCCTGAAATACAGTGCCAGGTACTGTGTGGGCTCAAAAGAAGAGAACTGTGGTTTCTGTATCAACTGATTTGCCTTTCTTCAGAGACTGTTGATAGCCCACTCTCCCCTGCACCACTGCACTCTCCTCAGGATGGGCAGCTGAGGAACCACACTTCCTCCAAAGTGATTGAGTGAGAGTGGCTGGAATTAGCTGACTGAAGGGCCAGCTGATCTCAGACCTAATCTTGAGGGTTGCTGCCTCAATCATAATTGGTTTTTATTGTTATGTTGATTTTACTGAGCCCCTAAGGGGAATGGGTGGAATATAAATAAACAGATAATAATAAAATAATAAAAAGGGTGGACTGTTCAGTCTGAGCAATTTACCTGTGGTAAACCTATGGTAACTCTGGTAATCCTTGCTTTTAACTGCTGCCTGTTTGAACTTGCCTTTGCATTGCATTGCAGATTCTGATTTCTTGTTGAATTTCAACCATACTTTCCCCTAATCTTAGACTGCCTATATTGACCCTGACTTCAATTCTGTTGTGCTTTACAAACTGATTGCCTATCTCTGACCCTCCAGCTATCTGACCTCTGGCTTGACTTGGGGCTATTCTCTTCTGCCCAGTGAGCTGCAGGCTTCAGTATCTGAGAGACAATTCGTTACCCTCTACTGAACTGTCTCTGCCATGTACCACCAAAGAAGAATGTTTGCTATGTTCTTTGTCCAAATCTCAGTTCAGGTGGGGCCCACCACAAATGGCCAGTGCACCATAATGGTGTACTTCCTAGAATGCCGCCCCTCAAGTTCTCTGTAATGCATGGGTGTGCAGTATATCCTCAGTTACTGCAAGTGTTCCATGAAGGTAAACAGTTTGAAAACCACTGCAATGAGAGAATATTTTGCAAAAAAAAAATAACCTTATTAGTAGATACATATGGCAAACAGCAATCCATTCCAGCTCAGTAAAAGCAATTATCTTTAGTACACACAGGTGGCTGGCACAGAATGCTTTCCCCGTAACAACAATCAGAATGTCCATCAGTTTGTAATGTGAGCCCTGAGTGTGTGTATGCATGGCTTGCATAAAGCAAGAAACAATATTAATGATGTTTATTAATAGTCAAGGAGAGGAAAGAGCAATGAAGTGGCAAATGTTTCGACTGACCCAACGGTTCAGGTTGGCAAATGCAAGAAAAAGATCAAGGGAGGACAGAAGAGACCTAAAATAGAACAGAAATTGGACAAGGTCAACCACAAGTGACACCTTGGGCTGGCCTATTAAAAAAAAAAACTCTGTTAAATACAATTCACATGTGAATGGGCTTTGAGATAGCTATAACCTCTCAAGGAACAACTGCAGGCATCATTGCAGACAGCCAAGGACTGTTGCTTCATGCACAAAGGAGTCAAGGAGGGAAACGACGCAAATGAGAATGTGTCGAGCAGACCGCTGATGTGGGTCTCAAGCATAATGGGTGAATATAAAAATAATCAATAGCAGTTACACAACACAGCAGTAACATCTTCAGTTTGGCAGAATATTTTTGCTCTTAGCTGTATTTTAGGCATCTCATTTAAAAGAAGGCAAGGCCAGAGTATGGTAAAGGCATTCTTAAGAGACACCTGAATAGTTCTGGATAAGAGAAAAGGAGAAAGGATTTGAGTCATAGGGTTTTTGTCCTGGTAAAAAGCAAGGCAGTATAAGCCTCTGATGAGGCATATGCTGCTTCAATTTTTTCCTTGTTTTTTTTTGTCTTAAATACAGCAAGGATGCCTGAAATGCTTAAGAACAAAAAAAGGTGACAAGAATCTGTGTTGGGGAGGAGCAGTACATTTCCCAGCCTTGCTACCAAACTCCCGTTTAATCTGTGAAGATCCAGCAGTACTCTTTCCAGTTGGAACCTTAGCTTAATATGCAAGCACAAGTTATGCAGGTGCAGCCAGCAAAAATTTTGCTTTTGATATGAAAACAGCATCATGTAAAACAGGGTTACGATATTTTGATAAGCAAAAGAGAAGGCATATTTCCCAACTGACTACTTCAAACAAGAGATCATTAGGGCTGGGTACAGACGGAAAGCTTGGGGCCACAGTCTCCCATCTCAGAAGAAAGCCAGCATAGTGGAAAGTAATCTGGGGGTGGTCTGACAGCACACCACCTGCTGCTGGACCAAGGATGGGCCGCACACACCCCAGAGGAGCAATCACACCACTCAAGTGCATGAGCAATGCTTCCCTGGTGCTCCCCGGCCATTCTCTTGGCCAGGAAAAGTGCCCTGGAAGTGCTTCAGCAATTTGCTACTACCGGTACTTCCTACCTGGTAGCTTTTTGAGGTGGCAGAGTGACAGCAGAGGATGGGGCAGGGGTGGGAGCAAGGCAGGTCCCAGATGTGTGCGTTTGAACATGCCATTTAAATCTGGACATGGGCCATTCCTGTGTCAGCAAACGGGCCATCTGAATTCAACCTATGACTACTCTCATTTTAAATACCCCTACTATTTAAGCCATGATCATTGCTACTAACTAGGAATATTCCTAACCTTCCAAGAAGACATTTTCATCATTTTTTTTAAAAAACAGAGCTCAAAAAGCAGATAAACACCTTCAACAGGGGGGCATGTCCTCTATAAAGGACATCAGGTAGCCCTGTGGAAAATATTTTACAAATGGGTTCATCAGTGTGCGTCGCATCTGAAGTCAGTCACAATGAGGTCTTGGGTATGGGCTCCTGGACTGTATTGAATGCTGCAATGAATCAATTGGTTTGCCCAATCTCACCCAGCATGGCCAAACTCCCTTGCAACCCCTGAGCACTACTGGAGTATAAATATTAAATAAATTAGAGTTAATATTTAATTCACTCATAGACTTTCTTATAGAGACAAAACAGTTTCATGAAATTCACAGAAGGGTCAGACATGTATGTGACTCCACACAGCATTAGCAATGACAGCTGCTACCTCTGAATGAAAATTATTAGTTAAAGGCCAGGAATTTCCCCAAAGGATAGTACAGTAGGTGCACAATCATTTACTTATAAGTCCATACACTTTTTATTGGAGCTTACTGGGATGAATTCACACAAAAAGGCTGCGAAGGGCATGAATACATATATGAACCTTGTATATGTGATAATTATGAAAATATGAATATTTATTTTTAAAGGATTTTGTGGTTCCTGCCTGCCTTCACTTTTTTAAATTTAAACCTTTGAACTCTGTTTTCCTATCGCTCCCCTCTGAAGTCAATTTGCATAACCAGCTTCCTTCTGTTAATGTCTAATCTACAGTTCCTGCCTCAGGAAATCTTGGATTCGGTAATTAACCAGAATGACAGGATGACAGGTGGCCATTAAACAGTTTGTGGAGTGCTGCCTGGCCCTCCTCCCTTTGCTTATTACATGCTCAGTACCTGGCTTAGGTGTTATCAACCAGTGTAGCAGGACAATGAAGCCAGCGTAACTGAAGGCCCAAGTTTTCTTTTTTTCTTTTGGACAGTCTTGACATTTTGGTAACTACCTAGGTCAGACACAGAAGCCTTAGACTCAGATAATCATACCCAATGCTGATTTTTATCACATGCTTATCTCACAGACTTAGCTCCTCTCCTGCAACACTGGGAATGCCAGTGTCAGACAGGAGCTGGGGAAATGGATAGCTGCTTGAATTCTGTCCACAAAGAACTAGACCAGCAGCACAATGAACAAGATCAGTTCTTTAGCAAAGCCAAGCACAGCAGAATGATCCAGGATGGTAGACACTTAAAGATGAAAGTCTGGCATAAAATGGCTCAGCCTTAGCCTGATTGATGCAGATGCAAAAGTCCTGAAATTTAGCTGTCCAAGACTGTTCCCTATAGACACAACTCCCTTAAGCCTCCAATTACTTGGGCTCAGAGCAGATAGCTCCCTGGAGAGTGCCTGAGTCTTGATTCAAGTCTGAGGGTTCCTGACCACTTTTCTCTTGCCTACATGTTTCTGAGAGCTCCTGCATTTGGCAGGTTAACGGCATCACTACCTTGTCTTGCTTGCACTATGCTGGTTGGGCTTTCTGCTCTCTTTGCTAGCCAGTTTAGGACATTTGTATTGTCTCATCCATTTACTGAACAGTCTCTCAGCTCAGTCTAACCTAAAGAATATGCTCTCTCCAGCTCTCCCTTGTCTTTTCTGCACTGAGGTAATGAGCAGGTCATACCTAGTTCTATCACAAATACCAGATTCTGAACCAGAAGCAAAAGCAGACAGAAATCCAGATGAAGCTAGCAGTTATATACTATGTTTCTGTTTAAGAGTGATTTGGGAATTGTTTCCTTAGTTCTGGCTGCACCTGTTGAATATTTGTCTGCCATACTGCTGATCTGAAACCTTTTTTTAGAAAAAAAAGCAGCAGATCTAACAGCAGAAGGAAGCGGGGGTTTGGAAAGACCCTGCTGCTGAGATGATTGCATGGAAAGAGAAACATGTCACTAGCCTGAAAGGAGGAGTGTTATCAGAAATGTGTACATCTCTTTTCCTCCCATCTTTGCTCCTACTGCACCAAGCTGTGGTGTCAGGGAGCTGCTCCATGCCCAGAGTGGCTCTGCTGTTGCTGAGCCAAGTACAACTCCAGACCTGGCCACAGAAGTGGCTGGGAGCTGCTCTGGGCCCGAAAAGGCTCCTGGATGCCAATGTGGCCAGGCCCAGAGAGGTTCTCAAGTGTCACCACAGCCAGGCCCAGAGAAGCTCCAGGGCACCACTGCTGATGCAGCCAGACGTGGAGAGGCTCCCAGGTGCTGCTGTGGCCGGGCCTGGAGAGGCTCCTGGGCATCACTGCCAGCGTGGCTAAGCCAAAAAAGGCTCCCAGGCATTACCATGACAGGGCGCAGAGAGGTTCCCAGGTGCTGACAACAACATGGCTGGGCCCAGAAAGGCTTCTGGGTGCTGATGACATGGTTGGGCCTGGAGAGGTCTCCAGGTGCCACTTCCTTCCCGGTTTGCAAAAACATCTATTTAGAGACAGTGTGGCCCTGATCCACAGATTTAGATATTCACATTTAGGGACCATACTTGAGATGATTATACGATAAATGACATGATAAATGCTACAATATGACCAAACAAATGAGGTCACTGTTTTTGCGTTCATTCTTCTTACGAGGGTCTATTTTAGAAGACGAGCTGAGTTCTGTGTAGTCCAGCAGCTGGCTCCCAGTACAGTGTTTTGAACATGAGTTGGTTCAGTAAAAGCAATGACCTCACTTGCTCGGTGTCACTTGCAGGGTTGACATATGCTGTTGAAAGCAAAAGGAATTTGTAGTGCTGGATTTGTCTTGTAGTCACAACTGCATCCTAATGAGTTCCTAGACCTTTAGAAATACAGCACTGCACAGACAAAGCATGTTTTGCTTATGGCCTCCAATCCACTACTGAATAAAAACGTTCAGCTTGAAGCCAGCTCATTTTGCTTCTTGGACAATTACATGGTTTTGATTCCTAGCTAAATGGGAAGTAAACTGAATTAAAAGGGTCCTCACTGCTGGGGCAATAGTGCATAAGAGCTGCTAACCCATTAGTCAAACAATCAGGGGCGTCCTTCCATCTTGAAATCTGTCATGGTCTGCTCTGTAAATATTTTGCTGCTCAGGGTAGAATGTCACCTTTGGGACACTGGCTCATTCCAAAGCCCTTCAGGGATACTTGGAGCACAGGAGCTGACTGGCCATGACATACGGAGTGCTGCCCACAGCCGCCTGCCTCTTCCCCGGAGCTTTCTGTAGATTCTATTAATCTTTAACATTAAATGATATGTCAACACGTCTCTGACCAGTGTCCTGAGGGATCAGGCCTCTCAAGAGCCCTTTGAATTACACTAATGAACCTGGCAGTCACATTCCCCCAGAGAAGAACTGTTCCAGGCCACAAAAGCAGCAGCCTGTGCCACGGAGTTTCTAAAGAAAAACAGATTTCCTCAGCTTCTGTATTATTTCTGGATAGTTCTTTCACCCTCTTGGAAAGAGTCAGGGGATGGAAGGATTTCTAAGAGGGGAGGGACGGTGGCTCAGTGGAAGCATCTGCTTGGTAAGCAGAAGGTCCCAGGTTCAATCCCCGGCATCTCCAAAAAAGGGTCCACGCCAATAGGTGTGAAAAACCTCAGCTTGAGACCCTGGAGAGCCGCTGCCAGTCTGAGTAGACAATACTGACTTTGATGGACTGAGAGTCTGATTCAGTAGAAGGCAGCTTCATATGTTCAAGAGTGCTGGAGAGAACCAGCTTGAGGCTATGATAACCATGTGGAAATCAAAAGCCCACTCTCATCCTATTTACATTTGTAATGATTTTGGAAGACTATGTTTGTTTGCTTGTTTGTTTATGTACTTCATTGATACTTTGCCTTTCTCCCCAATGGGGATCCAAAACAGCTCATAACATTCTCCCTTCCTCTGTTTTATCCTCACAACAACCCTGTGAGGAATGTTAGGCTGAGAAACAGTGACTGGTCCAAGGACACCCAGTGAACTTCCAAGGTAGAGTGTGGATTTAACTTGGTCCTTCCATGTCCTAGTCTGACACTGTAACCACTACAGCAGTCAGAAGGACCTGATGGGTTAGATTCTTCTTGAGGAAACAAGGCAGAAAATAATTGAAATCATAGTCAGGTCTGTTATAAATATCTGTGACCTGCCCAGTGACTAGTCTGACAATAACCTTTATGGTAGTGTTGTGCCATTGCTATTCAGCTGCACATATCCCACACTCTGTTAGCGCTCGTGTTCAATTGATCGTGCTGATTTCTACCATAGTGATCTTTATTGCTCAATATAACATTGGCAGAAAAAGAAGCAGGTGGCTGTCTGGAGATCTAGGTGGGTGGTGGCAGAGAGAGAGAGGGTGGTGGTGGTAAAGACAGGGCTTTTATCTTGCCGTATAGGAGACTGAATCTTTAAAGTTTTTTTTTAACGGACAGTATATCATTTAAATAAATAAACAGCCACCTAGCAGAGCCTGGATCTTCAAAATGAGGACAGTCTTACCCTGCAACAGCAAATGATCACTGTCAATGGGGAGCACACAGTCATCCTTATAGAACTTCACTAGCTGTTAGGGGACCAATTCCAGAATCCAGTAGCTGGGTGTGTGTGTATGACTCAGTGTACAGAAAGAGTACATGGACCAGGGATATATGTATTCCAAAAGTCTGATTGTACATGGTATAATACTACGGGTGTGTATGAGTGTGGGAGAGCTTGCCCCTTCCGGCTGTGCCTGAATGTGTACTTTAATATTAGCATGAGAGCTGCTGTAAAGCCTCTGAAGAGCTGACCTCTGAAGGGTCTTCCCTTTCTCATTGTCACATAGAATTCTACATTCTTCTCAAACATGGCTTAAGAATGGACCTTAAATGGGAAAATTACTCTAGAAAATTCCACATGGCAACTAAGCTGATCAATTCAACCAGAGTTTAGTCTTCAGATTTGGACCTAGAATTTGAGCTAGTATATGACATACTAAATCTAATCCATGCAAACAGTGCAACTCAACTGATTTTGTGCCTGCCTTGGCACAAAATTCCACTACCTGTTAATTTTGGCCTTTGAACAAAGCATGAAACTAGTCCCCCCCCCCTCAGTTACAGCTCTACTTGCTTGTGCTGCCCCTTTCTTCTGCCAAGCTGTTTTTTCTGGGGGAATGTGGCAGAATGGAGTCCTGGACCCTCTTTGTGGAAACAAAATTCTCCAAAACGGTTTAAAAGTTCATGAGGGGCACCCATCCATTTCTCCTTCATTTCCCTCTTGAGAGTTCCAGCACCTCTTTTTCCAGAAACAAAAGCCCCTGCTTCTGCTTATGGCTTCTTCCATGACCATGTGTTTCCATTTCCTCTCCCTCACATATTTATATGCCAATGAGCAGGCCTAGTCAAGAGGCACAAGAAGCAACAAGTACAAGAAGCACATTTGGGAAAGGGACTCTCAGAACATCATTTTAAGTCATATAAGGAGAAGAAAAGGGTAAAGAAGGATTTTTTTAAAAAAGGTATGGTCATATACGTGTCCTTTAATTCTCATTTCTGTGGAGAGCAACTGGGAATGTGGGAATTGTGACAAAAGACAAACAAGAATGTTGCTGTGCTTAGTATGGAAAACTGGCATGGACTGCCCATGCCAGATAGGTGGACTGGAATGGAGCACTGCAACAACTGTAAGATTTGGAAGTGCTGAAAGAAATGAACACTCCTAAGCAAAGCTGCCTGGACATGTACCAAGTGTTAATAGTTTTGACCAGGCCTCAGATTCAGCGGGAGCTCACAGGAGCATAGCTTCTGAACCTTTTTGAGAGTTCCACCTCCTTCTTCCCACCTTGCCCATTGAATAGTAGGTGCAGTTGCATAACAATCCCTGGATGAGCTCCACCACCTATTTTTCTACAAAACGAAGCCAAAGCACAATATAAATCCTCCTCAGGAATACCAGCTCAACAATGAGAGCTGATATAGCACAGAGGAAAAGAAGAGAAACAGTAAGCTGGGAAGTTCTAAACTCTTCTAAGCAACAATCTCACTAGGTGCTCTTAGGGCACTTGTGATAGTCTTGATCCCAATGCCTGTCCTGCAGGTTTGCTTTTAAGAATTATATGTAAATTCATATGAAGTGCTTTGAATACTTGAAAATGCAACAAAATTCCTTCCTATGTGTGACTTGTTCATATTATAATCATCACTAAGCAGAGATTCAATTTATAGCGGTCCGGTTTTACCCACTAGTGGGGTAATTAAAGCTTGTTAAAGGGTGTAATTCCCCCCCTATCTGCCACCAACAACTATAGTGAGCCTTCAAATCTATGCTGAATTTGCACATTGACCCCTGGGATAGTAATTACTCTGGATTAATTTAAACAAGGGTAATTGCCAAAGGAAGCAGACCTTCCTATATGGCTCACTCTGTGTATTTTAGACATACTCATCTAAATTCTCCTGTTCCAAGGGACGCTTGTGGAGATTAGTATTCCTTTCTGCTTAGGTTTCTTTGATATAAGGCTACAGAGCTATAAAAAGTAATTTCATAACCTACATTTTCCCCAGAAGAGAATTTTAACTATGGATGTCAAACTGGCTACTAATAAAATCTCCCAGGGACTCCTCTGCCTCGCAGGCTCGGTTTCTCAGTATTCAGCAGAAGAGTGACCCCTACTGGTAGCAGTGAAGCAATTATATCCTTTTGACAGTGTGAGGTTTTTTGTTTTGTTTTTGTCACAGTCCCAAATATCACACCCGTTATAAGATACTATAGATAATTTAAATAAGAGTTAGGACACCACTTTAAACTGTATAGTGACAATTAATGAAGAACAGTAATGCAGTGGTGGTTTCTCCCCCCTCCCCACACCTCTGGTCTTTTTACATGTTTCAGTCAAGAACAGAATCCTTGTTAGTGACTGTGAACTGGGACCAGTGCTACTAGTTATTTCAGATTAATTTGTAGCAAAAAAAAAAAGAAAAGAAAAGAAGAAGAAGTTTGATCTTGTGTGTGAAAACTGTGTCACCAAGGGAACACTGACAAGATTGATTTGTTACCCTTAACACACAGGAGTTAACTACTCTTATGTTTATATAGGCTGGGTGGTTAATGAGTTATAAAAATCACTGGAACAACCTTAGAGTTCAATCTCACTGACATCACTGGCATTAATATATGTTATCAGATGCAGGTTTTTGTCTATTAACTTGTTCCACTGCTTAGGCTTGCTCTCAGTGGTTCAGTTTTTATGATCCCATAATTAACTTTAACTTTACTTCTGTTAATATATTAAGTATTTTAAGTGGTGTTAGTGTGGCAGAGAGCCTGTTTAGATGTAATGAAGCAGCTTTTCTCATCCTTGATGCTCTGTGATAAGCAAGCAGAAATTCCTTGTTCTGTATAAGGTTATAGGAGCCTTATGTTCCATTGTATCTGCACTTTCTACTGTTGTTATCTGCCAAAATTCACACAGATTTGATTAACATCAGAATAACAACATAAGAACAAAATTATTGTAGTGTAGAAAAGTGGGGAGGCAGTTTCTATACAAATATCATCAAGTTTATTTCCATCCCTTGAAGTTATTTGAGGTGGCAGCTTCTTCCAAGGGTATCATCCCCTGATGCAAACATTGGAGATCTGTAGCAGAACTAGATGGCAGGCTATAAACAGTGTGCTCCTTACACCAGGGAATAAAGACAGATTAGGCATTCTTCTTGTCTACTGGCTGCCTAGTTCCCCAGTGAGCACCTTTTTTTAATTGGCAGAGATAGTCGGATGTGATATTGAACACTCCTAGACTGATTAATCTGGGAGACTTCAATATCCATGCCAAGGATATCTTGCCTGGAACAGCCCAGTATTTTATAGTTTCTTTAACTGCCTTGGTCCTCTGTCAGATTGTGACAAGTCCAACACATGAAAGAGATCACACACAGAATTAATTTTTTTGCACTGAGCAATTGAATAAAGGCCTGGTTTGGGGACTAGAGATTTGACCTGCAGCATTGTTTGATCTCTACCTGCTTAAAGCCAAGGTGAATATGGCTACAAGAGCCACATGAGAGTGGGTTAAAATGAGAGCCTGGTTAAAATAGCCTGCCCACAGATGCTCATGAATCCAGAACCTTCAGGATCGACTCTCTCAGTATGTCCCTCAAAGAGTGTTACACTCAATGGATCAACACCCGCTGATGGTCCCCAACTCAAAGGAAATCCACTTAGCCTCAAGCAGAGCCAGAGCCTTTTTGGATCTGGCATCAGCCTGGTGGAACACTCTCCCAAGAGAGATCTGGGTCCTACAGGACTTACTACAGTTTTGCAGGGCCTGTAAAACTGAGATGTTCTACCAGGTTGAGGTGGTGGAATTCTATCAGTATCAGCCTCTCCCAGTGTGCTTCCATCTTATATGGCTTCTGCTCATCCATCCACCTCCCATAACATTGGTTACCATCTGCTGTGGAGTGGACTCAGGAGTAGTTGTATTAATTGGCACCATAAATGATGTTAAAATTGGATTGTTTAACAATTGGACTATTTAACAATTATTTGGATTATTTAACCACTGTCAATATTATGTTTCATTATTTTATTGTAACTTATGTTGTTGTAACCCGCCCTGAGACATGCTATGCAAGGGAGGGAGGGCTGGAAATTTAATAAAACACACACAAACTGGGTGATTTTAGGATCCTAAACCCATGCTTATCAGAGTCTTCAGTGGGAGTGTGGAATATGAAGCTCCTTGAAGCTATCAACAAGGTTGCCTCTCTTTGACCACTCCTGTCCCTAGTTTACCACAGAGCTAAGTGACCTGAAGGAGGTTGGGAGTAGGGTTGCCAATCCCCAGGTTGGGGCAGGGGATCCCCCGGCTTGGAGACACCCCCCCCCGCTTCAGGGTCATCAGAAAGTGGGGGGAGGGGGTGGAAATGTCTGCTGAGAACTCTATTATTCCCTATGGTATTCTCATAGAAAATCATGGAGAATTGATCCGTGGGTATCTGGGGCTCTGGGGAGGCTGTTTTTTGAGGTAGAGGCACCAAATTTTCAGTATAGCATCTAGTGCCTCTCCCCAAAATACCTCCCAAGTTTCAAAAAGAATGGACCGGGGGATCCAATTCTATGAGCCCCCCAGAAAGGTGCCCCTATCCTTCATTATTTCCTATGGAAGGAAGGCATTGAAAAGGTGTGGTGTCCCTTTAAATGTGATGGCCAGAACTCCCTTGGAGTTCAATTATGCTTGTCACAGCCTTGATCTTCGCTCCACCCCTAATGTCTCCTGGCTCCACCCCCAAAGTCCCCAGATATTTCTTGAATTGGACTTGGCAACCCTAGTTGGGAGACATCTAGAACTATGCTGGTGGTGAATTTGTTCAAAATCTGATAGATACTGTTATAGAAGTGGAAGAACTATGAAGCAGCAGTGAAGCAGCAAAGAAATATTACTATTTTGGAAAGATAGCATCAGCTAGTTCATAGCCTGCCCTGCCTCAGATAGCCCAAGCTAACTGGATCTCATCAGATCTCAGAAACTAAGCAGGGTTGGTCCTGGTTAGTATTTGGATGGCAGACCTTCAAGAAATACTAGGGTTGTGATATGAAGGCAGGCAATGGCAAACCACCTCTGAGCATCTCTTGCCTTGAAAACCCCATAGGGCTGCCATTAGTCAGATGTTCCTTGATGGCAAAAAAAACCCAACCTTATCTATCTTGTTCAAAGTAGCTCAGCAACTGCTGATGCCAAAATCTGAGCTTCTGTTCTCTCAGAAAGAAACAATTAGCTGTGTTACTTTTGCAAAGTTTTTTGCTAATAAAATATTGAGAATACGCCTTGATCTGGATATCATTATAACCCAGGCACACCAGGTCAGAAGAAAGGCCTAATGCACCACCTGGTCTATTTATGGATAATTTTGTGATGGAGGTTGACAAGATCTACCACAGAATGCACTGTGAACTCGTTCAAATAACCCCAGAACTTCCTGTTCTGGCTTCAGCGTAGCAAAATCAGGGGGGAATAGCAGCTCCTGCGACTCCCCCGAATTGCATGGGTTAAGTGGGTTGGGACACCTGGAAACCCAAGGAGACCCCAGAAGTGGAATCTCTGAAGCTTGGGGAGCAACAAGATCCAGGGATCTCAGTGGCAAATAATCCCTCATCAGTTACCTGGTCCAATTTAAGCTACTGGCTATCACATACAAAGGCATTCATGGCACCGGACCCTCATATCTGTGAAACTATCTGTGCCCCTACACACAAGCATGACAACTTTGCTTATCTGAACAAGGTCTTCTGTAGATGCCAACTTGCAAATGGGCAAAATCGACAACTGCCAGCATACATGTGCCCCCACCTTTTGCCCCCCACCTTATGAAATGGCCTGCCTGAGGAAGTAAGGAAAGCTCCTACTCTTCTGGCTTTTCACAAACTATGCAGGTTCTTCAAGAGGGTTTTTCTATGCAGGCAGTAGAGTAAATGATTCACAAAGTTACTTAGATTAATTAATAAGGACTGTGGTGGTGTATATTCAGGACTTTTTTGGTAGGAAAACCCAGCAGGAATTCTTTTGCATATATAGGCCATACCCCCTGATGTCACCATTGATTCATTCACACAGGGCTTTTTTGTAGAAAAAAAGCCCAGCAGGAACTCATTTGCACATTAGACCACACCCTCTGATGCCAAGCCAGCCTGTGTTCCTGTGCATTCCTGCTCAAAAAAGCCCTGCGTATATTACTGTGTTTAGCTTGATGATACTAGGGTCCTACAATGTGTGCATCATTTAATGTGTCATGTTAAGACTTATGCTTTGCTTCAATTCTGGTTTTAGATTTCTGACTGGTTCTACAACCCCACTTCTACTGGACTGCATTGACTCATTCTATGTACAAGTGAGAAAGGCAGACTATAAATGATGTAAATGAATAAAAATCAAATCAAATCAGGAGCAGTAAAACCCAGCAACAGTAATCTGAAGAGATGCAACATAAACAATTCTTTTTGGATGCTGGTACTTCTGTTTTTAGTGTCCCAGTGCACAGAACAAACCCTTTCAGAAATGTTTAAAAGATGGCATGATGTTCCCAGTCTACATCCACATACAATAATATTTTTTAAAAAGAAGTATAAATGTAGGATTGTGGCAATGCCCATTTGAAGAATGCGGCAAAAGCCATTCTGTTGTTCTTTGATTGGCCTAAACATATGCAGTTTCTGAACTAACAAGAAGTCCTGCAAAGTAATGTGAGCAGTGCTAGTTCTGATAAAGCATGGCGGACCTGGTCACTATAAACATTATGGAGTAAGAGGAGCTGTAGAGCCGCTGAGTGGGGGATAGGCCTTGCTCTCTCTCTCTCTCCCAGTTTCTGCAATCCTAATTGCAGCCAGCCTCCAAACCTCATACAAGCTAATGAAATAGTGGGAATTGACTATATCAGCTAATGCACTGTTTCTGATGTTTAGTCATAAGGAGAATTTTAAACATTAAAAGAAATGTTCTTGAATGTATCCCGATGAGAGGGAGCACATGCTGTTAAAAGAAAAATGGATTTGAGCAAATAAGGCATTGTTCATGAAAATGGTAGACCATTGTGTGGGTGTGGAAAGCCCAGTATTACCACCACCACCACCACCACCACCCCCGGCTTATAAAGGTTATATATGATGCAGATAATCAGATATACACATATCTTTTCATGGTATTAAAACAAAATTTAAGGTAATCTTCAAAAAGCGATCCAGAAAGAGGTATGAAGGGAAAGTAGTAATGTCACAGTCACTATCCAATAGGTGCCCATAACAGCTATATAATTTCAGCTATATATTATTGAAATGGTGTTGATCATACTGCTGAAAGGTGGCTTTAATGCTTTCTTGCTCTTGAAATATGCAAAATCGCTTAGAACAGAGACTGCAGTGAAACAGGAAAACATGAACCTTGTACCTTGAGCAGTGACAACTTACGATACTACTTGGAAGTTTCTAGAAAAGTATGCAGCATGAGACATTGACAATGTGCCCTTGTGTATGAAATGGCAAATCTAATCTATGGTAATATAGATATATATATAAACAATAATGTGTGTGCTATGCTTTATGGATTAATTAATCTCAAATGATTTTGTAAAGATGCCACCAACAGGAAATACAAATTGTCCTCTGTAGCTTATTTAGGGGAATGTTTATGCTTCTACAATCCATTGCTTGAAGAACTGCCTTTCTTGTACATTGCAGTCCCAGACACACAGAAAGTACTTCATTTCTTCTTCACTTTAGGATAGCCACACCTTTCCATAAAGGTTATCTTATCATGTTTTGCAGAACCTCCAGTGGCCCCCTCATGTGCAATCAGGTTGCAAGTGCCCTCTATCGGTACCAAACATGTTGTAGCTAATCTTCTCACTACAGCTCTGATGCTGAGCCATGGAACAGCATTTCTACCTGCATGTTTGGCTGCTATTACTGAAGGCAATGGGCTTGGTAATTTTGGAAATGGAACCTTCAGCCTGAGTGACAGATGCCAAGACCAAAGCCTGGTCTTGCTATTGTTCCATACAGCAGGCAGTGGAGTGAACAATGGCTGAAAGAGCCAGTATTCTCTGCCTGGAGCAATTTTGGGGAGGGTTTGTGTGTGTGTGTGTGAGCATGTGAGGAGGTGTTGTTCATCAAAGGCAAAATGTTCCCAAAATGATTTTCAAAATGTCTTTTTGTGTGTATGTTTCTAAGGGGCAAGAGCAAAGGAAAGAAAAGTGAGAAAATGGCAAGCCTGTCTGACATTTTTGAAATATGGCTCAAATTATGGAAACCAAATGGAGACAATGACTCCCGTCTGTTCCCTTGATGCCGTTGGCTCTGTCTCAGAGGAAGCCTCACTGCCACTTCCTCACCTAGCCTTTAGCACAGGGACACTGCTGACAATTTAAGAGAGACAAAATTAAAAGGGGAGTGGGAAGAACAGAAAGATCTGAGTTTGGAGGGTTGTTAGGGGTTTATGGAGGAAGGGTGTGAAACCAGAGCTTTCCCCAGTTCGACATATTTGTTTGTAACAGGAAGGGATGTGCAGCCAGCAACAGCAAGCAGAGATCTGGATTTACCCTGATCCCCATTTGTGGGGCCACGGGGGAGGGGTAAGAGGCAAGGCAGCCTTTTGCTGGTGGAGAGGGGTGGGGCCAGGCCAAGCAGAGGAAGCAGGGGCTTGCCCTAATTTGATGTGGGCCCTACCGTATATCTTTGGGGTGGGTCAGAGGGCAGGGGGCGGCCACCAGCTACTTAGGACGCAGCACCGCCTCTTCCTGCCCTCTTTGACCATCGGATTGCTTGGATACACACGCGCATGCTGCTCCAGTTCCAGGCCAAGCATGTGGCTTTGTTGCTCAGGAGCACAGCCGGCACAGATGAGAGGTCAGGAGAAGGACACAATGAGGGAAGGGACAGAGCAGACGAGTAGACCAAGCTTGCTGAAAAAATCTTACTGAAACAGTCGCTACTTCACTTGTGCAAGGATACTCCAGGAGGGTAACAAACAATCCCTCCCCCCTCACAGCCTCCTGGGCCCCCTAGCAGCTTTGTTTATGCCGTGGCCAGATCTGTAACCCCAGTTGAGCAGGGAAAAGGGTGGGGGAGGAGATCATTACAGGAGTTAAATCTGCCTCAACGAGTCAAATTTTTTACAGCGCTGCTGCTGAGTGGCTTGGGGCTCATATGACTGATTCAAATGTGATTCAATACAATGAAAAGATGAGAATAATTGGGCAGGAGGTGCTAAGTTTAGCAGATGCCTCACCTGCTTGTGCACCAGTTCTTTATGTTATGAGGTAGAAATTTGCAGCCACGGTCACATTCTTGTGGCGCTGATCTCTATAACATCCTAGATTTTTAACAGCCAGGGTTGATAAATAAGGAAGAAGAAATTCAGAAAGCAAAAGGACAATAGGACTTGAGGCTGGTTGTGAGTCTAAAGCTAGGTTCCTGTGTAGTCTGACAGTCTTTCTTACGCCACTGTAATTAACTAATTCAACATGGGCAGCATAATTCAGAAAAAAAAAATCATGGTTTCAGATCTGGTATCCTACCAGAAAGAGTGAAGAAATCCTTACATGATTGTATCTGCCTAGTGTATGTGGGTTCTGTTGTTGGTTTTTTGGCCCTTTTTGATCTTAACAGGTCCATATGAAAATGCGGAACGGCCTGTAGATGTGGAACAGTAAATGGTTAGTTCTGCAGGATACAGAAAAATCCTAAAGATTTTAGTGGAAGTTCCATATGCCTGCTCAGATTTTGTTTCTCTCATTCCTTCATTATCGTAAAATGCTCAATTCAAATTAAAAATCACAAAGGCCCCTTTCAAACAACCTTTGTAATCCATTTTAGCAGCTGGTTGCTAACAGATTTTTGTGTCATTTCAGATGCAACCATTTTAACAACCCGCTGCTAACGGATTTTATTTACCTTTTCATACAAGCTGCTTGCATCCTGTTGGCAAAGCAGGGCTGAGCCATTTTGGATGTAAACTGCTTTCTTTCATTTCCACCTCTTCTTTGCACTTCTGAATCATTGTAGTATGCTGTTTAAAATTGTCAGCAGCATTTCCAGTTGTGTTGCTCCCCCCTCCCCACACTTTTTGGCCAGGCAGTCTTTCAAACTTTCATATTTGCACTTTCACAGTAGACTCCTGAAGGCTCTCTTGATTGGTTTGCATGAAATTTTTGGAAGATCACAGTGAAACAACAAATGCACCTTGGACAGGTCCTCCTCCACATTTCATTCAAGGACATTTGTAGACTGGAAAATACAAACAAATTTACAAGTGAACTAACAAAGTTATTTTCATCTTAGCTGAAGCAATACCTAAAGAAAATTTGTGTATGTCATTTAGATCCTCTGCATCATGGGTGTTAAACTGTAATGGTTATGTAAGTATCACTCTCTATGCATGGCTAAGAACAAAAAAAACAATGTTAAGATGGACAATTTGCAACCTAAAGATTTTCTCTTTCTCTGTAACTCCATCAATGAGATAGGAAGCAAACCTGCCACAATATGTATACCTCATTGTTGGCAGAGGAGAAACTGAGGACACTAGAGGAACCCTTAATCACCAGAATGCACATCCAGACCATTTCTGTAAGGCAATGACAAATGCTGTCTTGTTTTGATTTTTCTGAAGGCAGAAATATTTCATGAAAACTCTGTTATTTGTAAGAATATTCGTACTGGGACCTGTTTCCTCTTTCTACTGCAGGGTTAGTGCCAATTTCCATTCCCATAACTATTATTGCTTTTTCCTGGACTAGTCACATTAGTGATCCTATTTCAGCTGGGGATACATAGTGAATAGGATTACACCTTGATACTATATAGTCAATTTGACTTGGCTATACAAAATTATTAAGGGCAAACAAAAGTCAGTTTACAGTGAGGGTAATGCTCTCTGAACTGGCAAACTCTGGTAAAGCAGTCACCAAAATGCTCATGAAAAACAGTGCATACATTAGGCTCAGTTTTAAGCAGATGTTTCCAACATGCTTCCCTCCCCAAACATGAGGGATAGAAACATGTTCTTTAAAAACAATAAAAACCCCACAGTGCCATCAGAAACAGGTCAATTCAGAATCCAATTTAGGGCTATTCAATGGGGCTTTGTGAGGTTCCTCCCTCTCAAGATCCACCTGTTGGCCTTCAGCCACCCAATGGATAGGCTTCCCCTGGCCTCAAAATGGGAAGAGAAGTGGGCTGCATCACTTGGCTACACTTCCCTGAACCTGTCCTCCTCCAGACCTCAGATTCAGAGCTTTATATAGGTTGAGTTTGATCCCACCTCTTCCCCAATCCCTTGCCCTCTGGATTGCCTAGCTTGTCACAGCAGGATAAGTTTCTCAGGTGCCACTTATGAATAGTGGATGCTCTTTTCTATGCACTTGTATGTATAGAAAATATCGTGGAATTAATTATTCTTGATTTTCTGCAACATTTATAATAAGTTATTCAACTGATTTGGCAATTTGTGTGCATTGAGACTTCGATACACGGAGGCTTTTTGCTTTGTCGATTTAACCTCCAGGTGCGGCCTGGAGACCACTAGCTTTTACAATTGATCTCTAGAGAACAGTCCCCCTGGAGAAAATGGCTACTTTGGAGGGTGGAATCTATGGCATTGTACCCTGCTGAGGTCCCTCTCCTCCCCAACCCCCACCCTTCCCAGGCTGTACCCTTCGTGCTTCCCGGTCCAGAGCTGGCAACCCTACTGACTCAGGAGGCCTGCCCTACAGGAAATTACCACCAATCCTAGAGGAAATTGCCACCATGCTATTGGTTCTCCCTCCTATCCTCAGCTGCCTGCTTCTCCTGGTGAGGCAGTGCTGCATTGCCCACCACTGTCTCCTCTGCTGCCAGTCTTCTGGGGTCCACGTCATGCCCCTGCCAGCTGCAGTAAGTCTGAGGCAGCTGCTCTTGAGGTCAGTTGATTTGTCATTGGGTGCAGCTCAAGAGGCTTGAGGCGGGCCAGTGGTAAATCCAGGGCTAAACCTGTCCCCAGACATGTTTACTTCAAGGAAAGTACTCCTAGGATTGTACTGTAAGTTTGTCAGGATTCTATGTGGCAGATTGCACAAATTCTGTCTGTGTGCTGAAGCCTGATTACAGCCATTCAAACTATTTCAGATACTTCCATCCCTACATTTTAAACAGAACTCTGGAATAGTATTTCTCAGCCTGTGGGTCAGGAAACAAAAGTGGGCCACAAAGTTGAGGCAAATGGGTCACCTTCCTTAAGGGGGCTTCTGCCCTTTGCAGCCTTCTCTTTCATCCCTTCTTGCCAACTTTTCACATTCTCATCTCCCTCTCCCTCTTTGTCACACTAATGGGGGGGGGGGTTTTGAGCTGTCCACAGTAGTAGCTGAAAGAAGTGGGGCAGGAAGGCTGGAGAGTAGGTGGGAACTGTTCAGTATGCCATAGGAAAACCAGAATAGGATAGAAAGAGGAGAGTGCATGTACAGAATCAGTCTAGTGCTGCTCCTTTAGCAGCCAAACTCTTGCCAACTCCCTGCTACGCCTCACTGCTGAGTGAACTGTAGTGCACTGAGCCCTTGCTGCTAGCCTTTTCACCACCATTTGCCATCTTCACTCATCTTCTGAACCCAGTGCCCCACCCCCCAGCACACTTCAAACTCCAGCTCTGGCCCAGCTGGCAGAGGAAAAGGAGGAGGAGATGAGCTCTCACTTGCTCTGGGTTCTTACTTGGAGCAGTTGCATCCTTTGTGTGATGTTTGTTCATTTTTCAAAAACATCTGGCTGAGCACTATAGAAAATGGAATGCTGGAATTGATGGATGCCAAGGTCATAGTTTGCCTAGGGTACAAAAAACTTTGGGCCAGTCCTAGATGGGTCATTGTACAAAGTAAATTTGGACTTGTGGGTCACCATACCGAAAAGGTTGGGAACCACAGATCTAGAGCACTGCATTTCCTTTATTTTACCTGGGTGCCCACTTATACTTTTTCCCCCAGATGCCTTTCAAATAAAGACCTGTTTTCTGAGAGATCTCAAGGCAGAGGCTGACATCCAGGCAGATTTTATAATTCTGCCCCAAACACAAGCCTATTATCCTTTTTGCCAGTTTTGATTTGGCTGCCATAATTTTTGTATAAATAAAAATCAAAGCAACAAAACACATCTTTGCAGAGCACAGAATCAGTACTTCTAAAAACAAGGGGTACGAGGGCTCCATCCAGCATGCGATTCATGCGCCCTATCTTGGAAACTTTGTTCCTAATCTACAATGTCTGCGAACAGGTATTGGTTACTCTGTTGGAAAGGCATTGCTTTCCAGGGTGAGACTTGAACAGTAGGAAAGAAGCATTTGCCTTGCTAGAAAAGAGGCTATGTGTAGGCAGAGACAGAGGCACTTATATTCAGCTGCCCTAGAATAAAGTAGCCATGTTTTGTGTTCATTTCCAGGTTATGAGTCAGAAGCCATAGGGTGCTCTGCTTTCATGATCAAGCTTCTAATCTCTCACAACACATTCATATTTTGAGGGTTCCAGTTCCAAGGCTCTTCTTTTAATTAGCATGTCCGTTGAGCTATATTAGGCCATATTGATAATACCCTCATCCCTTTCTTCTTGCTGTCACTTTCCCCACTTGCACTTACTGATATCAAGCTCTAATCCCCACAGTTGCTTTTCTCCTGACTCTTTCAGCCAGTATATCTCCCATAATTCAGCTCTGCACCACTAGCTTCTCAATGGACAGGAAAATGACCACCTTTGTGAACCTAGCATAAATCAGAGGCAAAAAAACACACTGCATGTAATTGAAAAAGAAAAGTATTTTAAAGGTGCTAAATAGAGGCCATAAATGGATCTGTCAACTCCATCAATGCTGGAGGGGAGAGCTGGAGGGAAAAAAAAAAGTAATCACTAACAGAAAAGCAATGTTAAGATTCATCTCTGGAGGGAAGATGAGATGCTGTGCAACCCAGCACGAGCACCAGAAAGCAGTGATTGTAGCAAGGGCCTGTCTTCCTGGCTGGAGCTGAATTATTTTTTTAGAGTAATGACAGCTCTGCAAGTCAAGCACACACCTAATAGAAATCGACCTCAATAATCCCCAGGAGAAAAGCCAAAATGGGAGACTAATGCTAGGAAGAATCCACTATGATTCCCATGGCCCTGTTCAGGAGAATGTCATAGGCCTGCAGAATGATGGGGAAAATAGTAATTACAGTGCAGTGTCATGTGTCAGGGTGGCAGTGGTGGTGGTAGGGAATACATGATTTGTCAGAGGGGATAATGATTCAGGGGAGAAAGAAGGCAGACAAATGCCTTATTATCAAACAGCCCAATGTCATTGCGGATGGGCTGTAAAATGAGTCTCAACAGATGTTTCAGTGGTTTTTTTTTAAAGTGCTGGAAATAACAGCCTGACAAAAGCAACAAAGTGAACTACCCTATAGTAATAATTGTATCGTAGGCTGTGTTGTGATGACTGGTGCTCCAGACCTAAGTATCTGCCCTCCATCTTCTTCAAGAAACAATGAAGGGGAGGGGTAGAGTCACTTTTAAAAACCCATCACAAAACCCTTGATCAGATCAATGTAATGAGATTTTGTGTAAAATACACGTAGCAACTGTTGCCTAGAAGGGAATTGGGACCATCCTTAATTTTAAACATTCATAACCTGAGTGCAGACAAGCCACTGTTCTGAGGACTTTTCTCTAAAGCCCCAGTTTCCTGTGCAGAAGAACCAAGGAAAGCTCTGAAAAGAACGGCTGGTGTGGTAGGGAAACTGCCCTACCTTTCTGTCTCTATCCATGGTGCTGATCAAACAATGATTTCTAAGGGAAGTTGGGAAAATGGAATTGTAAGTGCCCTCTGCAGATAAGCAAAATGACAAGACAATGCCTGTAGTCCTGAAACAAAGCTCATTCTTCTTAAATGAGCAGCAAGCTGTATGGATAAAACTGGACTACTTCTTTCTGATCCAAATGCTAAACTGAGATTGCAGGCAGGATTGCTTATTTCAGTCAGTGACCTACTAAGCAAAGCAAAATGGGCTGTTGCAGCCCATCTTCTCTGCTTTTGCAGTGCAGTCAGCCACAAAGAGTAAGGTTTCGAAGAGTTCTATATCCTAATTTAACCTGCAGAAGCAGATCTAGGTAGCTTCACTGAAAACGAGCAAAGCCTACCAGTTAGGAGTAAGGGGGGGGGGGATCATACTGAGCTCTGAGACTTACACAGAATCCTGAACACTGAGAAAAATGAAGAATTCTGTGTTGTTATTTTATAGAGATCTTACTTCAGCTGGTATAATGGGGCACTAAACTTCCTTGATGACTACTCATATCAAGTCCCATATTTCATTTACTTCAATGATTAAATGCTGGTTTATACTATTTGACACATGTCCTGTTGAATTCATTGGGACTCAGTTTATCTCAGGATAGATAAACTGCCACAGGAGGTGGTGACGGCTGCCAGCACAGCCAGCTTCAAGAGGGAATTGGATAAACATATGGAACAGAGGTCCATCAGTGGCTATTAGCCACAGCATATTGATGGAACTCTCTGTCTGGGGCAGTGGTGCTTGGCGGGGACAACAGTGGGAGGGCTTCTGATGTCCTGGCCCCACTGGTGGGCCTCCTGATGGCACCTGGTTTTTTGGCCACTGTGTGACACAGAGTGTTGAACTGGATGGGCCATTGGTCTGATCCAACATGACTTCTCTTATGTTCTTATTTAGAGAAACTCTTCTGTCCCTTGTATCATGTAGCATACCTCTTGCTTGATTTGTTCCATTATTAAAAGTTTTCCTTATTCTTCTTCTACAACTTGCATTGGCAAGATATTCAACAATATGAATGATGTGGGCTAACTAGATTTTGTATACAGAGACAGAACATATACAACATATTTCCCTTTGAGGAAATTTGGTCCAGCTCTTTGGGGTAAAACATGTCTAGATCTCAACAGCAAAAACTCCTTCAGAATTAGAAATATATAAATGTCACACCCCACACCTCCCCAGTCGGAATGCCCCCTTTAGTGGCCATTGCCCCACCCCATGGGAGACCTGTTCAGGATGTGGCCAGGGGTCTCAGAAGGGATGGAAGGCTGAGTTCTATGCACTCTCTTGGATCTTCTTTCTGCTGGAATCTGATCAGTCTCTGTCTCTCTCTGTGCCCCTCTGTTTCTCTCCACTCGCCAGCTTTGACTCTTCTTTGACCCCTGCTTCTGCCACTCCTTTATGCCCCTCCTGGCTCCCTAACCCTAGCCTTCCCTCCATTCACTCTCTCCCTTGGCTCCACCCCCTTGATAAACTCCAAAGCCCAGCTGAAGCTCCAGACTGGGTCATGCCTGCTGGACCTGCTGTTGGGGCATCTTTCTTCTTCTTCATAGCCTGCTGTGGGCCTGCTGTGGCCCAGGAAGTGTTGCCTTACTTTGCACTGCAGTTGCCACGTCTGATTGGAGGAGTAGGGCTCTCCTGGTCTGAGATCATCTCCCTGGCTTCCCGGGGTGATCCGGTGATGGGGCGATGCTCAGTCCACACCCTCATGAATCTTTTTTCTGCTGGAATCTGATCAGTCTCCATCTCTTTCTGTGCCCCTCTGTTTCTCTCCATTCGCCAGCTGAGTCTGGCCCAGCAGTCTTTCAGAGCGGTTCCAACTCTTGCTCTGTAATGGGGCTGTGTTTGCTCCCCAACTGTCTGGCCATCATTGTGGAGCCCTGGCTTGCCTGCTAACCGGCCTCCTCTCTTGGACACCACCCTGCAGGTGGGTACTTTGGTGGCCTGCTCTAGTGGGTTTCCAGGGTCATTTGGCTCTGTTGGGGGGGGGGAGGTGTGTGGTGCCAGTCTCGGCTGGGAGCAGACAGGACAGTGAAGAACCCAGTCTCAATGTGTTGTTAAACTGTCCTACATTCTAAGTGCATGACTGAATCTTTAAAAAGATTGCTTCAAGTTTTGACATTTTAATTCCACAATTTCAAAGGGTGAGGGGTTTTTTTTTTTAAGTACTGGATATATTAGATAGATATGTCCTTCAAATATGGTTTGACATCAATCACGTTTATAAAATATGGTGCAAATTATGTGACTTATATATAGTTAAACATTCATAGTAACTATAACCCTCCATTGCATAACAAACATTAGAAAGAACCAGCCTTGGAGCCTTAGGTACAATGTACACTTCCTCTATTCAGGGGATGGGAAAGCTTCAGGTATATTCCAGAACTGTAGTTCTATTATTCCTATGATTTCCATTCTGATGCCTGATGATGACTCAGTAGATAAAGAAGGGACTTTCCACTTCCCTTCTCCATGTGATCATAACAATTCTGGAGACTGAGAGAGAATGACTACCTCAAGGTTACCCAGCGAGCTGCTTGGCTAAGGTTGCCAGCTCTAGGATGGGAAAAACCTGGACATTTGGGGGATGGAGCCTGAAGAGGGCAAGGTTTGGGGAGGGACTTCGATGAAATATATTGCCATAGAGCCCAGCTTCCCAAGGAGCCATTTTCTCCAGGTGAACTGATCTCTGTTGCCTGAAGATCAGTCGTAATCCCAGGAGATTTCCATCTACCACCAGGAAGCTGGCAACCCTATTGAGTGGAGACGTGAGCCCAGGTCTCCTCAACCACTAAGCCTCAACCTCTAACCACTGCACCACATTATCTGTCAATTGATGCTGCTGCATAAATGTCAGGGCTGCACTAAAAACTGGTTCCTATATTTTAAAAATGTGAGACATGCTTTTTAAACACTGAAATTAAAGCTAATTATATCACTCAAATAGTCATAGCCATTATTTCTATGAGAAACTCATTTCTGGATATAACTTTCATGTCTCTTAGGAGCGGCATTTTGGGCTGCTGCAAGAGGGGAGAAATCGCGGAAAAGCACCCCCCCCCCTTGTGCCCATGTTTCTCAATTGTATGAAGTGAGACCTTTCATCATAACTGATCTCTCTTGTTTCTCATAATTGAAATATCATCCCTGACAACACCACAGCAGATCTTGCCACTGACTTCTGCATGTTTGTTCTCACCCACAGCTACTTCAGGTTTGGTGAGCACTTATACTTTCAAATGAATGGCACAGCCATGGACACCCACCTGGCTCCACAGTATGCCAACATTTTCATGGCTGATCTAGAACGGTGTTTTCCGAACCTCTACCCGTTGGCACTTCCCCTTTACTTGTGATTCATTGTTGTCATTTTCATTGTCTTGGACCCATGGCAAAGAAGCCCTTGAGAGATTTCACAAGGCTTTCAACAACTTTCACCACACCATCAATCTAACTACAGAATTCATTGTATATGACCATCAATCTAACTAAGAATCTACTCTACACAAGAAGTAAACTTCTTGGACACCACATTATGGATACACGAGGGACACACAAGTACCACATTATACTGGAAACTGACAGATCAGCAGACATATGTACATGCCTCCAGCTACCACCCCAACCACCCCAAACAATCCATTGTAATCTACAGTCAAGTTCCACTGTGCTATAGTTACATCTGCTCCAGTCCCTCTGACAGAAATATTCACTTGATCTACAGCAGGAATTTTTGCAGCTTCAATATCCTCCTGATATGGTGAGAAAGATGATTGGAAAGGCCAGAATGACACCCAGGAACAGCTTGCTACAGGACAAGTCCAAAGAAAATGACAACAGAACACCACTGGTGGTCACCTACAGCTCACAACTCAAGTCATATTATTCAGCTTAACACTAATGACTTACAACCCATGCTGCATAGTGACACTTCCCTCACACAGGCACTGGGTAGCTGGCCTTTTCTTGCTTACAGACAGCCTGCTAACCTAAAACAACTTCTCACCCACAATGATAAACTATTTGACAGTAATATGGACTTTGATATCAATACCTTAAACAAAGCAAGAAGCCAACTTTGCTTTCATATACAGATCCTAGCAACAGAAACATCTTGTCTCAGAAACATCATCTCAAGTTCATAACCCTGCTCATCCTCTAATGTGATTTATGCCGTCTTGTGTCAGTGATGCCCTTCCACCCTCTACACTGGACAAATTAGGGCAGTCCCCTTGACAAAGTGGGGGATCATTTTAACCTTCAAGGACATTCTGATCTAAGAGTAGCAGTTCTCTTACAAAGGCATTTCAGAGGAAGATTAGAAAGAGAGACTGCTGAATTGCAACCAATAATGCTTCCTCCTGGACTGAATCAAGATCTAGGTTTTCTGTCTCATTACCACTGCTTCATTTCTCCATGCCTACTATCCCTCTGCATATCACCCCTACTCCAATCATGCCCGCTATTGTCATTCACCTGCTATTGTTATATGGCATCTGAAATCATTCTACTCTCCAGTTATAAGGACCAATGGACTCACATTCTAGATATATTTGAAGAAATGAGCAGTGACTCATGAAAGCTCATACTCTACCATATATTTTGTTAGTCTTTAAGGGAGTTCTAAACTCTTGCTCTTTTCTACTCCTAACTGTGCATGTAGGTAGCACAGCTACATGTGTGTATGTCAGCTACATAACATGGGGCGGGGGAGGGGAAAGACTATACCCTCTGCTTCCTTCACCTCTACCTAGTAGGCACAGTGCCAGAGGACAAACTACAGAATCCAGTGTTACATAGGATCAGAAAGCCTCCTAAAATCAATTAAATGGAGTAACAATTGGTGGAAAGTGAAAACACAAACATGTCAACTGGGAAGGTAGTATTAGGTAGGAAGTTCAGCTAAGTGTTCTGGTTGGATAATGCCCTTGTCTGGAATATATTTGCTGGGCTACTCTCTTCCTTCACTGCTCCTTTCAGTTCCTGCTGTACAAGATAATGGAACCAAGCACTGAGGCACCAAAAATCTGCCCGATTAGAAAGTTCCCATGTTTTCTAAATATAAATTATTTTCCAATTTTGAGCATTTAATATATTTAACATGAGCATGTTTTGAGTCATGTCTTGTTTGGTGAATTTCAGACTATACAATCCTAGTAAATGGCCCTGACTCTAGTAAAACCAACACTCCCTCTAAGCTGTGAAGTCTTGTGAGCAAAAATTATACTTTGTGAGGTACTGGCATTAAAGTTGTGAGCTCCTGCATAAATTAGTTTGCTCTGGGGCTATTTTTCCTGAGCTACAACAAAAATGTGTGAACTGGAGGCTAAAAAACTGTGAGCTAGCTCACACTAACTCAGCTTAGAGGGAACACTGAATAGGACTTCTAATCAGTAGACCTTTTACTCCTCCAGCATTCAGTACACTAATTTGTGGTAGATCAGTTTTTACACTGCAATTTCCATTTATCTTACTTGATCATGGACACTCCAAAACAGCATGCACTTTAATGATGATGCCAGAGCCATGCTATTTTTGAAACCAAAATCAGTCAATGCTTTGCTGATGCATAGCAGCTACTGGCATGTGTTTAAAGGGGAATCTATGTATTAGTAGAGCTTCAAGAATCAAGAGGGATTTTTTTCCAGTATATTTTTGGCAGCAGAGCAGGGGGAATCTCCTCTGGCTAGAGAGCATGCAGTGGAAATGTCATCCCAGAGAATTAATTGTTTTGGAAAGTTGTCAGTTGCTAAGAGTAGGAAGCTTGAAAAGGGCCATATCAGCCTATAGCTGTGAAAGTTTTTTTAAAAAACCCATTTATCAAATAAAGCTGAAACTGGCTTGTGAGCATCAATCTCTTAAGTACATTGTGGCATATATGAATATATGAGTGAGAAAGACAGAAATAAATCCTAGCAAGATCTGTTGATGATAAAAGGATAGCCCAAGAAGCAAACCTATCCTTTCTTACAAGGAAAGTGTTTCAGAATAATACTAAGCCAAATGCCTTTACCTCCCAAATCACTATGGCTACAGGGCCCTTAACCATGATCATGGCGTATGATTGTCAATGAATAACTCCAACATGCCTGGAATAATGATGTTTAAATGATCCAACCACTGGGGGATTCACAGGGGAAATTGCAAGGAGGGAGGGTGTTAATTCCTTGTAAAAGACCCAATCAATCTTGATGCATATGATTGGTTCATTTAAATGGTATCCTAGCTGTGCAGAAGCTGCTCACAGAAAAACAGCTCATGTGGGGCTAGGGCCCCATGGGCTCCTACTATTCCAGTAAAGGACTTCTCTTAACAATATAAAGGAGAACTGACTTCCCTTTTTAGCAATGGATGTCTCTGGGGTTCATAAGCACATTTCTACAAAATGACAAGCCACTAAAATAACTTCCCTAGGAAGAATCCATCTCTTCTTGACTTTTGGACATCCTAGTCCCCAATAGTTCTCAAATAAAAATGACAAAGATGAAGATCAAGACAAGACTTTTGAGTAACAGCTCTGATTCTTCTATCAAAGCATTCTACAAGTTTCACCAAGGATTTAGCACTCCTGTTGACATGAATGCTCTGCTTATTGGACTAGTGCCATTCTGCTGAGTAATAGCAGCATTGCACTGCAAAGAAATCTTGGTTTTAAAGCCTACAATGTAACCACAACTTTTTTTTGCATTAGTAAGGAATGCAAAGAAAATTACATGACATGTTTATGCCTGCGATAACATCACTATAAAAGGAAGACACTGGAAAGATTCTAAGTCAGGGGTGTCGAACTCATTTGTTATGAGGGCCAGATCTAACATAAATGAGACCTTGTCGGGCCGGGCTATGTGTGTACCTATTTAAGATTAGGTAGCAGAAATACAAACTTTATAAAGGAAACCAACAAACACAATTAAAGATTTTTTAAAAAAGAAAAACCTTAAAACATACTTAAAACACTAACACTCATTGGTCTTATAGGTGCTTTCTTTGTATTTCTCCCATGGGATCCAGGCAACTGGGCAAAGGAGGCTCTGGTTCTTTCCCTCCTTCTCCAGAGGACCAAGAGCCTCAGCCAATAGAAGGAAGAGAGGCTTGGCTCAGTAGCTGTGTGATTGAGAGAGCCTGGCAAAGAAAGCTCTGCCTCCTCCCCTTCCTCCCCAAGGGAGGAGCCTTAGGCAATGGAGAAAATAGAGGTTTTGCTCTGTAGCTCCTGTGCGATTGAGCAAGCCTGGCAAAGCAAGCTGTGATGCAGAAGGAAGCAAGAGAGAGGGAGAAGGAAGCAGATGACAGCCAGTTGCTTGGGGACCTGATAGAAGCCCTCTGAAGGCCTGATTCAGCCCCCAGGCCGCATGTTTGACACCCCTGCTCTAAGATCTAGTAGTTTTAGAAGGCTCTGAAACTCTGATCTATACATAACCAGCCAACTATGTGAGTCAGCACAGAAGCAATGATAAAGAAGAATTATGCAGTTGTGCAACAGCAACAGTATATAGTCTATAGCTTCTGTTTCTGAACAGTGTTTTAGGGGGGGGGGGGGTTGTTCACTTGCTTAGTAGGGTATGGTGAAGGAGAGAGGGTTGCAAAGAAAGCAGTAAATCAGTTCCAAGTGAGATTGTAAGTGCTAACTAAAGAACACTTACCTTCCAAAGTATACATGGTGCTTTTGAAATCCTTATCTAATTCAATGTTGTAACATCTCAGTGAGTGAATGTATTAATATGCCTGGTTTACAGCTAAAGAACGAATGGTGAGATAGAGACTTGCTCAAGGCTATCTACTGAGTTCATCTTTAGCTTCCCCCATCCCAGGTCTAACAGTACAATCTTATGTGCTGCCATATGGAGGAAGAGATCATAGACTCTAACATATTGGTCCTTGTACTAGAACAAAAAAGACAGTTTGTTGATAGGGAACCAAAGTCCAAAAAATTTGCATTCTCATTGTGGGCTTGGTTTCTAAGTATAAAAAACCCTGCTACATTCAATTGCTAGCTAACCTTCTCTCCCAATCATCTGTCAAGTACAGCAGCCTTACCTAAGATGTGGAATTAGTGGAATTTTACAGCAAGCTTATTTATGCTGCATGCAACACCTGTCCTGAACATTTCACTGAACAAGGCCAAAGCTGCCAGGCAGCAAGAGGAGAATGAAATTAACCCTGCTGTATCCCTCATTCTCAACACATGTGTTGAAAGAAGCAGAGTTCGCATTTTCCCTGGGGAACTGAGCCAAAAAGAAAACAAATGGGCTATAAGCCTTGGAGGAAGTGGATCGCTGGACTTCTGAGCTGTTCTTGGGATCTTTTTGCAAATAACTTCTTTCTCCTAGGCTGATTAAGGAGGAAAGCTATAGCAAACAAAGAGATTAGTTCCTCTGCTTTGGTGCTGTACAAATACTTACAACCTTTGCCCATTTGCCATCTATATGCACAAGAGAATCAAAATTCCAGACATAAAAATTAAGAATTGTGCTAGATCTAATCATAAACTCATCAGATTCTGCACTGTCTTGACAGCAATTAGCCATAAGCCTGTATCATGACCCAGGACATAACAGATAGCCATCCCATATTGATTCTTGTGGGATCTTATGCAATTCCATAGGGCCTGAAAGGCAGAGATGTTCTGCCAGGTGTTTGGTTGAGGGCAGTGATAGTTTTATTCTGGTTGGCACCCTCTTCTTGCTTTTACTCCAGTAGACTACCTGTCTCTCCTCCCCCACACCAACAAGGTGATCACAGTTCAGAACTGGATAGATTTACCACTTGATTTCTTTTATATTGTTGTTTTAGTATTACCTATGTCTATTTTGTAATTTCAATGTTTTTATCATATTGTACATCACCAGGGCAATAGCAGGGATTGGGTGATTCATAAATTGAGTATAATGAATAAATAAATTGTACTCTGTTAGATAGGTTTACTCCCTCTGAATACAGAGGATCAATTTTTGTTCTCATGGCTAATAGCCATGAGTAAATGTTAATTATTTATTTAAAGTATTTATTTCTACCCAATTAAGGATTCCCAGGATGGTGAATGTTAAAACATTAAAACATCTGAAACATTAACAAGCATTACACATACAATATCAGAAATAATTAAACATAATATAAACATATGAAAATATAAACAAATAAAATATACATAAACAGGGAGGAGGGCTAGTGAGAGTTAGTGAGGGAACACCAAACCAAATTAAAAAGTCTTCAGGTGCTGGTGAAGACAACAACTGAGTGAGAGAGATAAATCTCCTTGGGGAAGAAGTTCCAAAGTTTCAGCATTGTGACAAAGAAGGCCATTCTTTGGGTTGCCTCTGGCAGCAGGGGCACCTGAATCAGGTTTTTCAAAGATGATCACTAAATATGAACAGTCTAATCCTGTCCAAAGCATGATTAGGTGAGGTCCTTTATGCAAATGTATTCCTTGATGATGTAACGTCAAGGAATTATTTGCATGTATACAAGTGTCACCACAATCAAACACCACAAATAGAACTTTTATATCAACCCCCATCCACTCAAGCAATGTCTTAACCTGTTCCATATCAAGATATCAAGGAGCCTCTACCCTATTATCTTACTAGCTCCTGTTTTCTCTCCCTTATTGATCACTCCCATCACAGCCCATCATAGCTAAATTATTCAACATTTTGTAAATACTGAAACACAGCAACCAGGAAATGCAAGTTTGAGATTCCTTGGCAAAAAAATTATTTATTTATCTGCAGATGTACCCATATCCTGTTTATTCCTTGGACAGTGGAGACTGAGGATCACTTCCACTGTAATAGTATATTCTGAGGATTTCTGTACCTACAGCTCATGGGATACTGCCTATAAACTCACATTCCAATAATGGACAAACCAAGTTATTACTTGTCATATACTGAGTACCATTTCCAACTACTTCCAAATGGTGGAAGTATTAATGCTAAAGCCTCCAGTAGGGGAAGAAGGATTTAATTGACTGGAGGGACTATGGAAATATGCCCAAACAGAATTTGCTATGGAGGATGGTGGTGTCAAAGGTGCCATTTTCTGTGGGCTAAAAAATTACTGTATTAAACATCAAAAGCAGCCCATTGTTTGAGTAGCAAATGTTCCAACCCAGCTTTAAGTGATATGCTCAAGGTGTCACAACTCAAGTGCAGCATTATTATCCTGGGGAGAGCTAGATAATAGGCTTGTTCTCTACACCAGTGCTTCTTCATGACAATTTTTTTTAATGCTGGGCTGGAATAATGATAACTAGAGCAAAGGCATCTGCGTTGCTTATGTCTGCTGCACTTCAGCTCATGCTTAACACAGCAAGAAGGATAATAAATGTGCATTCTTGTGACACACTAGCAAACTATTCATGGCTTGATTTAAAAGGCAAATATCTTCATATAAGCTAAAGCACATCTTGGATGACAGAAATGTCATGCTTGATGCTTGAAATCTAAACTGTTTTGGTTATAGAAATGGACAGGGGGAAAGCTCATTCTTTGCCCCCCCCCTCCCCCAAATGCTCAAGAACAGCTTGTTTTAATATCCAGGCTTGTCCAAAAGTCTTTTCTTGAAACAAGCTACACTTACTCCTCTACAGGCAAAACTGTGACATGAAGCTTTTCAGCTTCAAAGCTAACCATTTTGGGAAGAGCAATGGTCCAAATTTTGCTACCCTTTCTCTCATGGACGATCCTTAGTCAGATGAGCAGCTCATCAGTTAATTGAGAGGACTTGCATAAACGTTTGCCAGAATTCATAAGATCTAAGTGTTAGGGCACTCAGAAGTGGCCTGCATATTTATATAGCACCTAATCTTGACTTGAAAAACACTCTGTGATCTGCACCAATATGAATACTAAACAGTTGCAGAACAATATTTCCTTGGTTTGGGAAGAACATCACAAACTTGGTCTTTATGGGCATCCATTCTATGAGACATTGTTAGTAACTCAATGCTTCTGTCAAAAGCAGCATCCCATATCTCACTCTCCTTCTGTGCCATGTAATGAGTAATAGCACTTACCTAGTGTCATAATCTTATTGTCCTGTACATTTCTCTACACCTGCCCACAGCTGATACAGAATGGAGATAAGAAAGAATGCGGTACTACATGTTATTCAGGAGAGTGGGAGAACTTGACAATGAGGATGCCATTTTCAGAAGCAGCCCTGTGTTATAAAATGTAAGGAGGTCTGACTCATGAAAGCTTATGGTGGAATAAATTTCATTATTCTTTAAAGTGCTACTCAACTTCTGTTTCACTTTAGCCCCCCTCAAATATATTTCATCAAATACATGTACTGACCACCTCAAGTAAAAAGGGGCAAGCATCTACTGTTGCTGACCACTAGAGGGAGAAATGGGGAGATTTTTTATACACACATGCCTCACTACAAGTTGCTCTGCCCCCAAGCTTCTGCTTTCCCTGGCTCAAGTGATCCATTTCCCTCTAGTTGCTGTGTGGGTGCATATTGACCCACTGCTCCATCCAATTTCCCCTGCGACTTCCTGGTCTTGTTTTTTAGAGATCTGGAAGCTGCAAGGGAAAATGAAAGGAGCAGCAGATCAAAATGCACCCACACAGCAATTGCTAGTGAGGAATTGGTCATGCTCTCTCACACACTTTCTGATGAATATTCACAGGACTATAGCACTTCAAATGGTTTACAATGGCACACTGTCAGACAAAGGAGTTAAGGTAAACCAGTGTATGGAAAAAAATAAGTCAGGTGCTCTAAAGATCCCTTGTACTAAGTCAGAACTCTGGTCTCTCAATGTCATTATTGTCTACTGTGGCTGGCAGAGGCTCTCCAGGGTCTCAGTTAGAAGTTATGAATTTCACCACCTACCATGCATTTAACTAGGTATTGAACCCGGAACCTTCTACATGCAAAGCAAATTCTCTACCACTTAAGCTATTGGCCCTCCCCAAGGACTATAGCACTTCATGGTAACACATACACATAATAAGTTAAGTAATAAATGACAATAAAAATATACATTACTTATACTAAAGCAGAACAATACTTGAGACCATCAAGTTACAAAAATGAAAATGTGGCAACAAGGTTCTTAAAAGTACAAGAATGCATACAATATCTCACAATGTTACAATTAAATAACAGAAAACTGGTCTACTGATCGATAAGCACACAAAGTCAGATAAGCAATATCTATTTGATCCAATCATAATATATGGACATAGACAATATATTCTGACAAATTAAAAGGAATAGCATACTTCCTGCTCCATATAGTTAGAAATGCACTATTTTTACACCCTAATTAATAAGTACCCTGTTGTTTCACAGTAGCCCACAAATCTTCATACATCGACCAATAGCTAGCTCCTGATGCAATTCCTCCACAGTTACTGAGAAAAATCTATTTAGAATCCATGTGATTATACCACAGGTTCTTTTAAAAAACAGTAATCACATGGATTTGGAATGTAGTTTAAATAACACATGCAACAACCAAATAAAGTTGCGTTACTCTGATTTTTCTTTTCAGATGCAATATCAACTTCAGCAGCCTTAAGCATATTCATTAAGCTCCTGAACTCAGTGAAACTTACTTCTGATTAAGAGGCAGACAGTATTCATACACAGTCTGACATACCCCCCACCCCCCTACTACCTTACCTGAAAAAGTCCTTTGGATTTCTTTCTCTTTCCACAGCAATCTTTCTTTGCCTAATGGGTGCTCTCCATGGTACTGACAATTACAGGCACTAGGGTTTTTAAAAGGGAGTTTAGAGATTTGCAAGTGTTGGGACTCGAGCTTACTAAGAAGAGCTATGCACATTGAGCCAGCACATGCAAACTTGACCAATGTATTACAGGTGATATCTAATAATGCAAATTATGTTACATTTCAGTCTTGCCCTGTATTATGGTTGAAAAATAAAGCCCTAGGGACAGCAGTTCCAGTGTAAATTGGACAGCAGGGAGATGACTCAAGCACTTCATGGGTAGTGAGAACAAAGACACTACCTACATCTTTAGTGATAAAGTGATAAAGAAGGGAGCATAACATATGTGAATTAAAGGCTGGGTGACAGACAAGTGAGAGATGGATCTGTAATACTGGTTTGTAACCACCGCTCACAATACTGATTGAAGTTCAGGGTACCCTGGCTTAAAACCTGAGTATAGTGTTAAGAAGCAAACTGGCAATGTGGCTTTTTCATGCTTGTCTCTCCTATCTTTGGAATGGAGCTCTCGCAACATCACTTTCAAATGAATTATTCTACTTTTACTGAAAATCTGGAGATTATTATACCTTTTAGCAGAACCAGAATCAACCCGTCATAAGGACCCATGTGTGTGTGGGGGGGGGGGAGGGAGGGGGTTGGTTGATTTAAAGTCACTGCTGAAAGCAGATAATCTCTCTTAGGTGATGTCTAACAATAAAGATCAGGAGGGAAGAATGAGTAGCAGAGGTTAGTGCTTGCTAACATAAGGATTTTAATGGATAGTGACTGTGACATCTGAGGTGATACTATATTTTTAGCCTTTTTCTAATTTACTTTCAGGAGCACATGGATGCCTGTTTTTGTCCACGCACACACATTCCCTCAAGCTCACATATACTGCACCCACTCACAATCACTTATACTGTAAGAAATACAAACATACACTCCCACACCACACATTTACAAGCAGTAGATGACATTCCTTGTGTCTGGCTCCACGTTTCTTCAGGCATCTGAATGGAAAACATGTGCCTTGTGCTATACTGTGTATGTGTGTGTGTGGGGGATGCACTAGGCTTGGACTCTAGGCTTTATTTTTATGAGAAATGCAATTCATGAGGCCCAACTCTGAAAGTTGGAAGAAGGGTTGAATTCTTAGGCAACACCCCTTGATGGTGAACAAGAAAGCTCAATAATGCTGCCCTCTGTTGTCACATAGGTATTCACCTCTGGCCACACACACCCCTTGCATCCTTTTCTTAGCTGGCTTTGCAATTTCTGTCTTTCAATCCAGCTGCGATTTCAGCTCAGCAGTGACATGTCTTTTCCTTATTATCTATCTCAGTATGATTTCTTTCTAATTGAGAAATTAAAAGGTATTCATCCTTGAAGGTCTAAAAAAACACTGAGAGAAGAGTCACAATTGCAATGTATTTGATGCCTTGCCCCTCTGCCCCAAAATTGTGCCTTAGTAATTTCCTAGACACCTCCCTGGAGTTTCATGGGATACAGATTAGGAGGACAGTGTTTATAGGCCTCAACGCATATGCATGCACATAGAAGCTACATCTAAACTAATAGACTGGCTGCCAGATACTTACTGACCACCTGCAGAATGCCATTGCCTCTGACAGCCCACCTTAATGGAGCTGCATGGCTCACTGTGCTAAATGGTGCCGGCTTGCTTCATGCTCTGCTCCTAGGAGCAATGCAGTTCCTCACCCAAACTGTGCCATAAGCTCCAGATAGGTTTTAATGGGGCCAGGATGGGGATGTTCATCAGCAGAAAAATCAGTTACAAGGTTCTAATGCAACCCCTGGCTGGAAGAAGAGGTCAGTAGAGACTGGAAAGGATACTGCCTAACCCCAGATATTGCCTAAGTCTGGTGGGGACTTGCAGATTTTTTAGGAATCTGCTAAGTGTGAAATCAGTCTCCCTTTTCACAAAGGACTGTCTATTACATGATGATGGAGTCAAGTTTGACATTTAGTATAATTTTGACAAGGAATCAAGGTCAACTAGAGCTCAGTTACAAACATGGCTACATAATATATGCATTTGAAAGTCGTGCTCTTCATACTTACATTTTACATTGCTAGGCATTATATTTTAAAGGAATATCTGACACTCTCATAGAAAAAAAAATTCCTAAGGCAATTTCTGATCACAAATAAAACAGCTATAAAAACTTATAATAAACCAACAATAAAATAAAATAAATTGACTAAACAAAGCCACATTATATCTGGCAGTAACAGCAAATAAATAAAGTTAATTATATAAACGTTAGCAGCAGCAATATAGGGCCACACTACATGCTGCATTTTTAAAGAGTTGGGTCTGGCTTCCTGGCTCCAGTCTGTCTCTGTTCATGAACCATGCTAAATTCATTAAATTAAATGCTAAACCATGAAAATTTGTGATGGTACAGCATCCATGGACATTGCTTCATGGACAACGAACCAGCCAAAGTTAATCACGAACTTTAGTTTGTAAACCAATTCATGCCCATGTCTATACATAATGCTATACATAATGCTATACATATGTTTGAGACTCATAATTAGAATGCAAGATATATAATTTGGCCTTAAATTTGTCCATGCATGCACATTCCCTCAAGCTCACATATACTGCAAAGGGTTACTACTTTGGGGGCAGAGTGCTGGGAAAGGGGAGAGGTTACGTCTTTCCTCTGCACTGTTTCCACAGTTAAACCTCCCTTGGCTGCTTTAAGCACACATAGGGGAAAAGGCAGGTACACATATTGTGCCTGTCTCCCCCCCACAAGTGAAGTTTAAAAGTAGCCTAGGGATCCCATTTCCAGCAGGGGAAATGGTATTTAAGTAGAGGGTGAAAGAGTGAGTTCTTTCCCACAATGAAGTCCTGATCTAGCGGCTGATTTTAGGCCAAATTAAAAATCTGAAATTCCAATTGCAGAAATCCAGTAATATGTGTGGTTTGGTCTTCAGTATGTGAAATTTTTCAGAATCAAAGAATGATAATAACTTGGAAAAACAGAAATCCATGAGATGGAAAATAACTGTCCACACAGTTTGGCTGCTAGAGTCATAAATATTCATGTCCTGTACACATTGCATAATTCTCGTAGTCAGAAAGCATAAAATGAGTACAAAATCACTCATATGAGCTTAGTTGATGATTCTGATGAGATATAGGATGAATCATATATCTCTGATGACTTCTTAGATCCAGGGTCCAGTATGAAACTCAGAATAATACATATAATATATAACTTATGCTATTTATAATATTCAACTTCAAGAATTTAAGCCTGATTTAAAAGTAAAAATCCATTTTTTTTAAAAAAAAATTGTTATTCAGGCTGTTGCTCATCCTTTTTAACCCAGGAGTGAGAAAAACCAAAGGAAAAGGAGACCTCATGTAGTCCAATGAATAAGTTCAGCAATAGGGTGAGAGTCCTTGTGAGAAAAAAACTGCATGAAGCTGCAATAACACTGAACCAAGCCATTGGTCTATCAAGGTCAGTATTGTCTATAGACAGGCAATCACCCTCCAGGATAAAGGTCTGATCCTTCTAGCCAGAGATGCTGGGGACTGAACCTGAGACCCTCTCTCCTTAGGCGTTCTAACAACAACTTCCCCCAACCTGCACAACTAATCTAGGGGGATGTGACTGTTATGGTTCCCTTTCCCCTTGAAATGCTGGGAGCTACAGTGCTTGGAAGCCTCTACACCACAGCATTCTAGAGCATGGCAATTTTAATCTTTATTTTATAGTATAGATGTGCTTTAGTTTTAGCTACAGTAATTCATTCTGGGCTGGAATAGCTGCCAGAGATTCCAAGAAAGAAGGTTTGGCATAAAGAGCTGTTGCTGCATTAACATCACAGATGTAATTCAGAGATGTGAATACTTTTACGACCAAAGGCTCATTAAATGAAAAATTTCACATTAGTTTTTCTTTGTATCTCCCAAGAATAGAAAATCAGCTACAGCGCTAGTGGGTATGTATGTGTAAACATGATGGTGGAATGTGCCATCAAGTTGCAGTTGACTTATGGTAACCCCATAGGTTTTTCAAGGCAATTGATAAAAGATTTATTTATTTATTTTATTCGATTTATATCCCGCCCTACCCCACCAAAGCGGGCTCAGGGCGGCTCACAACATAAAATTCTAACAATAAATCAAAAATTAAAATACATTAATAATTTACACATTAAAATAAAACCCAATTGTCAGCGTGCTATGCTACAGTCTTCTTAAAATTCAGCTATTCAGGTATTCAGATATTCCGATATTCAAATATTTTGATGTCGGTCAGTTGTATGCCAACCGGAAGAGGACTGTCTTACAGGCCCTGCGGAACTGCCCAAGGTCCCGCAGGGCCCTCACCTCCTCCGGCAATTGGTTCCACCAGCAAGGTAGTTTGCCACCTAGAGTGGAAATCAGAGACCTTCTGGTGTTAATGTGATATAAGCCATATTATGTAGGCTTGCCAGGTCCCCTCGTTGTTCTGGCAGGGGGATCTGGGGGGTGTTCTGGACATGGGTTGGGACATTGCACAGGGGAATGCTCTGGCTTTTGCACAAACTCTATGGTAAATTGGCTTAAAACCATAGGGTTTGCCCCAAAATCAGAGTGTCCCCCACATGACATCACTTCCTGGTGACATCATCACGTTGAAGGTTTCCCCACCTGCCAGCTGGTCTGCTGGCAACCCTAATGTTACGGTTACTGAAGTTTATTATTATTATTATTAGGTTACCCTAATATAATGGTTACTGAAATTTTCATCTGGAAACTGTTATTTCAAGCTGTAAGTGTCAATTTGAATAGTCTATGTTTGGTGTAGTAGTTAAGTGCGTGAACTCTTATCTGTGAGAACCGGGTTTGATTCCCCACTCCTCCACTTGCAGCCGCTGGAATGGCCTTGGGTCAGCCATAGTTCTTGTAGGAGTTGTCCTTGAAAGGGCAGCTGCTGTGAGAGCTCTCTCAGTCCCACCGACCTCACAGGGTGTCTGTTGTGGGGGAGGAAGGTAAAGGAGATTGTGAGCCACTCTGAGACTCTGAAATTCAGAGTGGAGGGCGGGATATAAATCCAATATCATCCTCATCTTCTTTTTATTCTGGATGGGGATTTTAACACTGGATTTTAATTAATATCTTTTGATATTTTAATTTGGTAAGTCATCTTCAGCAGTTTCCTAGCTGTTGGCTGTGGCACAGAGGCAGCAGCAGAGGCCAGAAGAAGCTCCACTTACTTGGCAAAAAAGCAGCAGATGCTCCAAGATAGGGCAGGGCACCTCACAAGAAGAGAATATCAGCCTTATACAACCCCAGTTGGAGCAGGCAAGGAAGGTCTTAAGAGGGAAAGAAAGTTTGGCATAAAGAGCTGTTGCTGCATTAACATCACAGATGTAATTCAGAGATGTGAATACTTTTACGACCAAAGTATTGGTGGGTGGGGCTGGGCTTGACCAGCATTGGGGGGGCAGAATAAAAAGTGCAATGTCAGAAGAGACAAGGAAGGTCAGGGGTTCAAGATGGTTCAGCAAAGCTGAAGGGGTGAAAAGAAGGAGGAATGAGTAACCTAAAAAAGGAGCTGGAGCCTGGGGCAAGATTAGGCTACTGAACTGGGAAATGGTGGAAAAGCCCCAAGGCCTGGTGGAAATGTCCCAAGGCAGAGGTTTGAAGGGCAGAAATGGGTGGGTGAAGGGAACTCATGAGGAAGCCTGTGTCAGCTTTCTTACATCCACTAAAGAAGCAGTTAAGGAACAACATTACATCTAGTGAGTCTCTGCTGACCATGGAAGTAAATTATAATGTCCCACTGCCCCCTTGGAGGCAGCACAGCAGCATGCATTTTTTCTAAATCAATAACCATCCACCAGCTCTGGGATAAAAAGAAAGGTTGGGGATAGAGCAGCAAGATGTCACAGATGAACACATAGCAGGTATGTGGAGTAAGTAACAGAATGGAAAGCAAAGAAGACTATACAGCATACCAGGAAGGAGGAGGCTATGTGGTTCTCAAAAGTGTGGGCATGATCAGCAGCAGAAGCTAATTGGTGGGATCTTGCAGCTTCTCTCTGTTTCTTTACAGGACCCCTGAAATTCCAGCCCCAGTTCCCTTAGCTGGCAAATTATGTCGTTCAGAGCACCATGCCATGATTCATTTACCAAGCTGATCTTCTCATCAGTTTGGGCTTTTCACCCTAGATGGTAATTGCTTCTGGCGGGGGCACTGGGCACATTGAGACAAGCACACATGATAAATAAGGCACTTGTTTATTCTCTCTTCCCTTCCTTCTCTGGCTCTCTCAATAAATTTCTTTTATCTGCTGGAGCAGACAGAATCAGAGTGCGAGTGTGAGAGACAGCAGGCTGTGGGAGCCCTCAGAGGCCATCGTGTGCCTGGACACCAGATTTAGTGGCAGCCTGGTGATGTGATTTAGGTTAGTTGGCTGTGACAGAGCCCTGCATGCATTCAGACAAGGAGAAATTAATCGTAATAGCAGACCCTTAGTGGTTCTACAGCTATCTGACAGATGAAAAGGCCGGAGTGGCTTGGGGGGAGCTGCAGCCCTTCTCTCTCTCAGGTGGCACCATTATCTGGTGATTCTGTGGAATGTGGCCCCCAAGCCCTCTTTTTCAAGCTTTCCTTCTTTCTGAGGTCACCAAAATTTGAGCACAAATTACCAGCCCCATGGCAGTGATCGCAGCCTACTATATGAAGGCCTCAGTCTATGGAATCAGAAAAGTGCACAACTGCCCCCCAAATTTAGAAACCAAAGAGAATGAATCAGGTCCTTGTCATGTCTTGCTAGATCATTTCCCAAGATCATTTCCCAAGAATGAATCAGGTCCTTGTCATGTTTTGTTGGATCATTTCCCAAGATTTCCCAAGATGTGTCAGATAATAATTTAAAAATGATAAAAGTAGGTTGTTACATCCATGCCTAGATTCCTCACACAAAGCTTTTGGCCACTTTGCTATGCACAATGTACCCCTGGTGCTGACTCATAGGCAGCATCCTTAAGTAACCCAAACGGGTGCTGCTATCATCCAGAGATGCAGGGAGAGCGGAATAAAGATAAAGAGCAAAGGAGTGAAAAGACTGGAGTGGGAAGTGGGAGGGGAGCAGCAGTGAAACTGAATAGCATGAAGACACAGCTATTCTTTTACAGCAGCATTTTCATCAGTATTCACTGCTATTTGATCTTTTGAAAGAATATAATTCAATTTTATTGCTTGTTATTGATAACCGGATTACCTGCTTCATTAGTTCTGCAACAGCTTAGTACGGAATTTGGTAGTCATTGCCACAGTGCACAACTCACATTCAACGAACTGCCATTTCAAGGCAGCTTTCATTCTCTAATGCTCCTTTAAACAGCATCCTGCTTACCTGGATTCAGATTCACAAATCTTGTAAGCAGGTGGCAGGGAAGGGAGTGAGGAAGAAGTGAGAAATGATGGAACTATTAACTTAAATCTATAGTTTTGTTTTCACCCAGACATATTTATTCTTGTCTTCCTGTGCATGTGATTACCATGTGATAGGTATGACATGCATACAGATTTACTTTACAGGTACCAATTCCTCATCTATAATATACTTCAGAATTCTGCATTAAATTTTGTGCAAAGACAAACTGAATGCTATGTCCTGCATAAATAAGGCCAGTTAAGAAAATCTGCATTTTTGCTTGTTTTGCCTTATGTATTGTGCATCTGCTAGCCATGGGATATGAAAAGCCATCAGGCCTGTAGCTACAGTGGGGTCCCTGGGGCCCAGCCCTCAACTTCCTGCCAAGGCCCCCCAACTTCTCATCAGGAAGGGAGGTCAGGGGGTAGGCACTCCCCTGCCTTGACAACCCAGTAGGGATGTGCATTCGGCTCGGCCGAGCTGAAAATACAGCCGAATCAACGCTGATTCAGCTGTATTCGTAACTGGCCGCAGCCGAATGCCATTGCCGCCCATTATGCGGCTCCTGAACGCGGCCGCCGTATTCTCCCGAACTGCTATTCGGGAGAATACGGTACGGCTGTCAAAAGGCGGCTGTCAATGTAAAATCCCATAGAAAAGGCGGGAAGTGGCTTTTGCAGCCTCAATGGAGCTGCTTGCTTAGCTTCCCGCCTTTCCTTAGTCTCCTATAGCCTGCCTCCCTGGGATCAGGGAGGGGGAAGAGGAGCCCCAGCAGCCAATCCAAAGCATGCATTTGCAAAATGCATCGCAAATGCATGCTTTGCAGGGCTGTTGATGTGTACTGTGTAGCTGATGGCCCAGCCATCAGCTACATTGTTATTTTGATCTTTTGCTTACTTGGGTATCCAAGTAAGCAATGTTCTCTGGCCAATCAGAGAGAGCAGTGCTATTTTTTGAAATTGCTCTCTGTAGGGCCAGAGAACCTTTTTAAGGAGTCTTCCTGCTGGACTCCTCCATTGCTGTGTTGGTGTGTATGTGGTGTGGGTTGGTGTGAGAGAGATTGTGCTGCTGCTGGTGGCTGGCCCTTGGCTTCAGCTCCTGCCTGCTGCTCTCTCACTGCCTTACCAGAGACCTCCCTGGACTCAGAGAAGACAAGGTAAGACAGTTTTGGGGTTCTTGTTTTAGTTTTTGTTGGTAAAAGGACTAGAGTCCCTTTACTTGTTCAGATTTGGGTGGGTGAGTGCTGGGTGGGTAGGGTAGCCTATTTGGGGTTGAGGTTAGGTTCTGCTGGGGGTGGGGGGGCCTGGGGTGGGGTGGTTTTGCTAATTTGCCCATATCTTAATTTAGTGAGAGGACTTTTTAAAGTGCAGTGTCCTTTTACTTCTCCTGATTTGGGTGGCTTGGATTTCTTGGGGTTAGGGTGAAGGGGTTTTTTTTTGGGGGGGGGGGAGTTCCTGTATTATTAAAAGTTGAGTTTTTTACTGTTTCATTGTTTGATTTGTTGCTGCTGTGTTGTGTTGCTGTGTTACTTTTATCTTCAGGTTATTGGGGGGGGGGGTGCTGTTTGGCCTAATTTTCATTGTTTTGTTCCCCTTTTCTGGTTCTGGTTTTAGGGGTGGGGGTGTTGTTGTTGACTGATTTGGCCTGAGTTTTCTTATTGGTGAAAGGCCACTTTTTAAAATCTTGAGTTGGTTTGCTTGGCCTCTTGTGATTCTCTGGTTTTGTTTTGGTTTTTTAAAATCTTGAGTTGGTTTGCTTGGCCTCTTGTGATTCTCTGGTTTTTAGATTGTGTTGTTTGGGGCAGGGAAGCTGGCACCTGGGTGAGAGACCCAGAGGCAGCAGGCTTTTTGTGGTTTGCCAGCTCTCCCCGTGTTGTTTGGGGCAGGGCTGGAGAGCTGGCACCTGTAGATTGTGTTGTTTGGGGCAGGGAAGCTGGCACCTGGGTGAGAGACCCAGAGGCAGCAGGCTTTTTGTGGTTTGCCAGCTCTCCCCGTGTTGTTTGGGGCAGGGCTGGAGAGCTGGCACCTGTAGATTGTGTTGTTTGGGGCAGGGAAGCTGGCACCTGGGTGAGAGACCCAGAGGCAGCAGGCTTTTTGTGGTTTGCCAGCTCTCCCCGTGTTGTTTGGGGCAGGGCTGGAGAGCTGGCATCTGGGTTTGCTGCAGCCAGGTCTGCAGAGCAGACCTTGAGCAGATTGTGTTTTGTACTGCCATAATGTTGGCAACTGGGTTTTTATTGGTGCCAGGCCTGCAGGGTTCATAGATTAGATAGAGCAGGGGTCCTCAACCTACGGCCCGCTGAGGACGTTTATGCGGCCCACCGGGTTATGGCAAAATCAGACCGGAAGTGACGTTCGACCTAAACTTGCGTTAGCAACGCACACTTCCAGCACTGGGCTGAGGCGGCGGAGACAGAGTGTGAGGTGATACCGAGGTGAGGTGAGTTCCCAGGCCAGGGTGTGTGGTGTGGGGAAGGGAGAGAGATGCAGAAGACGGAGAACTGACGGCCCGCGGCCTTGTACAGTAACGGCAGTCCGGCCCTCCAACAGTCTGAGGGACAGTGAACTGGCCCCCTATTTAAAAAGGTTGAGGACCCCTGAGATAGAGGGATGTAGTGCATTTGGGGCCTATAGAGATTCTCTGGTGTGAAGTTAGGTTTGGCTTTGGGTGCCCCAGGAATTGGACCCCCTGGCCCAATCTTTTTGGGACTTGGGGGGGTTGTAGGGGAGAGTCCCCTGCAGGTCCCCTGCAAATTTGGGGGCTCTCCCTCAAACCCCCTCCCCTCCAGGCGGCTTCAATTATACCCTATTTGCCATTGATTTCAATGGCCCATAGGGTATAATGATGGAATAGGGGCACCCTCTTTGGGTGCCCCTGGAATGGGACCCCCTGGCCCAATCTTTTTGGGACTTGGGGGGGTTGTAGGGGAGAGTCCCCTGCAGGTCCCCTGCAAATTTGGGGGCTCTCCCTCAAACCCCCTCCCCTCCAGGCGGCTTCAATTATACCCTATTTGCCATTGATTTCAATGGCCCATAGGGTATAATAGGGCCGTATATTCGGAAATAGCCGCGCATTACCGTATATGCGGCTATTCCGAATACGGCATTCAAAAGTACAGGGGGAATCCGAATTTTTTTTCCCCGTGTACTTCCGAATCCGTGTATTTCCGAATTTTTTTTTTTTTGCACATCCCTACAACCCAGCACTCACCCTCGCCTATACTGTGCAGGGTGCAGAGCGTGTTCAGGAGGCAAGGGCAGCAGCAGCAACCCTCTACTGTGGGATTTACTAAAGTTCCATCAGGCTTTCAGTTGAAGCAATCAATGTCCAAATCTAAATCTTGACTTCCCCTGCTGTCAGCTCAGCCTAGTGAGCTCAACATCCCACAACACTACTCAGAAGACTTCTGTTATGTGTCACCTCAGTGGAAATGTGTGTTACCTTATGAATTTGAATTTTAATTGCCTGAATTAAAAGCCCTGTAAGCTGCCCTGAGCCCGCTTTGTGGGGAGAGCAGGGTATAAATAAAAGAAAAATAAATAAAATAAACCCTTCTGGGCCAGCAGCAGCATCCCAGCACCAAGGACAGCTGTCACGCTGGACTCTGCACACCTCCTCAGCTGAGCCAAGTACAGCCCTGTGGGTTGATGGCTGCCTTGCTTGCCTCTGACACCAACCCTGCCTCTGCACCGACACTCCTGCCCCCATCAGTGGAGGCAATGCTAAAGCTTCTCTCCCCTAACCCCCTGCACTAGCCTGGCAAGGCTCCCCCCTCTCCTGCACCCAAGAAAGATCCTGTAAGGCCAGAGGGGAAAGAACCGATTTCAAGAGGGGAACAGAGGGGGGTCTAAAAGTGGGCAAAGCTGAACAGGGGCAGGATGCCAAGATGCTTCCAGTACCAAATATACACTTTTGTCGCATCTGAGCAGAACCACATTTTAGATCTCTGCACCTAGTACTGGTAGATCATAGCGAGAGACTTGAAGGTGAGAGAAAAATAACCCCAGCAAGGACTTCATTTTTTCAATGCAAAAATTTATGGCAAATTGCAAGGCCTGTAATAATATCAGGTAGGTTACCAGGTAAAATAATTTACTACTGAAGCTGATTCTTTTATTCATTTAGTTGGAAAAGTGACCTGATCATTAAAAAGGAAGATATATTGTAACATTATGTATTATGATGAATGCATAAATGAACAATTCATATTATATTCCCTAACACATCAGAACTGAACCATCATGGGCAGGTCCCATTATACATTTAATCCTGAGCATCCTGCCAGAATAAGAAATGCGGCAAAAAAGGGAAGGGAACATGGAAAGTAAAAGACTGGGAGAAAACCATGTTACAAGTGAAAAATTACCAACATTAAATCCCTGTTACTCACAAGAAGTACTGATTACACATAGCTTATTATCAAGAATGCCTAGAAAAATCATTTAACAGTCATACATTGAAGAAAGCATACACTGAAAATATGAACACATATATCGGTCTACAATAATTCCATGTATAGTCCTCCTGCACAGGAAAAGCACTTAATACATGAAAATCATAGGAACGTCTAGAATTTTCTCATCCAGAAGAACATGTGAATGTGACACGATTCCAGGAAAGTTCGTGTTTCGAATGCGATTCTTCATCTGACAAAATAAGGTAGTTTTCTGGAACCACAGCTCAATTCATAATATGCTTAGGTCAATTTCGTTGGGCAACAGTTCTCTATGAGCGGCCAACGCCACAAGCTGAGAGCAATTAATCTGGATCCAGTGCTCTATACTCTATAATGACAATGTTGCTGATAAGTTTACTCAAGGCAGGCACTATCGGTTCTCACTGTAAGGCCAGAGGGTAAAGAAGTGAAGCAATGGCTGCGTGGAGTCCTAATTAGGAGATTAAATTTATTTTAAATAGGCAGTACCAATGCAAATGCATCCATATTTTATTTTACACAACCTGGTAAAGTTGTATTTGTTACTTACCTGACTCCCACCCTGCTTTGAGAATGATATGCATTGGCTGTACAGCACACAGCATGGTGGGTGTACAGGACTGCAAAACAAGCACTTCCAGTTGAAGGTGCATCACTGCCATACAAGTGTGCCATACAAATACTGCATTCCTAAGCTCTGCCCATGACCTGAGTTTGATCCTGGCGGAAGCTGGGTTCAGGTTAACTCAGCCTTCCATCCTTCTAAGGTTGGTAAAATTATCCAGCTTGCTGGGGGGGGGGAGTGTAAATGACTGGAAAAGGCAATGGCAAACCACACCATAAAAAGTCTGCCGCGAAAACATTGCAAAAGCAACGTCACCCCAGGGTTGGAAACAACTGGTGATTGCACAGGGGCCTACCGTTACCTTTTTACCACTGGTGTATATGAGTATGCTATATTTCCCAAACTCTCTTTGGTACCACACGTGAGAGCTCTAGTAAAGAAAAATCAGGCTATCTTAAAAAAAAAACCCTGCCATGAATTAATATTAAAACTTGCATCAATTCCCTTTGGTAAACCTTATGAGAATACTTCCTCAGGGAAAGAAATGCAGCTTAACAACACAGGCAGGTCAGATCTGAGGAGTCACACAGATGAATATGCCTCTGCAAACTTACTCAAGAACAACACAACAACATAATTAAAGAAAAACAATTCCACTAGGGAAAATAATTAACATCCCCTCCCCGCCCCCCCCCCCCCGAGAACCCATATAATTACTGGGTCCTTCAGATACACATGTGGAAAACACAATGAGGTTAAGAAGAAAGAGGAAATGCATTAAATGCAGAGCTGGGCCCTTTTTTTTGCTGTTCTGCAGATTGCTCCACCTGGATGCTTTCCAGTGGCTTGGTGAAAGGAAGAATATCCAGGTTATTGGAACACCCAAGATTAACATCTTGTTCTATTCATAATGTTAGCCTTCTGCCCTCAGCCAGCTGTTAACTTTGCTTCTCTTTTTAAATAAATGATGAGGTGTTATTTCTGATATTTATTTTACTTCTCTAGTACTTTTTTTTGTACATGCTGATATTAGCAGAGATGCACAGTGGATGGCTGAGATCCAAAGAGTCTTTTCTGGACCATGCACTGGCATATTGTCTGAGACTCAGTTCAGACATGACGCTTTATTTGTAACATTTTTATGCCACCTTTTCACATGAATTACATCCCCCGAAGTGGCAAACAGTCAAAAACATTAAGAGCATTAACCTGAATGTGGTCAGCAACATGTATAAAGCAGGTAGCTAGAAACTGCATGTGCAATATTAGCAGGCCAAAAACCTACAGCCATGGAGTACAAGATGCAACTGTACCATGCCAGTGCTACACTTTCAAGTGCCAGTGACCTGATTTGTATGCAACATCACATACAAAGAACCCCAAACATACAGTTCTTAAAACACACCTGAAATTGTGTCTAAACAAGGTCTCTCCCCCCCACAAGTAGTTTCTTAGGGGAAAGAACAACTTCTTGAGGCCTCCTGCTAAACATCATATCTGCAAAGGGATTTGAGCCTGGATCTCATATGCCCAGTCACTAAGTATTGGCATTTCTGTAGTTGTGTGCAGTGTTCCCTCTAAGCTGAGTCCATGTATCCAATATGAAAGTTGTACTAAAGTGTTAGAAAATGAGTCATTTAACATTTTGTGCCTCACAAATGAAGTTCAGTTGCATTCTTGAACTGTATCCATGCATTTATTTGAACCTGAATTTGTGGAGAGGAGTGATCAGCATCACAACTGCTGCCTCCATCCCCCCACCTCCACATGTTTAAGGCTTACATTATACAACAACAATAACATAGGCTTCCTTGGGAAGTGGTGACAGGTGTTCAGTTAGAAAACATTTGGGCTTTGATTGCCTTTGTTTTAAGAATTTGCTAAGAGGTGTATTGCAGCTTGAAGAAGCTCTTTGCTAAGATGTCTATTACAGCTTGAATATGTTCTCTACCAAGAGGTTTATTGCAGCTTGAAGAAGTCTCTGCTAAGAGGTCTTTTATATCTTGAAAAAGATTTTGCGAAACAAGGGTATTTGTACAACCTTGTCCCTTTCCTCTTTGAAAATATGGCTGCATCTATTGAGAGACATTCATCATTTGGAATATCACACCAGGATTACATGGAAAAGCTGGACAATTTTACCATATAAAGGAAAAGAACTCTTGGTGTAAATGCTTCCTTTTGTTCAAAGGACTGAGTATTATGGTTGTTTTGATGAAAGCAATATATGTGGGTTAAATACAATTATTTATATTTGAATGGTTTTTCTTGTTATGTAATTGGATATAGAAGCTGGTTCACGTGGGGCTTTTTGCTTTTTGTTTCCTTGTTCTTTTCTGCCGTGATACTCTTTGTATGTTGTGATGCTTAATAAACCAGCATGTTCCTTTTATAAGTAGTACACATATCTGCTTTTCATACCTGCAGGAAACTTTTAGATATACTTACTGAAACCTACACAAAGATACAGGTGAATAAAATAACTATGAAGAATGGTTGAGGATTTCAGTTCTGAATTATGTAATCTACCATTACAAATACTGAATGTAAACATTAAAAGAAAGGGCTAAAACGTGGGCACAAAACAAACTATGAACCATGATTTATGCATGCACATCCATAGCAAATCGGTGGATAGACAGATTGACTCCCAATATTACTACTTGGCAACATAAACTTCGGGAAAGTTTTATAATGTACAAAATCTTATCCAATGTATCTACTTTAATTTCAGAATCCCAGGAACCAAGGCTAATAGCTTTTTGGTTTCCAATAGTTAACTATCTTACAACTAAAGAGGTTATTAAAAAAAACAGACTGTACCGACAAATACTGTATTTCTGAATAAATGTTTTGATTTATATGTGTTATTTGGTTCTGAACATCATTCTGCATTGGTGAACCGTATTTTTAGTTATTTTATAACTCTTCTCGGGGGGAATTTCATTTAGATAGATGTAATTTGGATTTATTTTGTTCACTGTTATTTCCTATTTTGTATTGCTTTAATCTGAAAATAAAGTTGTTATAAAGTTTAAAAAATTCATGCACAAAATCAGGCCAGTTTGTGGTTAGTTTTGAACCAGTTTAGGAGACAGTGCCTCCCACAAACCATCCCCAAACAACCCATGGCAATGGGGTGCTTGAGGAAGCCAAGAGGAGGCAGTTAAACCTGCCCCCCCTCCATACATTGGCATCCCTAGGCATCCTGCTGCCATGAGGGACTTGAGGAAGCCAAGAGGAGGCAGTTTAAACTGCCCCCTCCAAGCCTCTGCTTCCCCAGACATTCCACAGCTGTGGGGGAGCTTAGAGAAATCAAGGAAACTGCCTTCCCTCAGAACCCCAGCTGAGTCTGTGGGGAGACCTCTTCCTTGCATGATCATCTGCTTCACAGGCTCTTCTGGGCTGTCCAACTTCAACCAGGCAGCCCAACAAAGCTCCAGCTGGGGAGACCTCTCCCCAGTCTTTCTTTTTTTCCCTGGCAGGCTGGCTGGCTGGGGAAAGGAAGGGAGAAGGGGAGAGATCTCTCCATTGTACCCTATGGGTCCATCGGATACAATGGGGAGACTGTGGCATGACATCTGAGAAGGGTTTAAAGCCTTAAACCCCTTCTCTCTAGAGCTGCGCTGCAGCACAATCTCTCCATTGTATTCTATGGGTTCATAGGATTAGAATGGAGAGATCATGAGCTGGAGAAGGGAGGCGGTGACATTTAAATGCTTCCCCTTCCCTCTCCCAGCCATGCTGCTGCTGCTGCAGGCCGGCCAGAGAAGGAAGGGGATAGCATTTAAATGCCTCCCCTTCCCTCCCCAACCACGCCACTTCAGGCTGGCTGAAGAAGAGAGAGGTGGCATTTAAATGTCCAGTGCAATTGATCATGCCCAAGGGAAAATGAGCTCTGAAGGTATTTAAATGCCTTCAGAACTCACAGGGGACCAGATGAACTGGACAAACCAACATACCACAAAACGGTTCAGACAATCAAACAAATCATGAACGAAAACAAAACACTGGTTCAGTCAATCAAATAAATCTCGAACCATCATGAACCACGGTTTTCCTGGTTCATACCCATCCCTACTCAGAAGTACTGAACATAATTATACCTACCACAAATATACATATGTGAACAACCAACTCCTTAGATTACTAGTTATTCAGATAAATACTCATTCAGAGCCTTCCAGCTCAAAACTGCATAGCACAGGGGGTGCAATGAGGAGGGGAATGGGTGAGATCGAATGGAAAGTGGGCAGGATCGAATTAACTGTTAATGTGCCATACCCCAGGACAGTATGGCCTTGATCTCAGATGTGCAAATATAATATGAAATAATCTCTGTTGCTAAAAGGCACACATGTTACTGTTGTATCTGCCCAACCTACAGTAGATTCACTCCAGGAAAGAATAATAGAGTACCTGACCAATTATGGCATAACACATAAGAATTTAATTGAGTCCTTCTCTGAAAAATGAAGTTTGCTGCACATGCTTGCCATACAAATGCTTATTAGCAAAATGCACATACGAAGAAATCTGTCTGTGCTTGAGAAGAATATGATATCAAAATTGCCACAAGGTGGAATTAGTGGGAAAGGTTCGCCCTAGTTAAACATCACTGCAGCATTCCAGCATTTGAAAGATAAAAATAAAACATTCAGTGGTGATCTTTACATCCACATTGCCTTCATTTTGTCCTAGTCTGCTTGGTAGTATAAAGTTTCAGAAGACAAAGAATCAATACCACAACAGAATGACAGAGGTGGTAGCTAAAAAGGCAAATGTGATTCTGGGTCGCATCAACAGAAGTATAGCATCCAGATCATCTGAAGTGATGGTATTGCTTTACTCTGGTCTGGTTAGACCTCACTTGGAGTACTGTGTTCAGTTTTTGGCATCACAATTTAAGAAGGATATAAACAAGCTTGTACATGTCCAGAGGAGGGCAATGAACATGGTGAGGGGTCTGGAGACAAAGTCTTACGAGGAAAGGTTGAAAGAGCTGGGTATGTTTAGCCTGGAGACGACATGACTGAGAGGTGATATGGTAACCATCTTCAAGTATTTAAGGATTGTCATATAGAGGATGGTGCAGAGTTTTTTGCTGTTGCCCCAGAAAGTCAGACCCAAATCAACAGGTTGAAATTAAATCAGAAGAGTTTCTGGCTAAACATTAGTAAGAACTTCTTGACAAGAGAGGTTCCTCAGTAGAACAGGCTTCCCTGGGAGGTGGTGGACTCTCCTTCCTTGGAGGTTTTAAAGCAGAGGCTAGATAGATAGTATCTATCTAGCCTCTGTATCTATCTACAAAGAGTATCACGGCAAAGAACTCTTGGTGTAAATGCTTCCTTTTGTTCAAAGGACTGAGTATTATGGTTGTTTTGATGAAAGCAATATATGTGGGTTAAATACAATTATTTATATTTGAATGGTTTTTCTTGTTATGTAATTGGATATAGAAGCTGGTTCACGTGGGGCTTTTTGCTTTTTGTTTCCTTGTAACTGGGGGATATGACAATGGAAAGCTGTTGCTGTTTATTGTTGGTTTATTGCTGTATGTATTGTGAGCTGCCTTGAGCAGGTCTGGAGAGATCATGTACAATAAGTAAGTAAAAAAGTAAGTAAGTAAATAAATAAATAAAGGAAATTCACATTAGGGGCGCCAGTCTTACCATGCTTCCAGCAGGAGTTTCCCTGGTCCATCCTGGGATCTTCTTGTGTGCATGGTACAATTACATCACCTGGTAGTAATGTCATCATACCAGGCATATTGTTCATTGAAATTTTGGCCAAAAGCTCTATGGTAATCATATGACAATGGAAATCTTGGTCAAAATGTTAGAGCATCAGTGCACAATGTACCAGGTGATGTCACGATGCCAACAAAATTGAAGTGGGAGGGGCTGTTCAGGGGTGCGGCTTCCCCCACTGGCCAAGTGGCAGATTGAAGCCACTGAATTGGGGCAAACCCCACCTCACCCCAGGGTTTGGCAACCCTAATCCACAAGTTAGGGTTCTCCACTGAGTCAATTATTTGGAAACCTTGCGTAACATGTACAAATTGACCATGAAAAAAATAAATGTGTTACTGAATAGCATTGTTTTATATTAATCCAGATTTTACTTTAAATGTTATACAGGTAGTTACAACATACTCTAATATTTATAAAATATGATATTCACACACAAACAGTTGCTGCCATTAGGGGTGTGCATTTGGTTTGGCCAAATCAAATACAGTCCTCAAAAACAGCTGATTCAGCAGTATTTGGGACATATACGGCTGAATCAGATTCTCTGATCTGATTTGGCTGTTGAATACAGCAGCCACGAATAGCTACTGAAATGTGGCGGTTATTCGGCTCCATTACACCCTATGGGTCACTGAAGTCAATGGCAAACTAGGGTGTAATTAATGTCTGCTGGGGAAAGGGGGTTTGAGGTAGAGGCTCCAAATTTTCAGGCCAGCTGCAGGAGCCTCTCACCCATAGATCCCCCAAGGCACACAAGGACTACATCTGGTTCACTGCCTATAAACAGTTTGTGTGCCTTGGGGATCTGTGGCCTCCTTTGACATAAAGAGACAACTATACTTATGCATCCCAGCCAGTGTGTGAACTACTTGGCAGTACCAGTTAATCCCAAGAGGCAAAAACTGGCTTCCAGTTTTCTCCTATGAAAGTCAAAATCAGATGGGAGACTCCAGATAATCAGTTCTGCAAACAAGTATTAAGCATACATAGGAAAGATTTCAGCCAATATCAGCTGCAGAGCAGAACTAGGGCAATTCTCACTGCTCACGACTATGCTGCTGTCTTACCAGTTAAACCAACATGGACTCCCACCATCACAAAGCACTAGAAGACCAACCTCAGTGAACTGGGGAAAATATAACATATCCTAAGCAGAGTGAAAAGGTGGTATACGAATGTTCAAAATAAGCAAATTAATTAGAAGAAAGAAGAAGAGTTGGATTTATATCTTCACTCGACGTCTCAGAGCAGCTCACAATCTCCTTCCCTTCCTCTCCCCACAACAGACACCATGTGAGGTAGGTGGGGGCTGAGAGAGCTCTGAGAGAACTGTGACTGACCCAAGGTCACTCAGCTGGATGCAGGGGGAATCAAACCCAGTTTTTCAGATAAGAGCCTGCAGCTCTTAACCACATCCTTTCGAGGCTGGTAAAATGAGTACCCAGCTTGCTGGGGGTAAGGTGTAGATGACTGGGGAAGGCAATGGCAAACCACCCCATAAAAAGTCTGCCATAAAAATGCGATGCAATGTCACCCCAGAGTTGGAAATGACTGGTGCTTGCACAGGGGACTACCTTTACCTTTTTAGTGTGAAGAAGCAGGGGGATTTTAAAGTAGAGCACTACCAAAAAAAAAAGAGCATTTGCAGCACAAGAGAGTTACAAGGTTATTGTACCAAATTTGCCAGGAGCTTCTTTATTTAGTTTTATATCAAGCACTAATAATTAATTATCATATGGCAGGGAGTGTAGTATAGCCAAGAGAGTGTAGTGTAGCAAGGAGAGCTTAATATTGTCTAGTAGTCGGAAGCTCTAGCTTTTTTTAGCGCTATGTACCACTAGGTGGCAAGCTAACTTGTTTTTAAGGCAAGAGGCTTTTCAAAGGTAGTTTACCATTGCCTGCCTCTTCATCTTGTGCCTGATATTGCTTGGAGATCACCCATCTAAAAACTAGCCAGGGCTGACCCTGCTTAGCTTCCAAGATCTGACAGGATCAGGCTAGTCAGGGATTTCAAGCAATGCTGATCTGCTATGCAAAGGCATAGACAAAGGTGCAGACAATGGTCAGTTGCTTTTCCACATATCAGGAACGAGGAGTCAGTGTGTGAGGGTACAAAACTATTTCCTGTGGAATCCTTTTTCAGTTGTTACATTTTATTGCTTATATGAGATGACATACTACATGTGATCCTCTTGATACACATGATCGCTATTTTGTCTGAAAGAGACGATGCACGTATTTTCAGCCTGAGCTGAAAATATCTCTGAGGTTGAAAATATACAGGTTGTACCTTCCAGATAAAATCACTATTACACATACCTGAAGGATCACATGTAGCACACCCTCACTTATATACATGGTTGCCAGGCTTCGTGTACATGGGATCCTAACTACTAAAAGAGCTTGGGTCTAGAAGATTTGTGCAAAGAAAGCCAGAAAGAAGACACTCTTGGCGATTTGGATGCAGGGATGCTGTTTCCCAGTTAGGGGCAGGGAATCCCCCAACTCTGGGGCCTCTTTGATGCCAGCCAACAGGGCCGGGTCTACATATTTTTTGAGTGGGGACAAAACTAAAAAATGGTAAAAAGGCAAAGGTAGTCCCCTGTGCAAGCACCAGTCATTTTCGACTCTGGGGTGACATTGCTTTCACAAGGTTTTCACGGCAGACTTTTTACGGGGTGGTTTGCCATTGCCTTCCCCAGTCATCTACACTCCCCCCCCCCCAGCAAGCTGGGTACTCATTTTACTGACCTCGGAAGGATGAGTCAACCTGGAGCTGGCTACCTGAACTAGCTACCGCTGGAATCAAACTCAGGTTGTGAGCAGAGGGCTCTGACTGCAGTACTGCAGCTTTACCACTCTGCGCTACGGGGCTCTTAAAAAAGATAGTCCCCTGTGCAAGCACCAGTCGTTTCCGACTCTGGGGTGACGTTGCTTTCACAATGTTTTCACGGCAGACTTTTTATGGAGTAGTTTGCCATTGCCTTCCCCAGTCATCTACATTTTCCCTCCAGCAAGCTGGGTACTCATTTTACCAACCTCGGAAGGATGGAAGGCTGAGTCAACCTCGAGTAGGCTACCTGAACGCAGCTTCCTCCGGGATCGAACTCAGGTCATGAGTAGAGCTTAGGACTGCAGTACTGCAGCTTTACCACTCTGTGCCTCGGGGCTGTTTTGCCCAAAATACCAGAGCATCACCATGTGACATCACTGACATGATGAAGTCACTTCTGTGTGATGTCATTATGTTGCATGCACATCATGTGCTTCCCCCACAATCTTGGAAAATCCCTCCCCTCCCCACTGCCAGGTCAATGCAACCTGGCAACCCTATTTGGATACAGGATAAATGCTGCTATAAGTTTGCAAAGCTCTGTGAGCTTACTTCTGCACCCTGTACAACAGCACATAATAGACATTTGTAAATAATCAAAAAGATTACAAAGATCCTGTAAGTCTCCAGTGTTCTCTTCTCCTAATAAAACTGCCCCCTTAAAGGGTGCCCTGAATTTCATATAATTTGGAAAAGGCAAGAACTGTCTACATAGCTTAATCCAGCCTTAAATGGCAAGAATCCCATACTGAATCTAAGTACATACATCTAAGTGTTTGGTAGAAAGTGGTTTAAAAGGATTCTTGATGGAGAAGTGCTGAAGAGCATCCAGAAAAACTGCATTCCACACACAGTACATTACTTTTTTTTACAACAGGATGCCTTGAATAAAAGAAAGTCCTTAGTAGTGACAGACTTAAGGATGACAGACTGGGAAACCGAAATGGAGGAAGGGGAGAACACACAACTCAATGGAAACCAAGTGAAGAACGATTCTGTAATTGTTGTGACAGGGAAGAGATTAAACTCAGGGGCACTTTCTTCTCCACTTTTCAAAATGTCAAGAGATACAAGAATGATTATTGGGCAAAGTGAGCAACTTTCCCTTAGGCAGGCGGGAAGAAGGAAGGGGGAAAAAAACGACCTGAATTCTGGGAGAAGTGACAGAGACATCACCAATAACCTGACAATATGCAACAAGCTGCTGCAGGCTTAGAAACAGGTAATCTTAATGGATGCATCAACACTGAAGCTTTGCACATCCTTAACCCATGCAAATACTGAAACGCTTAGGATTGTGTTTTGTTTTATAGCACTTGCGGCTCTCACATAGCCAACAAATCTGGTGGAACCCACCAAATATCATTCTTTTACTTAACTTTACCATTTTTCAAGTTCCCCTTTTCTCTTCATCCTACTTCATCCTTCCCCTTTCTCTGGTCCTCTTTCTCGCTAGAGCTTCCCTGTTCTTCAGCCCTATAATCATGCCCATTCTTCCATCTAGGAATGTCAACCCAGCGTGTGTCAGCAATGAAAAAGGAAACTGCATACTTATAGAAAAGGGACTGAAAATAGAACAACCAGTATTGTAATACCTGCCTACAGAGTACACTCTCATTTGGAATACTGTGTACAGCATTGGTCACCATATCTCAAAAATTATATTGCAGAGATGAAAAAAGGTACAGGAAAAGGCAACAAATATGATTAAGAGGCTGATATGCCTTTCCTATGAGATGACTGAAGGCGGAGATATGCTAGAGGTTTATAAATTTATGCATGGGTTGGCGAAGGTGGATAGACAGATCTTTTTCTTCCTCCTCCACAACACTGGAACTCAAGGGCCCCAATGAAGTTAATAGGCAATAGATTCCTGACAGACTAAAGAATATTCTTCATTCCATAAGAAAAGCAACAGTAACATTCACTACCAGTGAGCACAATGACTGTCATAATCACAGAGGACTTTAAAAGGGAGTTAACAGATTCAGAGTGGTAAGCTGCAGTACTGCAGTCCAAGTTCTGCTCATGACCTGAGTTCGATCCCAGCAGAAGCTGGGTTCAGGTAGCTGGCTCAAGGTTGACTCAGCCTTCCATCCTTTTGAGGTCCATCAAATTAGTACCCAGCTGGGGATAAAGTGTAGATGACTGGGGAAGACAATGACAAACCACCCTATAAAAAGTTTGCTGTGAAAACATAGTGATGTGATGCCACTCCTTGGGTTAGTAATTACTTGGTGCTTGCACAGGGGACTAACTTTACCTTTAACAGATTCATGGAGGAAAAGTCCATCAATGGTTTTAGTAATGGTGAGTACAGAGAACCTCCATGTACACAGGCAGCAAACCTCTGAATGCCAATGTTAATAGGCAGCACCAACAGAGGGGTTTGGCCTCTAGGAGGGATGTCGAACTCATTTGTTAGGAGGGCCAGATCTGACACAATGGGACTTAGTAGGGCCAGGCCATGTGTGTCATAAAATGTAATGTGAGGTAGCAGAGATATAAACTTTATAAAGGACACAGACAAACACAATGAACGATATTATGTTTTAACTTAAAATACGAACATGCTTAAAACTCTTGCAATATTTTGTTTAAAATGGAAAGGTGGGGGAATAGTGGGATTTGGCAATGCAATTTTAAAAATAAATCATCAAGAAAAAGCACAAGGATCACAGCAGAAACTAAAAATATAAAATGCTCTGAGCCTGGGAAAACAATGAAGTGGCATTGCAAGCTTCCCCCCCACCCCCCGTGGTCTACTCAGATTGCCAATGGCTGTCCAGTGTAATATCCCTCTTTGCCTGTGGATTCCCAGGTTAGAGTACTCACTAGGCACCAGTTCTCAGACCCACTAAGCAGAGACAAGCTGTCTCAAAGTATCAACCCTTTATTTACGACTCCAGGAAGCATGAGCTTCAGCTGGCTATAGGAACCCTGAAAAAAGAAACGGATCTCCACTCCATTGAAACACACTGCAGCACAAAGTTGCAAGGAAAACGTGGCATTGATATTCCATTACGGTCTCTGAACTCTATCTGTCTGGGCACAGAAACCATAACTGAAAATCCATTCCATGTTTTCCTTGCAGTTTTGCTTCCTGCTGCAGCCAGCAAAGACAAGGCAGAAAAAGCAGGGAACTTCGTCAGCCTCAGAGCTTCAAAGGCTGAGGACAGGAGGGGGAGAAAAGAGCCCTGTGAGTTTGATTAAAACCTTGGGTGACACGGTTCTGGCCCTCAGGATGGACATTTGACACCCCTGCTTTAAGCCATGTGTGAAAGTCACTGTGTGAAACAGGATGCTGGACTAGATGGACTCTTCTAATCTCGAAAAGACTACGCTATTATAGAAATATTTTATTATGAGTAAAACAAAGACATAATTTCTTTAGTGAGATTATGAGAACCTGAGTCATGCAGATGAATTTGCACTCACAAAACGTCATTGTAACTTATCTCAGTCATTCAGACTAGACCAGCCATATTGCAGAGATCCAGTAAGGAGAACGGAACAGAGTTTAGGATGGCTGAGCAAGGGTTCCTGGAACCAAGAGGGCAGAGCCTGAGCGCACTGAAAGCATAGCTCCTTGTCTCTTGCCCATAAATAGCAGTTATGAAAACTGTGTACATTGGCATAAATTGTATAATTACACAGGTCTCAAAATTAATTTTTTCCAGATTTATTACACTTGGGACAGCTGTGACCAGAAGATATGTTATAACAGCAGGAGTAAACATGCCAGTACGAGCCAGTCATGAATACCAGAAGGACATGGCTGCACCGTACTACTTTTGTTTTCAGCCCCTTTCCTCCCCCGTCAAGACACTGGTCCCCCTTTCTACAGTCTCTTGTCAATTCAAATAATGGTTCAGGCTGAGGCTTAAGAAAAATCATGGGTGCTTCACTCTCTGAGAACTATGGTTAAGCTGCTTACAGCTTCAAAGAGTAAGATAAAGGAGATGGGAGGCAACATCGGTGCCAGTAAGACCATTAGATCTGGGAGGACACACTGATAAAGAACATAAGAAGAGCCCTGCTGCATCAGACAAGTGATCCATCCTGTCACACAATGACCAACCAGTTCCTCTAGAGATCCAGCAACAGAGCATGTTGGCTGAGGCTTTCCCGTGATGTTGACTCCTGGCACAGCTATTCAGAGGTTGACTGCCTCTGAACATGGTGGTTCTCTTTAGTCATCATGGCTAGTAGCCCAATCCTCCATGACTCTAATCCTCTTTTAGAGCCATCTATATCACTGGCCATCATAGCTTTGCCAGGTCCCATCGTCTCCCCAGCAAGGGATTTGGAGAGCATTTCAGGAAGGGCAGGAGATATCACCAACATGGTGATGTTCCTTTAAATCAGCGGTGGGAAACCTTTTTTCTGCCAAAGGCCATTTGGATATTTAGAACATCATTCGTGGGCCATACAAAATTATCAACTTTAAAAGCAGTGCTCCGCCAAGAGAGAATGATTCAGGCCAGCAAAATTAATGTAAATAATTGTTTTTCTATTTGAAGTCATGTGGGGAGAGCCTAATTTGGCATACACACTCTGATCTGCCACCCTAGGCAAATTCCTAGGTCCAGGGCATTTTAATAGAAAAAGCCCAGCAGGAACTCATTAGCATATTAGACTACATCCCCTAATATTAGCATATTAGGTCACACACTCATTAGCATATTAGGCCACACCATCGGGGATAATCAAGTGCAAATTGAATTGTTGGTAGCTGGCTTCCACCCCTGCCACCCCTCCTTCCCTTCATGTGGAAACTGCAGCTGCTCCAAGCAGACCTTTAAAGGCACCCACCTACCCCAGCAACAGTCCTTCACAATGCCCACCACTCAGGATTCACAGAGAGAAAGGTAGGGAGAGAGAGAGGAGGGAAGGGAGAAAAGGAAATAAAGAAATGGGGATGGGAGAAAGAAAGAATAAAGGGAAATAATTAAATGGAGGGAAGAAAGGGGAATAAAGGGAAATAAATGGGGGGAAGAAAGGAGGTATAAGGGGAAATAAAGAAATGGGGGGAGAAGGAAGAAAGGGAAATAAAGAAATGAGGGGAAGAAACGAAAAGAAAGGGAAATAAAGAAATGAGGGGGAAACATACCTGAACTGTCACAGTGACTTTTCCATGCCCCACAGCTATTCTGGCTGGCTGGCCTCAGGGAGGATGCTGCACAGCATGGCTGGATCCCACAATCCTCGCTGGCCAGCTGGGCCCTAAGGAGTGCAGGGGGTTGGCTCAGCCCAGCAATACCCAACGGCCAGACCAAGTGATTTTGAGGGCCATTTATGGCCCTCAGGCCTGACGTTCCCCACCCCTGCACTATGTCACATTCTCAGAGTGCAGGCAGGCAGGAGTCCAAAGCCAGTCCAAGGTCAAAATCCAGGAAGTCAAGCAGGAGCCAGGTCACCAATGCAGAATCACAAACCAGAATCAGAAGTCAATGTCCAAAAGCCAAAAAGTCAGGGTGCCAAGGAAATCAAGCAGGTCAGGATCAAGAAACAGGAAGGAGCATGGATGCAAGCCAGAGAATAGACTTGTTGCTTCCACAAGGTTGCCAGGTCCTGGGTGGGAGCTATATGGGAGTCTCAATCAGCCTGCTCCCTGGGTGGCAATGACTCTGCTACAACTCAAGGCTGAGAGATCTGAAGCATCGGCGTGCCTCATGTCTTCGCTCTGAAAGTTCTTTCTGGAGCCTGCTTTGAACTCTTGAGATGAGGAGAGCTTGAAGGAGATTGAGCATCAACAGCTGACACTGGTGCCTGGAGAGTGCTTGATGGGCCAACTGCTGTTTGTTCAGCTGAGGAACTGGCTAGCAACTCTTCCAGGTCTGTTAACCCTTCCAGCTCCTCCTTGTCAGGGCTCATGACACACTATAAAGAAGATTTTTTGCTTTAAAGTCTTTTGACACCGACCCCCAAGAAAGTCAATGCCAGAAATAATTTTAAGTTACTTTCACCCTTGCATTATACAACTGCATATATTTTTCATTGCCTCACGGCACTACTGCTACATGCTATCATCTTTCAGAGCTGGAGACAGTGGAACTGTGCAGTACATTACACTGTTTTCAGTGTGTCTTCAGTGATGGTAACTGAACAAAATGCTGTCTCAGTACAGAAAGCAAAAACGAAGTGTCAATTTTTCAGAACTGGCCTGGACTTCAAGCTTGCTTAAGAGCTGCATGCCTGGCCTCAAAGTCCCTCCGCCATATTTGCCTAGCATGTCCCAATAAATCAGTGTATTTTTAGACTTCAGCTGGCATGCTGTGAATGTACATCTTTCACACCTGTGCTAGCTCAAAAGTAACAAAGCACAGCGGCCAAATTCTCCACAATACAATGCAAACAAAGTGATTTCCTTAGGGGACTTATGACAGCACCAAAGAGCACTTAAACTGGGGTACAAGCAAAGGAGAAGCTATCTGGGGAAGAAATTGCTCAGCATTTGACTTACCTGTGTATCTGCACTTAGAGAACTTTTTGTTTGCAATCCTCCCCCACATGGACTTAAGGCAGATAGCAATGGTGAGTTAAAATATATACATGAAGTGTATTTAATAAACTGAACTGAGTATATGATAACTGAGTATATATAACTGAAATGCAAGTACACAGTATTTTACCATCCGTACATCCTTCAGCATCTTCAGCTATTACCCACAAAGGCCCTTCCAAACAGTTCAGGAGACCTTAAAAGTGCAGCAGAGTGGTGGCCTTCCCAAGATATTCAGAAAGACCATTCCATGAGGTAGGGGCTACAACAGAATGGGCCATGGCTGTTTTTACTGATTTGTAGGCCAGAGTGACTAATAGGTCCTGCTTTAAAGAGAATAATTGCCCCACACAGGGAGAGGCAGTCCTGCAGTGCAGGTCAAATATATCTTGGGTGTGTGCACTTGTGCTTATCTTATTTTACTGGCTTTTTATCAACACACGTAATTAATATAACGTCTAGCTTTTTGCAAGAGTACCTGTACCACTACCATCTCAAACATCTATTCTCAGAGTTTTGAGAAGGCACTACAAGTCTCTATATCCTGTATATGCACCGCCAAGGGTCATCAGCTCGTCTCATCGCATAACCACCTTTTGCCTATGGGTAAGTGCTGCAATTGACTTCATATATCAAGAGGTATGTGGCTTGAGGGTTTAGACTGGAAACTATTGAGGGACAATTGCCATTGTGTGATAAAGAAACATTCTGTTTATAAGCACTTGTGAAATATATGCTGGAAAATAACTTCTGACTTTTAGGGTGCTTTCACACAAGAGATTTGGGCTGACCTAGCCCCGCCTCTCATTTGGATTAAATGTGCATGATCACACAAGATGATGATGAAGAAGATGATATTGGATTTATATCCCGCCCTCCACTCCGAAGAGTCTCAGGGCGGCTCACAATCTCCTTTACCTTCCTCCCCCACAACAGACACCCTGTGAGGTGGGTGGGGCTGGAGAGGGCTCTCACAGCAGCTGCCCTTTCAAGGACAACCTCTGCCAGGGCTATGGCTGACCCAAGACCATGCTAGCAGGTGCAAGTGGAGGAGTGGGGAATCAAACCCGGTTCTCCCAGATAAGAGTCCACACACTTAACCACTACACCAAACTGGCTCTCCAAGCCAAGCACATCTGCCCTCTGAGCCACACCTGTTCTCACCCTGTCTCCAGACGCCTCCTATCCAGATTAAAAAGCCACCTGGTTCTTCCCAGTAGTTTCCCCCTGAATTGCATTTAGGTCACATATTCACTGTCTGTCTGAATGCCCAGGCACAACTCATAAACGGAAGAACAGTGTGATCATGCCAAGCCATTTTTGGTGTGTTTGGGGTTCCCCCCCACTCCAAGGAGTGCTTGTGCGCTTCTCTGCTAGAGTGCACATGCAAGGGGACTTTTTAAAAACAAACAAACAAACAAACAATCCTTTCCGCAGCGGGCCTGTGGCTGAGGCGTGCTAGCTGTCTGAATGGGTAACCACAGACTGCTGTGGGATCCTGCCATTTCAACGGTGGCTGTCTGCTAGCCCAGAAACAGACCGAACTCAAGCAGCTTTTTTGAAAACGAGATAATACCACATCAATTTCCCACTGTGATAGCACCCTGAGTGTATCCTATGGTCCTTATATTACAACGTGTTTGGCTTATATGTGGGAAATACAGATTTGAGTTCCAATTATGAACATCAAAGAATGGCTTTGGAAAATTCCTCTCACTGTAGATATTAGGATAAATATTTTTAAAATATGTTTTTATGCTCTTATGTTCTTATTAGGATCAATATTTTTAAAATTAATTTTCTTATAAGATGGAAAGTACACTATTTTCCAAAAGAACACTACTTCAATGCAAATGCCAATGATTTCTTAAATTTCTCATTCAGTTTGGTTTTCAGGCAACTTTTCTCCCAACCTGAATCTCACTTGGGCACCTTAAATGCAACAGGCACAATTATTAAAGTGTTGAGCTATGTAGATGAAAGTATCTCTTTTGCATGCAAAAGGTACAATGTTCAGTCTTTGACATCTCCAGGTATAAAAGGATCAGGAAGAGGGTGACTAAAAGTCCCTGGAGAGTCACTGTCAGTTAGAGTACACAATATTGAATTTGACAGACCAACAATCTGATTCAGTATAAGGCAGCTTCCTGTGTTCATATGCCTTTTTACCCTAAACTAAATATGGAGGCATTTTCAATCAGAAAAAATGTAGGAGACAGAAAGTAAAAACAAAACCCTTCCTCAATCCACCCTTTTCACACCATCTTTTTATCTAGAGTTCCAGCCACAGAACTACAGTGTCAAGTGTATAGTGGTTCTTAGCTAGAGTTGCCAATCCCCAGGTGGGGGCAGGGGATCCCCCGGTTTAGAGGCCCTCCTCCCGCTTCAGGGTCGTTAGAAAGCGGGGAGAGGGGAGGGAAATGTCTGCTGGGAACTCTATTATTCCCTATGGAGATTTATTCCCATAGAAAATCATGGAGAATTGATCTGCAGGTATCTGGGGCTCCGGGGGGGCTGTTTTTGGGGGTAGAGGCACCAAATTTTCAGTATAGCATCTAGTGTCTCTCCCCAAAATACCCCCCCAAGTTTCAAAAAGATTGGACCAGAAGGTCCAATTCTATGAGCCCAAAAAGAAGGTGCCCCTATTTTTCATTATTTCCTATGGAAGGAAGGAACTGAAAAGGTGTGCCGTCCCTTTAAATGTGATGGCCAGAACTCCCTTTGGAGTTCAATTATGCTTGTCACAGCCTTGATCTTGGCTCCACCCCTAATGTCTCCTGGCTCCACCCCCAAAGTCCCTAGATATTTCTTGAATTGGACTTGGCAACCCTATTCTTAGCGGGCTGCTGTTTTCTCAGCCTCAGTCCCTTCCCTCCATCTTTGATATGGGGATAATAATACTGATTTACTTTACAAAGCAGATGTCAGGGATTATTTGGATTTTGCAAACAAGGGCTGACCTTGCTCTGTGCCAGGCCATGCCACACTAACCTTGCTCCGTGCCAGGCCTCAGTTTCTCTCCGGAGCAAGCTAGCTATTTCACGCCAGCTGCTCCATGCTGCCATTTTGCGTGGGAAAAACCCATGATTTGCCAAGCCACAGTGTAAACCTGAAAAAACAGGTCCGTGCTGCAGCATGGCAAATCGTGGGTTTTCCTTGCACAAAATGGCAGCATGGAGCAGCTGGTGCGAAATTACTAGCTTGCTTCATAGAGAAACGGAAGTCTGGCATGGAGCAAGGTTAGTGTGGAATCAACCAAAAAGTCCAAAAATCAAGTCTGCTTTAAGGTTTATTCACAAAGCTCATTTTTTTCTTGCACTGAGCACCGCATACTATTGCATGGATGATTGTTTACTATTTAAAACCAGCAATATTTCAAGGAACTTTGTATCTTGTGCAGAGACAGCATTTAGCACGGCATCTGACTGGACAGCTATTGCTGGCATGTACTTACAATTTATTGGCTTGTTCAGTTTATGTATCCCCTAAGGTTACTATACTTAGGTATAACATTATTTAAAATGCTACATAAATGTATGGCTGAATTTGCACCTGTGCAGTTAGCAGCATTCATCATCTTGGCACTTGCTCAGAATTTAATGGAGTGAACTACAGTTCCCATTGGACAGTGCAAGAATGCACAAAGTATTTGTGATCTAATTCAGAACATTCTACAATGCTTGGCTTGGCAACTAGGCAGGCAAAATGGACAAGGCTCAAATATAACAGAGAAGAGTTACAGAATTCCTATCTGGGGCAGCAACCAGGAAGCTCGACCAAGATTGCCAGGAAAGAGCCCAGTAAAGTCCAGAGCTGTTCCCTTAGCTGTGCTGGCAGTGTTGGGACCAAGAAAGGGATGCCAACCTCCAGGTGGGATCTCGGGATCCCCTGGAATTGCAGTTCATCTCCAGGCAACAGAGATCAGTTCTCCTGAAGAAAATGGATGCTTTGGAAGGTGGACTGTATGGCATTGTACCCCATGGAAGTCCCTGTCCTCCCCATGCTCCATCCCTAGAACTCTAGGAGTTTCCCATTCTGGATCTGGCAACCCTATAAGAGGAGATAAAAAGACCACAGGATTTGCCCCTACTCAGTGATATAAATTTGAGAAGTGATCACAATAAATGATTGTATCACATGCTGAGTTCATGAGCAGACAGACACTGACAGTGCAATCATAAACAGAATTATACATTTCTATGTCCACTAAGTTCAGTTGACTTAGAAAGGTGCAGCTTCTTAGGATTGTACTGTGAGACACTTGAACTTCTGTCCCACCAGCATCTCCCAGGTCCCCTGTAGAAAGGCCCTTTCCAGTGAAAGTGTCTTATACAGTGTTTCATAACAATTATTATTCTTAAACACGTAATTTGTCTCTGCAGAAGGTTCTAACAGCTAATCATTCCATTTCTGGCATCTCTAGGCATATGATAAAGGAGGGAAGCAATGCAAAAAAGGAGAAGTCATATATGTTCCCTGCTCAGATCCTAGTACTGACACAAGAGATCCATAATAATATTTCCCAACATCTATCTTTATAATCAGCCATTGGAGATTCTGAATTAAACAGAATGCTGGAAAAGGGGAGAGGTTTAATTCTTTTCCCGGTATCATTTCCCTGATATACAAACAATGGAAGAATTACAGTGTAAAATACAAACAATGGAAGAATTACAGATTTTCCATGTCACATCTGGTTTGGTCCTTGGTCTGAAATGGAGTTGCCAACCTCCAGATGGTGTTTGGAGATCTCGTGGAATTATAGCTGATCTCCAAACTACAGAGAAATCTCAAGAAGATGGCAGCTTCAGAAGACCAACTCTATGGCAGTACATCTCTGTGAGGTCTGTCCCCTACCTAAACCCAGGTTCCATCCCCAAATCTCCAGGAATTCTCTGAAAAACAGAAATACAATTTATTTGATGTGCTGGATTTCCAAGTACCTCTGAGAACTGGAGGAGAGTGTAAGCAAAGGGGAGTATCACAGTATCAAAGCATATGCAGTAACTTCCAGCAAAAGTCCATGCAAGAGCAGCACCAGGCAGGGAGTCCACACAATCATACAACCCAAGGAATAGTTTCAAGGAAGGAAGTCAGCTCCAGTCACTTTGCTTGTTCACTCACTCGTCTCCTCAGCCTTGCTGCAATGGGATGAGGTTTGAAAACACAAAGTTTATTAAAAGGGTCTTTATATGACTGCAGACAAACAATAAAGCCCCTCAACCCCTTCCCTTCCCTCCCACATGAAAACAGGTCTGGAGGAGGCCACAGATGACAGCCGCTCTTTTCTCTCGGCTGATATATGTTTGCCAGAGGGATAATTAGAGCAAGCTCATTTGTGTTCTCTTTTCCATTGGGACACAGAGGGCAGGTGGCTTCTACAACACGGTTAACTCCTTAATTGGACACACTAGTATTTCACTCCTGTACTTGTTCATTCTGCACCTAATACTTCTGTCCATTTGTCCTTTGTCACAGAACTAAAGCGCTCTAATCTTCTCCCTGACCCACTCTTAACTATAGCATCTCCAAGAGAAAACCTCATCTGTATTTCTTACCTTCTCAATTGCAACTAGACCTTTTCTTTCCTTACATTCCCATAGCGCTATCCTGGACTGTTTCTTATAGAGTTTTTACTGCCTGTTCTTCAGCCACTTCAAAATCTAATGACTCCACATCCACTATGAAAAAAGAGCTCGTTCCATCCCAACAGGTGCAATGAAGTCTGCTAGATATATTGGTAATCTTTGGAATTATGGATCCTTTCTTCTACTTCCCCCTACATTTGTATTGGACACTAGATTCCAGTTTCCCAAACCTATTGTTAGGACTTGTTGTGCACTGGAGTTGCCAACCTCCAGGTGGTACCTGGAGATCTCCTGCTATTACAATTGAACTCCAGACAACCAAGATCAGTTTCCCTGGAGAAAATGGCTGCTTTGGAGGGTGGATTCCATTGCTTTATACCTTGTTGAGGTCGCTCTCTTCCCCAATGTGAGTTCTCAGAGAGTGGAGCTCCCATGAATTTTCTTAGGTCTCAGCCTGTACCATGAATTGACAAGAGACTGTAGAAGGGGACAAGTGCAGCCACATCCTTCTGGTACTCATGACTGGCTTGTACTGGCTTATGGTTACTCCTGTTGTTATAACATATCTTCTGGTCACAGCTGTACCAAGTGTAATAAATCTGGAAAAAATTAATTTTGAGACCTGTGTACATTATACAATTTATGCCAATGTACAAACCTCGCCTTCCCCAGGCTCCACTATTCCAAATCTCCAGGTATTTGCCTGCCCAGAGCTGGCAACCCTGTTGTGCAGATAAGTTGCTTAGCATCTGAATCCTTCCATACTTGGTAGAAATCAGACTATCATGGTCACAGTTACGGTGGTTCAATGGTTAGGCAACTGGATTACCCACCTCTGCCACAGACTCTTTTTGTGGCCTTTGGCCAGCTACTGTTGTTTGATCCCAGATACTGAGCTTGGATCCAGAGCTGCATTTCCACAGGCGCAGGAATTTCTTCCTGCAGAACAGAGTTTTCCAGGATTTGGAGCATGTTCCTTCCTCCATTCTCATACTAAGGATCATTCTGAGTCCTACACCCCACACATTCTGTCACATTACTGAAGAAGACTCCTCTCTACCTGGTACACTCCATATTTGATAACTTGCTAGTAGCCCACTTACATTAACTAAAAAACCAAGTGAGTGTATATTTATTGGTTAAATAAAATTGTAATTGTCCTACAATTAAGGCTGCCAACTTCCTGTTGGAGTTGGATATCTCCTGGAACTTCAACTGATCTCCAGCCTACAGAGATCAGTTCCCTTGGAGAATATGGCTGCTTTGGAGGGTGGACTCTATGGCATTATGCCTGCTAAAGTTTCTCTTCTCCCCAGAGTTGGCAACCTACCCTACCTACATTTGACACTCTACACTATACCCTGTAGCTGCAGTACGTAAAATGAGGCCTTAATGTTCATGGACATGCATTTATTTATGTATATGAATTAAGGTTGCCAGCCTCCAGGTGGCACCTGGAGATCTCGTGCTTTTACAACTAATCTCCAGCTGGCAGATATCAGCTCCCCTGGAGAAAATGGCTGCTTTGATGGGTGGACTCTATGGCACTGTATCATGATGAGACCCCTCCCCTCTCCCAGCTCCACCCCCAAAGTCTCCAGATATTTTCCAACACAAACATAGCAACCATATATGATGCATGAGGCACAAGGTCTTTCATTACAATATTTTAGAAGAAAAGTGAGCTAAAAATAATTACATTTAATTTTCAGATGCTTTCAAGAGAGATGGGACTCGAGAATAGCAGCTCAAACAACTGTTGATTCTTTTTGTTGCAATAATAGAGATAAAAGAGGGTCAGTTATTTAATAGGTTCAGGAACACAAGAAAAGGGACTGTCTCTTGTAAACAGGACAACTGCAGCTAACAGAGATGTTGCTTTGTCACTTGGTCAGCTCTATGTAGAGTCAAGCTTTCAGAATTCCACTGGGTAGTTTCTAATTAACTATTTCTGCATATGACACCCAAAATTTTTGGAAGGAAATAACTTCCTGTCCTTTAGCACCCTCCACAAATCTGCTTTTTTGCATGAGATAGCTCACTGCTACAGAAACACAATATTCACCTCTAATTCAGCAACAGTTAAAGAGACTAGATAGCAGATACAACGAAGGTATACACCTGGCACAAATGAATATCGTGCATATTTGTGCTGTTCTAAACTGCACTACAGGCAACATTTTAATTTCCTGTGGAGAACAATAAATGCAATAGAAATTGTCCCACATACCTCTGCACTGCCATCTAACTAGCTGCCAATGAAAGAAATCTTCATCCCAAACAAGCCCAGAACATTACAAACATGACTGAAAAGCATGATGCTGCCAACATCATGAAAAGCATAGAAGATACAGCTGTGCCAATAGCAATTTTCTAAGTAAGTGAAACCAAACAAATATGCAGTATCTGAGAACATCAGAAGAATGTTACATTAGCTGAGAAACCAGTATTGATGCATAGCTATGCTTGAGTCTGTAATGGGAACTACAGTGGCCACAAGCATTCTCTTTGTGCTGGGGTTCTCTTCTGGGAGATGTGATAACATCCTAAAGTATCTGTTCAGGCAAAGGATACCATGTTGATGCCAAGGGAAGAACACTATCACTTGAACCACTAGTATTATTTCTTGAAGCACACAAGGTTTCCCCAGAGATCATCCATCCAAGGAGCTGACTAGAATTAACCCTGCCTTGAATGCGAAAGATGACAATACTTAGGCCCCCAAGTGATAAAGCTGTAGGCATGAGATAGTGTCTGGCAAGTTGAAGTGGAGGTCATACTAAAAACTTTGGGTTTCTGATGGGCAGTTCTGCAAATTGGATGACTCCTGCTTTCCTCTGCCCAGTAGCTGCTGAGCCACACATCCCATGGGAAAACAATAGGGGGCTCACAATGCACAGCTAGGAGCAAGTTTTCAGCAGGAATATAGAATCCTAGTCCTGGCATCGGGGCTGTGGCACATATGCTTTTAAAAAGTCATAACAAAAACAACAAAATAAATATAGCAAAGTACCTTGCATTTAAGAGACAATTAATCTGTTAGAAAGGCCTCATTTTGTTGAGCAACAACACAAAGACTTTAAACCAGATATTCAACAGGAGACTCACACATGCTCCTTTCTCCTTACAAGCAGAACACATGGGCAGAAGCAGCTGTAGCCTTCCATGCAATGCAATCTCCTCCTTAAATTGGCCTATGGATAAGGTTACTAATCTCCAGGGGGATCTTGGAGTTGTCCCAGAAGTACAACTGATTTCCAGACTACGTAGAATTTAGGGTTGCCAGGTCTTGCCTTGGTGCCAGCAGGAGGATCCTGGACCCAGTCTTCTTTCCCCCAGTCTTCTTTCGGCTACAAAACCATAGAGTTTGCCCCAAACCCAGAGTGACATCGGTGATGTGATAATTTCACTTCTGAGTGACGCTGTCACATCAGGGATGTCACACAATGATGTCCCACAATGATTCGGGGGGCAGGGATTCCCCTGCCAGCCAGCTGGGGGGGGGGTGGATTGGAGCCCCCCCCCCCAAACTGGGGAGGGGTCCTCTGGCTGGACTGAGGATCTGGCAACCCTACTTAGATCAGTTCCTCTTGAAAAAAATGGGTGCCCTGAAGGGTGGACTTCATGGCATTATACACCACAGAGATGCCTCCTCTCCTCAAACCCCACCCTCCTGAGGCTTTACTTCAAAGTCTCCAGGAACTTCTCAACCCAGAACTGGCAACCCTATTGGTAAAGCTCCTATTAACTCAATTTGCAAAATCATGTCGCTTGTATGGAACCAATAATGGCTTGAGGAGGAGACCAGGCACAACAGCCTCACCCATCTACTCACTTTGTCTGGCCAGTGCCATGTCCTTCATGGATGCATGTGGCCTCCACAATCACCACAGAGGATAGAGCAGGGGTGTCAAACATATGACCCACGGGCCAGATCCGTCCCCCAGAGGACTCCAATCAGGCCCACCATCAACTGACCATCATCTGCTTCCTTCTCCCTTGCTTGCTTCCTGGTCACCATTTTGTGTTTCACCCCTGCATTAAGCAGCCAGCAAAGCAGCCTCTCCTTTCTTCCCCCTCCCTTTTCCCAAAGGGAGGAGGAACATCAGCCAGTGCAGGAGCTTGGCTCTATAGCTCTGCTGTGTGATTAAGTTTGTCAGGCTCAATCAATCACCACAGAGCTACTGAGCCAAGCCTCTCTTCCTCAAGCTCCTCCCTCTCCTTGTCCCCTGGGGAGGAAGGGAAAGAGCCATCAGGGCTTCTTTTGCCTGTCCCCACCATCACAAGAGATACAAAGAAAGCACTTTAAAGAGTAGTGATGTTTTATTGAATGTATGAGCTTTTTGCTTTGCTACAGAGAGAGAGAAAAAGAGAGAAAGAGTTTTATTGTGTTTGTTATGGGTGCAAATGGGTTCCTCTCTTTCACTGTATTCATGCCCTCCAGTTTTTCTCAGAAGGAAAGCAAGTGAACTATTTAGAAGAGCAATAACAACAATCCAGGATGTGTCCAGCCCAGGTTTACTCAGCAAATGTCCCTTGATTTTTCTTTCACATTTTCCTTTGATTTGTGATCTTGAAGTTAGACTTCCCAGATAGTAGGCTGGTACTGCCCACTGTACATGGCTGTCTCTCTGTTCTTGCACTGCCACATAAGAGTTGTAGTTATTTTTCTGGGGAAGACCATAGTTTTGTAGACAAGGACATAATCCTCAGTCTGTGCCATGGTGCCTTCACATGTTCTTGACCCGCACATGAAGCAACTTATGTACAAAACCTCACAGCTGCTTCATGTTTTCCTCTGGGTCTTAGGCTTAAAGCATTGACCATGAGATCTCTATAATGAATGTCATAAATCAAAAGTAGGTTTACAACTTACAGATGCGCACACCTGAACAGCATGTTTAAGATTGGTACAGCACATTGTCTGCAGTTTTTGATGCAATAATTCATAACAAGAGGTGACATTTATCAGAGACTGTAAAACAAAATATTGCAAACATGCTAATGTTTTAAGCATGTTATATTTTAAGAAAAAAATATTTCACTGTGTTTGTCTGTGCCCTTTTTAAAGTTTGTATGTCTGCTACCTGGCATTACATTTTATGACACACATGGCCTAGTCCAACAAAGTCCCATTTATGTCACATCTGGCCCTCATAACAAATGAGTTTGATGCCCATGGGCTACAGTCAGCCAGTGGGACTCCAAACAGTTCTGGCCATCACATTTAAAGGGACCGTGCTCCTTTTAAATGTCTTCCCTTTGTTGGAAATAATGGAGGAGGGGGGCATCTAATTTTGGGGGTAATTGAATTCGACCCCCTGATTCAATGTTTTTGAAATTTTTTGGGAGGGTGGGGTTGAGGAGAGGCACCAGATGCCATGCTGAAAATGCGGTACCTTTGCTTCAAAAAAAAAAGTTCCCCCAGAGCCCCATATACCCACAGATTGATTTTCCATTATACCCTATGGGGACCAGTCTTCATATGGTATAATAGAGTGCCCAAAGGACATTCAAACCCTCCCCCACTTTCTGATAACCCTGAAGCAGGCAGAGGGCCTCCAAACTAGGGGATTCTCTGCTCCCAACTGGCGATTGGCAACCCTATTGAAATCTGTATTGAAGTCTGCTCAAGAAAAAGTCCTGGAGAGCACAGCAGCATCAGATCCCAGTCTGGACACAAAAGAAACAGGAAGAGACGCTTTGTAACATGTAAATTGACTCTCATGTGTCAAGACTGCTCAGTAAAGGAATTTCTGTGACAGAGAAGAGCAAAAGTATTCAGTGAGTAACATTCTACTTGCATACTGATAACTTAAGTTTTGAAAAATGAACAATTAAAGGTTTGACTTAAAATTACTTCTACTGCCAATATGTTGAAATACATAAAATCAAGATGATATACACAGAGAAAAATATGATAGACACAATAAATGTTTAAACTACTCTGCAGTCATATTTAAAACATACCTTGCACCTCTACTTTCACCAACAACTTCAACAAAAACAGCTGATTGGAATTAATTAGAAAAAACAATATTTCAATATTTTAAATGAATAAACCTTCACTTTCATTAGGTAGAGTTCAGGAAATGTAGAGGAAATATATTTGTCCCTTTGGGACTGCAAATATCTTGGTCCCTTTGAGATTGCAAAGATCTCACCATCATATTTGGATTTCAAGTTATTTAATTGATTTGACTTTACACTGGAAAAGTCCTTGGAACAGATTGTATCATTGTGAGAGATTCTGGAAAATGTATTTTTGGATTGTTACAGTTTGCCTGATATCACAGCTGGCATGATGGTGAAATTGGGGTCAGGTGGATTATTTTTATCATCATTTCCTAATTTAGCAATATATATTTTTAAAAGTCTATTTCCTACTCATCAAGATTGCCAGTTTTTTAAAAAAGAAGGCATAGATGGCATTGAACTGATGAGGATGAAGGCCATTAACTTCTTGTTTCAAATGGAAGGCTTTGAGTCAGAAAATATTTGATAGACTAAAGAATACCAATAGGTAGAGAAGGAATGGTTTCCATACTGCTAGTATTATATTTTACAGCACTGGCCAGTTGTTTCTTTAAATAATTGTTAGAGAACCTTTCTTATAAAATTGGGGGGGGGGTTAAAGAAGAAAGAAAATAATAAAGGCTTCATTTCTGAAACTAAGATGGTTAAATAGATTCTTCAGGATACTACCACATACCATTTTACTTCTGGGTCTGTTTGGAGTTGATGTGCCAAGAGGAATAACATCGAGACTAGAGACTGACTAGTTTGCTTGAGCTCAACAGCAAAGTGTTCTGGGGTCACAATTTTGAGGAATAATATAATTCAGTGCATCTGAGTCTGGCTTTTATGAACTAAACAACAAATCTTTTATCTGCTTTGAAGACAAAATAACCAATGAGAGAAGTTAACTTTAAAGTTACAGGGCAGTCACTGAACTAGGCTTCCCAATCCCCAGGTCCCAGCGGGGATCCCCCATTTTTACAGGCTTCTCCCCGCCCCTAGCCAGCTTTAGAGCCAGTTTTAGAACTCCTGCAGGTCCGTTTTTAAAATATGTGCCTTTAAGGCTGAGCAGGAAGCAGGAAACAGGAAGGGCTTTGGAGAACGGCCCCTCCCTTTGTTTTGCTTTCATTTTCAGATCAAGTAAAGTTCTGCAGGAACAAAACCCAGTAAGTGTTTGTGTGTGAGAGAGAGAGGAAGGGGGCAGGGGATTCCCTGGTTTGGAGGCCCTCCCCCCGCTTTAGAAAGTGTGGTGGGGGGAAATGTCTACTGGGCACTCTATTATTCCTTATGGAGAATGATTCCTATAGGGAATAATGGGGAATTGATCCACGGGTATTGGGGGCTCGGGGGGGGCTATGTTTTGAGGTAGATTCACCAAATTTTTAGTATAGCATCTAGTGCCTCTCCCCAAAATACCCCCCAAGTTTCAAAATGATTGGACCAGGGGGTCAAATTATATGAGCCCCAAAAGATGGTGCCCCTATCCTTAATTATTTCCTATGGAAAAAAAGGCATTTAAAAAGGTGTGCTGTCCCTTTAAATGTGATGGCCAGAACTCCCTTGGAGTTCAATTATGCTTGTCACATCCTTGTTCCTGGCTCCACCCCCAATTACTCCTGGCTCCATCCCCAAAGTTTCCTGGCTCCACCCCCAAAGTCCCCAGATATTTCTTGAATTGCACTTGGCAACCCTACACTGAACTGGGACTCCTGTGGCTGGGAAGGAAGGAGATTATTAGGATCATGATACAGCTTTAGCTTGGTCCAAAAAGTGCCATATTCCTGCTAAAACTTCTTGAAACCTGACAAGTTTTTTATATTGACTAACTGTTGGAAAACTTTCTCTAATTGACTCATCAATGTATCCCAAATATATCAAAATACTGGAGAGAGGGGGTAAAAATGGTTTTCAGTATCACAGCCTTCAGCCAATGATTACATCAACCTCTTTATATTTATTTATTTATATTTAAATAAGGCGGCATTTTGTTTTCATTATATAGACCAGGTGGTTCTTTACCTGATAAGCAAATATCCTTACACAGCCAACCTGATTTAAGAAAGCAGAAGACAAGAAGATTCAAAATATTTATTTCTGTTTGGCTACTTGTGGCTTAACACATGAAAGGAACAATGGATGCTGGAAGGCACATCTTAAACTGATGTTTTGAGCACTGGCATCACTGGATTTTAAACTGGCTTGTATCGCATTACTGGAAGAGTGTTACCACATGATAATAACATTCTGTTCATCCACGACTCTAAGAATGTAGTCCTGTCAGTACATACCTGGAGAGCCAATTGAATGGTGCAGCTGCTGCACACTCACAGTGGAACTTTCTGCCCTTCTTAGCTGTAGAGACTGTCATATATTCACTCTCTTGCCCCCCCTTCTCTGGCATCAAGAGGGCTTTTCTATGCATGTGGGTGGGGTATTCCAAGCCCCTTAAGAAAATCTTTTTTCCCCAGACCCCTTCCTGTGACTAGAAAGTTTTTCTTTGGTAAATCTACCATCAGTCAGGATCCTAATCCTTCCCCCAGCTGCCTATGCAGTGCTCTGGGTCACTAGCTGGAGCAGTGTGCTTGTGAATGAGAAGGCATCTCCTATAATTTCACCTGAGCTATCCCTCTAGCTTGGTTGGGTTTTAGTATTCCTGAATGAATGAGTTGAGATATGTAAGTGAGAGTTAAGGACAATCAGCACACAACAAGAACCATTAGGGTAAATATCTTTAATAACTAAGCATAAACCCTACATAAACCAAAGGGCACAGATTAAGATGTAGATTACCAGAAAGAAACCAAACAAAGTATACTTTGCTAATCCTAAACCAACTCACGTTCGATCATGGCATTTGCCTCCTGTAAGCTAAAACCCAGAGGCTTGGCTGCAATATTCCAACCAAGACCCTACAGACCAATGTTCTCCCATTGTGATAAGCTATTGTTATGATTCCCAAACTGGAAATTAAAAAACATCTTCTTGGCACTTAGACAGCCCTGGCCAATTGGCAGTCTGGGGCTTCTTGGCTCACCCTGCTTCTCAACCCATCTGTCACCTTAAACCTATCTTCCTGGAGTAACTTGAGAGAATCCCTTAAACTGCCTCTCATGCCATTAAATAAAATAGTATGATATTGCCAGATATTATTATTGCTTTTATTCCTTCACATAGGTACTTTGAGTTCCATCTATTCGAGTTTTCTCTTCAGTGCAAATGCAGGTGACAACTAATGGAATCACTTTTTGTCTTATCTGACAAAGTGTGCTTGCACACAAAAGCTCACATCCTGAATAAAATGTTTGTTGGTCTTAAAGGTGCCACTGGACTCTGACAGTTCAATTGCTTCAGACCAACACAGCTACCCACCTTGAAGTGAAGTCTGTAAACTTCCTAGAGTTTTGCTAAGAGCCACTTATGACAGTATTACACACAGGAAGGAAGAAGAAATGGTGGTTAAAAGAGGGAAGATATGGGAACGCCAGTGTGCTCAAGTGTCCATATGTATCTCCTGTGTAATGTGTATCTTTATGCCTATTAGTGAAGCCTTGTACTTGCACAGCTGCTGTGAACAGATTTTTTCTCCCTCACTTTCACACACACACAGCGGCAATCTCACCTGAGAAATAGAAACCACTAGGCTCCATGTTGCTTGGTGTTGACTTTGCAGAGACACCCAAAAATAAACACACTAATTGGAGCATGGTGTTTACAGCTCCAACAGAACACTAGCAGATTTGCAGCCAGGTGGGGTTTACTTACTGCAACCTCAGACACACACACCTAGTACAACAATAGACAATGGGCTAGTGACATACCCAATAAGTAATACTGGCATATACTAAACTGTGAAAAATACACCTAATGCAAACTATTCATTCTTGTGCTGATGCTGGTTTTCAGTGTAGGTTGTCATAGTTTAATTTGTCTTCCTGCAGTGATCTGTGCATTATATTAAATATTTGCAGATTGATTCCTATATCCAGGCATTGCTATCTAAGAAAGGCCTCTCCCTAGAAATATACACTCATGCCTAGAACAAGCATCCACACCTCTTTATACAATACTTTTCACCAATGAATATACAGAAAGAGAAAGAGAGGGAAAATACACAACTGCATAAACCAGCGCAAGTCAAATTAACATTTTTAAAGCACACATAGGCTGTGGTCAGACGACAGAAGCTGGTGCGGTCTGGCCGCGCCTCTAATTTATTGGTTACTATTTGTTCTGGAGAGTTTTGTCTAAACACACCACCCTTATTTCACCTCACTGCACACTTACCCCATGGTGGACCATTCAGACTACTGCTGCAGTAACCATGGAGTGCATACTTGAGTGGCATCTTTTAAAAATTCCTTTTTGCACATGCACAGAAGCATTTATTTACCGTTGGGCAGTGATTCAGAACCCAGGCATATATGTGCACTTATGTGCACATCACTAACTGAGTGGAAAAAAAATTGGTGGCCATGGAGTGGAAGTTTCAGACTTTCCAAACAGTTTGAGAGCACAATGGAGCGATCAGACATCTGATACGCACATTAAACCTGGTAGGTTTAGTAAATACTAGACTTTCTTCAGTATCAGGAAAACTGGAGTGTGCCTGAGAGGGCCTGATGAGTGTGGAATGGGATACAGATGTTGCCATCTGATTGTGCAATTCAAATCAGTTCAGGAGGAGCAATGACAACAGACCAAACAGCTCCTCTGATCACAGCTATACTTGTTCTCTCTCATGCATTCACACATACAGAGCATATAGTATACTCATGTATACCAACATGAATTTCAAAAGTTGCTACTTGCAAAGTATTCCTGTTTTAAAGCTTGGATGTACAACCAGTGATGCACAGTGTAATAAAAGCAGCTCCCAGGCATTCCTCGAAGGAACGCTTTCTCTGAGGAATCTATGATCATGCTTTCACTACAGCTGGCTAATCACATATTGAAGGCTTCGACAGAAAACTTACACCATCAACTACTACATATACTAGAGTTCTAGCCTCCAGAGGTCTGAAGAAATAACTTGTCCCAAGCCACTACAAATAAGGAACCAGTCCTGTTCACTGGGCATTGGTACAGTCCCATCCCACTTTCCGTGCAGGGCAGCCATCATGCAGTGCTGTCTATTTGAATGTTCGTTTGCAAAGAAAAACATTCAAGCCTCAGGGGACTCTGCCTGTTGAGCAAGCAACAGGATGACAAGGATGATTTCACAGGGAGCTCTTACTTGTCCGCTTGGGTCAGTTTCAAACACCTGTCACTGAAGCTCAGGGAATTTCAAATGTATCTCTAAAGCTGAGGGGTCACGCAAAAGAAATAGCTTAGTTCTACTGCACTGAGAATCTCATGTGCTCACAGAAGGGCATTCTTGTGACCCGGTAGCACTCTCTTACTGAAGTTGCCGGCCTCTAACAGGAACCTTGCTTGTTTCCCTGGCCATAGCAAACTCAGACATTGGCCTCAGATTTAATGTCAGTTTGAGAAGGATAATAATGCATTTTTTGCCTCCGTCTTCACTGTGGAAGATGAGAAGTGTTTGCCCGCTCCAGAACCGCTAATTTTGGAAGGGGTGTTGAAAGACCTGAGTAAGATTGAGGTGACAAGAGAGGAGGTCTTACAACTGATTGACGAATTAAAAACTAATAAGTCACCAAGTCCAGATGGCATACATCCAAGAGTTCTGAAAGAACTCAAAGGTGAACTTCTGGATCTCCTGACAGAAATATGTAATCTTTCATTGAAATCTGCCTCCGTTCCTGAGGACTGGAAGGTAGCAAATGTCACCCCCATCTTTAAAAAGGGTTCCAGAGGACATCCAGGAAATTACAGGCCAGTCAGTCTGACTTCAATACTGGGAAAGTTGGTAGAAAGCATTATCAAGGACAGAATGAGTAGGCACACTGACGAACGCAAGTTATTGAGGAAGACTCAGCATGGGTTCTGTAAGGGAAGATCTTGCCTCACTAACCTGTTACAGTTCTTTGAGGGGGTGAACAAATATGTGGACAAAGGGGACCCAATAGATGTTGTTTACCTTGACTTCCAGAAAGCTTTTGATAAAGTTCCTCATCAAAGACTCCTTAGTAAGCTCGAGAGTCATGGAGTAAAAAGACAGGTCCTCTTGTGGATCAAAAACTGGCTAATTAATAGGAAGCAGAGAGTGAGTATAAATGGGCAATCTTCGCAGTGGAAGACGGTAAGCAGTGGGGTGCTGCAGGGCTCAGTACTGGGTCCCATGATTTGGAGTTGGGAGTAAGCAATAAAGTGGCGAAGTTTGCAGATGACACTAAATTGTTCAGGGTGGTGAGAACCAGAAAGGATTGTGAGGCACTCTAAAGGGATCTGTTGAGGCTGGTGAGTGGGCGTCAACGTGACAGATGAGGTTCAATGTGGCCAAGTACAAAGTAATGCACATTGGGGCCAAGAATCCCAGCTACAAATACAAGTTGATGGGGTGTGAACTGGCAGAGACTGACCAAGAGAGAGATCTTGGGGTCATGGTAGATAACTCACTGAAAATGTCAAGACAGTGTGCGATTGCAATAAAAAAGGCCAATGCCATGCTGGGAATTATTAGGAAGGGAATTGAAAACAAATCAGCCAGTATCATAATGCCCCTGTATAAATCGATGGTGCGGTCTCATTTGGAATACTGTGTGCAATTCTGCACCTCAAAAAGGATATTATAGCATTGGAAAAAGTGCAGAAAAGGGCAACTAGAATGATTAAAGGGTTGGAACACTTTCCCTATGAAGAAAGGTTAAAACGCTTGGGGCTCTTTAGCTTGGAGAAACGTCGACTGCGGGATGACATGATAGAGGTTTACAAGATTATGCATGGAATGGAGAAAGTAGAGAAAGAAGTCCTTTTCTCCCTTTCTCACAATACAAGAACTCGTGGGCAATGAAATTGCTGAGCAGTTGGGTTAGAATGGATAAAAGGAAGTACTTCTTCACCCAAAGTGTGATTAACATGTGGAATTCACTGCCACAGGAGGTGGTAGCGGCTACAAGCATAGACAGCTTCAAGAGGGGATTGGATAAAAATATGGAGCAGAGATCCATCAGTGGCTATTAGCCACAGTATATTATTGGAACTGTCTGGGGCAGTGATGCTCTGTATGCTTGGGGGGGGGGGCAAAGTAGAAGGGCTTCTAGACCCACTTGTGAACCTCCTGATGGCACTTGGGTTGGGTTGTGTTTTTTTTTGCCACTGTGTAACACACAGTGTTGGACTGGATGGGCCATTGGCCTGATCCAACATGGCTTCTCTTATGTTCTTATGTTCTCGTTTTATATCATTTTTATTGGTTTTAAGAACAAAAGAAAAAGCATAAGCACAGATACAAAAAGAAAAACAAAAAGGGGGAGGGGGAGGGCATATACAGAATGGGAAAGGTGGGGGGGGGGGGAAGGAAAAATGCAAGCATATCAATTTTAAGTATACCTCCAAGTAAAATATCCAATTTGTTCTACCTGCAAGTATAAAATTCTGCATATATTTTGCCATCTTTATCTTCCATTATAAAACATTTTCACCAAACTATTATTTGCAATACAAGTCTAAACTGTTTTTATTCAGCACATATAAATCTGAACAAGTCAGAGCAGTCTCAGCACAAAACTTACTACTTTGGCTTAACCTTGTTAAAAAAAATCCAAACTAATTTATCAGTTTATCACTATCCTCATTAACAGAGACACGAAAAATTCATATCTTTATCCTTAAAAAAAGAGAAAAAAAATACAACCTGGTATTATGTCTATTTCAATATAAACAGTTTCTCCTGAGAGACATCATTAACAAAAACAAATCTAGCAGTTTACATAACATCTATATTGCCTACCTTTTAAACAATTAATCCACTTCTTGTATCCCTATTGGGCTAGGAAAAACAACTTTTTGTGACCCCAAAAATGAAAATCTCAATCCTGTTCTTATTTAATGTTACCTACCCAACTATCCAAAATAAAAACATTTCAGGAAACCCTTCTTACTAGAAAGAAATCAATCTCCTGAGTTATAGATTAACTTGTCAAATTACCCATATCTATAACAAACACTAATATCATTATCTATTGAAAACAGCCTTTGTTCCTCTCAACCTAGCTTGAGGCAGTCTCCAATTCCGGTCCTCTTTTTTAAATACGCCACAAGATTCCATTTTAATATTCTTTTGTTGATTTCCCAGCAGCTCAGTCTCCCATTTCGATTCCACAGACATCACCAGGTTCTCTTTAGCTCTCTGCTCATATAGATTTGAGATTTCGCTAACTTTCAGCAAAAAAGCTGCCATTTGCTTCTCCACCAAATCAGCCAATAAACCAAGATCTTGCCTCAGAGATTTTAAATCATTCAAAATGTCTTTTTTATAAGAAATTTCACTTGGCAAAACCATTTTTCTCTGTCAGCAAACTCAGTCCATTAATCCTGATTAAACAGTAGTTCAGAGTCCCAGACAGCCCGTCCTTCTCAGTCTCTTCCAACTAAAGTTTTAGATGTTAACGTATGAATTTCAGATCAGACAACGAAAAATCACTCTAACAGGTATCTCGTTTTGTTCAGACCACATTGCAGCCAAATAATAGTCTCTTTAGGAAATATCCAATTATGATCTGAGTCAATTTAAATGTTCATATTCTGATTAATTCAAATTGTTTCCAGCGTTTAAGGATGTTCTTTGACTTTCCACGGCCTCATTCACAGGGAAATTAGAGACATCGATCTCTTTCCCTTCTTTTGAACTACTAAGTCATTTGAATATAAGAAAGACCCATTAGTGTTTGCCAATTGAAAGCAAACTTACTTGCATTGCAGATTTATCGTGCTTGAGATAGAGGGTTGATAGATCAAAGGCTTGTTAGAGAAAAGAAAGACAAGCAGTCGAGCATTCGTCTCTTGTTGCTGTATTAGCGGTCATGACGGGAAGAGCTTCAGAGCACACAGAAGGAGCAGGAGCAACAGCCGTTGCGCCCCTGCTCCACTGTGAAAAGCTCCATGCCTAGGAGACCCTTCCTGGGTCTCTTTGGGGGTGTCAGATCCGTGACACCCTTCCCCCTGCCCGATCAGGAAAAGTCACAAGCAGGAGAGCTCACGAATCCACCTGCTAGCAAGACAACATAGCCCGGAAGTGCTCATGTTCTTATGCAGGCACCTATGAAGGTGAAACTGAGGGAGGCAAATAATAAGAATGGCAACCAGCAGGTGCAAAAAGGAGCCTTGAATGCAGCAGAAAAACAGGACAGTTCTTTCAAGAGGCACAAGAGCAGAAGATGGAAAGGGAACCTGTAAATGCCTAAAGCAGCATTTTATTTAGTGCTGAGAGTTGCATTGCACTCTTAGAGCATGAGATGGAAGGCCATGGCAAATCTGCATATTTTAGGATTATATAAGTAAGATAATTTGCATATCCTTTTCATGAGTGTAGCAGATATCAAGTAAATTTGGTGGACATGCTACATTTATGCTGTAAGACTGATACAGTTTAAAATTTGCCAGGCTGTTGTTTTCTGGCATTTAGCTGATTTTTTAAAAGCTTAAATCCAATGTCAATCAATCAGAAAATGTTAAATTTATGTAAAACAGATAAATTAACATATGTGAATGAGAAAGGGAAATTCTATTATCTATCAGCCTCCACCCTATTCTAAATCCTAAATATAAAAAGCTGAACTATAGTGCCCTTATTCTGAAACTGTAACCCTCAAGCACAGAAAATGTGAGTCAGCCCTTAAAAATCTTGCTAACTGATTTAAAAATAATACGAATTGAAATAGCTCATGAACCTGAACTTTTAACAACAAAAAACTTTCTTCCAACCTTTTAGCAGTTTTCTATTGCAGTGTCCAAGTATCACTAGTCTGTAATTATAAAGTCCAAGGGGAAAACTAACTTTTTAGGATTACAAATGAAATGTGCTACATAAAAAAACACCACTGGAGACAGGAAATATATATAATGCTAAGATTAAAGAGTGACAATTGGAACAAGGTATGGAGAACTTGCCCACTTCCCTCACATGCAGGATTTTCTCCTCTGTTTTTCCTTCTCTTCTGGCTGAGCAGCCTCTTTATCTATTTTCTTCTTAATTGAAGATTTATAGCTGTCCTACCCTGTTACATTAGTATATTTTGATGCTGGCTCAGCCCAGTAATCTGAGGGAAGAAACAAGATCATATCCTTTAACTTATACTTCTGAAAATGGCACATGAAAGGCTTTTGAAAGTTCAAAAACAAAGTATTTTATTCAATGTAGAGTGGAAAAACTCAAGAGGAACCAGGAGTAAAATCTCTAAGAAGAATCCATAATAACTCTTGATGTAAGTTAGTAAATTCACAAACTCCATTTAACATGTTTCCAGCAAGTGAAAGTTTTAGCTTTTCACAAAGTCTTAGAATCTTTGAGGTGTGAAGCTTTATTTTCACTAGGGATGGGCACAGACCAGAAAATGCTGGTTCGGTTCACGAACAGAACCGGACCAGTTCCTGGATCTGTTCGCGAACCAAACCACAGCCTGGTTCATGAACTGGTCCGGTTTTTAAAAAGCCCCCCACAGGGCTTCGAGGCTCCAAAATGGCAGGTTGTCTCTTGATCACTTTCCTCAATGTACTCACCAAGTTTGCTCCACATTGGACTTTGGAAGGCTGAGTTACAGACCCCTAAAAAAGGTCATTCAGTGCAATGCTTTTCAACGGGACGTCACCTCTGCTGGTTCAGGAGTGACAAAAACTGACCTGGGTGAGCTAGAGGCCTTCAACACACACAATTCCTCCCTGGGGTGACCCTCCACATGGCCCACATGTTACATGCATGTCAGATTTGGGGGGATCCAAGTAGCAGACCACCAAGCAAGGTGCCGCCAGGAAACTGTTTTTGGGGAAGTTGTCCAGTGCCATTTTGAGACACTACAGTGTGGACCTGGTTAAGCTACAGGCACCAGACTCCCAGAGTACCTCCCCAGGGACCATCCATGGCTGCTGGTGGCTGTGTCTTCCTGGGACCAGCCACCCAACCCTGGCGATATGATGACTGATTGGGGTCAAGCCTTCCATCCTACCTGGGAAGGTGACAGGGACAACCAAGCCCGGCAACGGGGACTCACTGCACAGCTGTGGGAGGGGGCACTGGTGGACTAGCTAAGGGAATGTGTGGGAATATGTGGCAGATGAGAAAGAATGCTTTTCTGGAGCAGCAGAAAGGCTACCCCACTGCTGGGGAAGAGGACAGTTAGCCAAGCCCCCCAGAAATCTGTAGGTAGTTTGGGTGCCTGAGTGGGAGAGGAGAGAGGATACCCCCCCAGACAGAGACTCAAGCAACGCAGGAAGAAATGGGGTGCTTTTTGGAAGAGCAGAAAGGGAATCACACAGTCAGCATGCAGAGAAAGGGCAGTTTTCAGAACCCACAAAAGTGAACAGCCCACCCCTAAATCAAATCAAAAACATGCTTTAAAAGAAAAAAAAATCTATCCATGTTTTCCACTTCTCACAGCAAAGAAAAAAGGTGGCGGGGGGGGAGGGAGAAATGTAACTCTGAATGCAAGGAAAAGAGAAAAAAGAGAGAGGTGATGCTTTTACTCTGGCAGTTTGTATAGAGGCCAGGAGATTCAACAGGTTTCTCCACCCACCCCAGTAATTCCCTCTCCCCTCAGTCCACCAAAATATATTCTTTCACCTACAAGGAGAACAAGACTCACAAAAACCAGACACAAACAGAGGACAGGAATGCGCCTCCAGTGATTATATACATCCTCCCCCCATCCTGAGGAAGTTAGATTGATGCCTGTCATTGGAAATCAGACTTGCCTGTCTGCTTTAGACTGTCACTATTGGTCTCTTGATGGCTAGAAATATCCCACCCATATCCACTTTTTGGCGTGAAACTCCATGGGTGGAGTTTCTTTGCCAAGAGTGCACAAGAGGTTCCGAACCGGGCAGAAAGTTCAGAGACTTCCTGGTCTGAACATGCGACTTTTGAACTGAACTGTCCAAACCTCGAACAAGGTAAAGTCCAGGCCAGATTTTAGTTCGGTGTTCGGATCTGTGTTAAACACTCCAGTATAAGTTTTTCAGTTTTTCAGGTTTTCGAAGGGTACACTACCAAGTACCCAAAATTCTTCACTAAACACACGAGGGATCACTCCAATCTTTAAAGCTATCTCCCTTTTCAATTGAGTATCAGGACACAGCCAATAGCCACATCCGAGATGTCACATTGCACCGTGAACTTCTTGATCCCATTATATTTCTAAACTAAAAACTCTGTCCCCATTTCTGGCCCAAATGGGGGTCTTCAGTGTTCCTTCCACTCCTCCTTGACATCTTCTCAGTCCTCAGTCAGCGCTAAACTGAGTTCTCTTCAGCAGTCCTCAACTCTTTCCATTTGAGCAGCCTGTCACTCAAAGGCTCTCTGAGGCAGATTAACCCTTCACAGTCTGTCAAGTTTATACAGCACTTATGAGCTTTCAAAACACAGTGCGTCACACGCCCCATACTTTGACCTCACTGCTTCAGGGGAGGTTCTCTCAAGCCTTTCCTGTGCAATGGGTGAAGCATTTTACATTTTTTGTTTCTTTAATTCCAAAGTCAAACTTCTTATACCACTTAATATATACAATTCACAAAGCTTTATCAACCTGTATCCTTAGGTGTTTCTGGAGAGTGCATCAGCAATGACATTCTCCTTTCCTCTTATATGTAGTGTCAGATCCAGAGTGAAAATAAAACATGCAGCACCAATCATTTCCATTAATTCATCCACTCTTGGCATCAGGAACCATAAATGTATTCAGATTTTGATAGTCAACACAAAATCTTGCAGTTTGATCTGGTTTGGGGACTAAAAGAACCAGTGAGGCTCAAGGACTTTCAGAATGAACAGTAAGTCAAAGGTTCAACATTTCTTTAACCTCCTTTTTGATACTGGTGATGGTATTTGGGCCAGTTACTTTGTAAGGTAAGAGAACAATATGTCTGGTATGTCTAGTATTGGCCTTGTGCTGACCTAACTTAGTTCTCCCTGGCAAATTTGAAAAGATGGAATGATATTGTTAGAACAGCCTTAACGTCATTGTTGGTCTTTGGTTGGGTTAGTGCTAGATTAGCTTCACTAACCATGTTATCTTTGGTTATCTTCTTTCAACCTGTTAATGCAATTTCCTCTTTTTTCTTTTCTCTGGCCATAAGAACCAGATTACCTCTATCATGATAAGGCTTTAACATGTTTACATGAAGCAATTCGCATTGCGCCCCTTCAGGATTTACATTTACCAAATAGTTCACATTAGAAACCTGGTTTACATTTCTGAAAGGTCCTTCCCAAGCTACTTGTTTCAACATGAGGACTTGGTCTCCTAGCTTGAAGGCTCTCTCTCTGGCTTTGGCATCATACCTGATCTTCTGCTTTTGTTGGCCTCGATGCATGTTGTCTGTAGCAACAGCTCTCTGTCCTTGAAGCTTTTCTTGTAACTCCAGTAGATAGGTGACTACATCTCTGCTTTCACTGGTCTCTCGTCTTACTCATGCTTCTTTTAGGATGTCCATCAGTCCTCTCTCCTAGCATCTGGACAGTAGCATGAAGGGACTAAAGCTGGAACTTTCTTATGATACTTTTCAATATCCAAATAACAGATGCTGAAGTCTCTGATCTCAGTCATTAGGATGATTCACTGCATATGTCTTCAACATGTGATTCAAGGTGCCATTGAATCTTTCAGTCCATTTGCTTGTGGATGGTAAAATGTGATGGTGAGATGTTTAATTCCACAAGTCTGCAACAATTCCTTCATCACCTGGAACATCAATGTGGTTCCTAAATCCATGACCATTTATTGGGGAAAACCTAGCCTAGTGGACACCACCAGTAAAGCTTCTGCTATGGTTGTTGCTTCTATGTCCCTCAAAGATATGGCTTCTGGGAATTTAGTTGCATAGTCCACTATGGTCAAAATATATTTATTCCCAATCCAGGTTACTCTGGTGACTGGTCCTCCAATATCCATGCCAATCTTAAAATAATGCTTCTGATACAGGTGGAATAGGTTGAACAAGGTTTGAGTCCACCTTTAAGAGAGTCTTGTGCTTTGCCCTCTAGCAGACATGTTTGGCAAGACTTGCAAAACACCCTGATATCTTTTCTCATACTGGGTCAATAAAATCTTGCTTGCAACCTATCTCAGGTTTTATTGATCCTAAATATCCCAACACAGGAGTTTTACAGGCCAGATGTAGAAGTTGCATCTATATCTCCTTGGGATCACTAGTTGTTTGCACTTTCCCCAGATAGCAGCACATTTATGCCTCATAAATAATATACACAGAGCTGTCAAATTCATTTGTTATGAAGACCGAATCTGACATAAATGTCATTTTGTTGGGCCGAACCATGTGTGCCATAAAATGTAACATGAGATACTGGAGATATAAACTTTATAAAGGTGGTTTCAGATGCCGAACAGCAATAGCAGGTGAATGACCATAGCAGGCTTGATTGGATTAGATGTGATATGTAGAAGGGTAGTAGGTGTGGAGATACCAATGCTGGTAATGAGACAGGAAACCTAGGTCTCAATTCCATCCAGGAGGATTCAGTCCAGGAGGATGTAAAGAATTAATGGACATGTCTGACATTAGAAACCACAACATTCAGTTGCTGACCTAAGAGTAGCAGTGTTCTTGCCAAGAAATTTCAAAGGGAGATTAGAAAGAGAGGCTGCTGAATTGCAATTGATAATTAAGCTCAAGACAAAGCATCATCCTGGATGGAACTGAGACCCAGGTTTCCTGTCTCATTACCAATGTGTGCTATTATCATTTAGCACTGGAAATCATTCCACTCTCCAAGGACCAATCCATGTGTTCTTATTCCTAATCTTTTTGAAAGAAATTAGAAATCCAGATAGGAACAGAGAAATCCAATCTTTAAAAAACAAACTTTTCAGAATAAATCAAAATAATTTCCTCAATGTACATTCTGCTTGTCAGAAGAATCCATCCACCAAGAAGAAGAAGAAGAAATTGTCAGTCATAAAACACCTTTGTTGGGATAAAGCTGCCATGGGATTCCAACAACTTTGTTTTCTTGCTTTCTCTTTCTTCCTTCTCCCTTCCTCCCAAAAAGAGGAGGAGCAGCCCCAGAGAAGAAAGCAGCTGTGTGTGTGAGAGAGATAGACCTGTCTTTGTATTTCTCCCACATGAAGCAGGAGGCAGCCAGAGTGCTCTCTCTCTCCCTCTCTTTCTCTCTGGGAAAGGTGGGGAGGGAGACAAGATGTAGGAAGTAGGAAGCAAAGAGCTACTGAGGGAGTTGAGGAAAAAATAAGCTACAGTGCAGCTGCGGGAGCAGCCTTGGAAAAGGAAGCAGGAGAAGGAAGTTGCTTGGGGGCCAGATTCATCCCACAGGCCGCATGCTTGACACCCCTGCTATATATAATCTCTGATCTAGGATCTTAAACAAACAAGGACTCTCTATTGTCCCTTCTTGAGAGGATGTCTTTGCCTTTTGTCACAATTCTTGCAAAGCTTCATCTTTGTTCAGTGAGAAATTGTGCAGCATGGATATCCTGCAACAAAGCTTTGCTAATAACCAAGATGAAGTTTGTCGAATACTCTGTACATTAGAAGTAATGTAAAAGGCATAATTAGCAACATTAGTTCAGACGTGTACTCTCCAGCACCTTGGGCTTTCCTGGTATCAAACCCTTGCCACTTACCCTGTGAAAAACAATAATCTTTCTCCACCACCCCCAGAAGAGATGACCTGATTTTTCTCTCTTTGAGAACTGACGTGTCAAGTTTCTCTCTTCTAGTACTGTAAGATCTGCCAGCACATTATTCCCAGTCTGTATATATAAAAATACATACATAACTCATTTCCCAAGGCTAATAAGCAGTCCATTTCAGACCAGCATTCCAATGGATCTTGCATGTGAACTTTGCTTTTCAACTGGCTTCATGCCTAGTCCTATAGAGCTGCACTGCTGCACAGGGCAGAGAGGTGATAGAAGAACACAAGGCATTTGCACTCATTGTTGGCCAAGCTTCTTTATTGCTTGAGGGCACAAACAAAGGACATTCATTAGAGTGGAGAATACCTTGAATCTTGCATACATTCCTGTCAGCCTACACTGCAACTCCCTTCTTTACAAACAAACAGGCAGGCCAGCATTTTGCGGTGCCTTTTAGTTTTTACTTTAAAAAACCACAAAGAGGATTTTCAAAGTGCTGTTCAATGCTGGGGTCACTGTGAAGTCTCTCATCAGTGATCTTGTGTGCTGGCAGATGGCAGAAGGTGGGGGAGAGACTGGAGCCTGGGATGAATCATAGACATCAACCTGTTCTCCTTCATTTGGAGGATCCAGTTGAGGCTTTGAAGTCACTGATGTCAGTCATTTTGGGCTGGAACAGCAATTAATAGATCAGCACACAGCACTGTTATCACAATCCTTGCCAGTCTGTAATTGCACAATGCACTCTCCTTCTCTTGAGAAAGTGGCACCTGGAGGAATCTTCCATATTCCTAGCATACTACCTGCACCTTAATGCTGTTATTGCTCCTAGAGAACTATCTTAATGAAAATACTTGTCTTCAATTAAGATTCAGACTCCTTGGGGGCAAATCCAGAAACCAAGAAAAGAAAAAAACAAGTGTATTAGGATCCTCCCATAAATTCATAAGACCATATGATTTTATTGCATGGTGAATAAGAAATAGTCCATGCAAGGTTGCCAACCTCAAAGTGGGGCTTGGAGATATCCTGAAATTAAAGTTGACGACCAGGTTATACAGATCAGTTCCCCTGGTGAAAGTGGCAACTTTGGAGGGTGGGTTTTATGGCATTAGAGCCACTGAAATCCTTTCCAGGAATTTCCCAACCCAGAGTTGGCAACCTATGGATGGCTATGAACTCAGACTTTTTTATAGTATATTCGCCTTTCTCTAAATGAAACCATTTCCAAGTATGCATCACACGGCACTTAATAGACCCAACCCCCCAAAAACCAGGTTAGTGAATTGACTTTGTCTTCTACTAGTGAATCGTACAATAAACTCATGTAGACATACTCAATAAAGTAAGGGGCCATCCAGCAGCTAAAGAACAGATTTTGAGGGCTCAGATCCTGTTTGGAAATCTGATATGTGATAGATGTAAATCACAACTCAGTGGACAGAGTTGAGAACTGGTGCCAAAGGATCCCTGAACTGATATCCACACAATATGATTCCCTTTTCTACCTGAGGGCCAAACTGGATATGACAGCATTTCCATGTCCACTACAGGGCTGCTGCTGCCATTTTAAGGTTAGAATTGGTGACTGAAAAATGCCATGAGGACCTGGGGGTTCTTGAAAAGCTGAGGAGGGAGCAAGAGCACCTTGCCTCACCATGCTGCAGGACTAATCAGAATCTGGCCCTCACAGCATTTTTAAATCGTTCACTTTAGGCTTTAAAGTAGCAGCTGCATCCCTTGGCAGACATAAGGATGCCATCACATCTAGTTTGGTCTTGAGGGGTGTGGTTAGAAAGGGTTCATTTTGGGGACAGAAAGGTCTCTCCTATTTTTTATTTAACATATTAAATGAGAAGTGATGTTATTAACATTCCCAAACCCAGAGCTTTTTTTTTTTTAGCAGGAATGCAGTTCCAGCTGGCTTGGTGTCAGGGGGTGTGGCCTAATATTCAAATGAGTTCCTGCTGGGTTTTTTCCTACCAAAAAAGCCCTGCCAACCCCCATTTAAGCCAGAATTATTTGCTTTGCACTAGCAAAAACAAATTGGATTGGAAATATATATGATGTCAATTGTGTAATGCAATGTAAGTTGTTTATATTAACAGTTAACTTCCTAATCTTTTAAACTTGTATCAAAACAAGTATTGGAGTGAGTGAGAACGTTCTCACACACTAAATAACATGTTTTGCAATTGGATTTTTACTGTGTAAAAATAGCAAAATCCACTTGCAAACAGTCACTACTTTACACAGAGAGTGATTAAAATGTGGAATTTGCTGCCAGAGAGTGTAGTGATTGGATTCATTGAGATGGATTCATGGAGAATAAGTCTTATCAATGACAACTAGCCATGGGGACTAAGGGAAACCTCTGAATTCCAGAGCCAGGAGGCAAAATTGGGGGAAGTCCTAAGTCTCTATGCTGTCCAGAGGAACTGGCTGGCCACTGTGTGCGACATGACGCTGGCCTAGATAGATTACTGGTCTGATCCAGCTGGGCTCTTCTTATGTTCTTAAGATCCACTAGTTGGTTTGTATTTTTCTATGAGGCTGGTGCTAAAAGTTGGACAAGTTGTAAACAAGTAATTGTTGTCCACTCATCTACTGAAGCAGAATTTGTAAATGCTTCTGAAGCATGCAGAGAATTTGAGTGGCTTATGTTACTGGAAGATGTTGGTATTAAGGAACCTTTGCCAGTTCAAATATAAAAGGATAACCAGAGCTGTATAGCCCTCTCTCTTTCAGAAATGAACAGTGTGTGGGCCAAGTACACTGGAATTAGGAACCAGTATGTAAGGGTCCTGCAGGGGCAAGGAGTTGTCGCCCTGAGAAAATGACATCAGACAGATTTACAAAACCACTACAAGAAACAAATAGCAAGGCCTGCAGGACAACCTGAATACTGAGAACCTCGATGACATGCAAAGATGAGAGTGCTGGAGTGAGTGACTCAGTACGCCTCAACATTGGAGTGGGGGTGCTACATAATTCCACATGTGCATAGATGTTATCTCCCTGAATGGGATGCCTCTCTTTGACCTAACCTGGGAGCTGGCCTCTGACCCCTCCTCTCTCTTGCTTTGTCCTCTCACTCTCACTTCACATGGTGTTCCATTGAGACGCCCATTTTTGCAGGTCTCGCCTATAGATATAGCGCTCTCATACTCCAACACACATGATGCCAGACAAGCTGGCTATTTGTGATGGCAAAAATACTCTTTAGATTAGACTTCTTCTTTTTTTCTTTTGACTGTAACCTGAACGTGAAACAAAAGAATTATACATGAAACAGCCACAAGGGTTTACAGATGAAAAGAATAAACATCTGGTATGGAAACTCCAAAAGGGGCTTTATGGGCTTAAACAAGCTGAACAAGCATGGTCAGACAAGCTGACCAAACTGCTACTCAATCAGGACTTCAGACAAGGCAAAGCTGACCCCTGTCTTTACTGTAGACACAAAGATGGAAGATGGACAGTCAATCTGACCTTTGTTGATGATCTGATTATTTGCCATGAAAATAAAAATGACTATGCTGAGTTTATAACTAAACAAGGAAGTCAAACACCTAGGCAATGCTAACTTTTATTTAGGAATTCATATTGAAAGAAACCAGATGGGAGTTATCTTTTTAGTCAAAAACAGAAGATACTGGGACTATTGCAAAGTCTGGTCCTGGAAGGTGGTAATCCAGTGTAAAAGAAGGAATTTTAGCAGGCAAGTTTACCATGGAAGATTGAAGGAAAACTGGATTTGCTACAACTTTAATGCATTTCTACACCACTATTAATATATACAGGAGGCCTATCCACTCTTACTTCTGGATACCCTGTTTCCTAGGGTTGTCAACCTCCAGGTGGCAGGAGAAAACCCTAAGGTTCCGTGATAACCAGCCTCCAAAGAAGCATAAAAACACTTGTACAAATATACAAAACACACTTTGATGTTATTACAAACACTCTCAGACAAACCATCTTATAAACATACCCTGATATACAGAACACCTAAAGTGAAAACAAAGGAAGAATACAATCTAGAAAGTTTATAATAAGCAGTCCCATGTAGTCAACAATCAGTCCTTCCACATTCAAAGGAATCCTCGGTCCAGTTGCTCCTGAGGAGACCTTGTAATGTTTCTGAATAGTCCCAATTCCAAATATGTTATGTACACAGCATAACACAGTGACGAGGTACTACTTTATATTCCCTCGTTCACTAGAAGCTTTGACCAGCTTTCAATAACTCTATCACAGCATAGCAAGATTCCAATTCTTTGCACACAATTGTTACAGTTTTCAAAAAGTCCAAGCAATGGAGATCAGTTCACCTGGAGAAAATGACCACCTTGGAAGGTAGACCCTACGGCATTATACCCCACTGAAGTTCTTCTCCTGCCCAAACCCAGCCTTTTTCAGGCTCCACCCCCAAAATCTCCAGGTATTTCCCAACCTAGAGCTGGTAATCCTACCTATTTCCCCATGTATGAAATACTCATAGCAACATGATTGTTTAATACGCAGCCTAAGCTACACAACCTCTACTGAGGTCTACAAATTCTTCTCTTGTTCCTTTGCAGTTTCCACATAGGCATCCCTGCATAGTGGAAAAACAGTTTACTAAATAGCCTAGATTGTCTTCACTTTATCCTGTGTCCTTATAACCTAACCCACAACAGTACAGGACTACAGAAAGAGATAACACTTTAGCATCACATGGCTCAATGATCAGGGTGAAGCAGCCATGAGCTGTGTTATAGAATCATCAGATTCACCTCATAACAGAGTTCTGTTACAAGAGCTGTGGGCCAGATTTCAAAGGTCTTTTGACCCACTAATAGATAGCAAAGTTTCCCATGCTTCTGTGTAAATGTTAAAATATCTGACATGGTATTTAATACACACACACCAAAGTTCCCAACTCTCCCTACGGTGTCTTACAGAGTAGAGCCAAAGGAGGGTTTGTCTCCATCTCCATCCCAGTCCTCTTGCCAGCACCTCTAATAAGAAGGGCTGACTCCCTGTCCCATCAGATCTAAGACACAACTGAACTATGGGATTTCAATTCAAAAAGCATCAACCATGTCAGAAGGAGCACGCTGTCCAGGCTTCTGCATTTCTACTCCCATGCCAAAGCTTCTGATGCAAACCAGAACTCAGGGAGTTTTGTAAAATAGTCCAAATAGAGATAGCATCTCCCCAAATATTTTATATATGAATATATAAGTGATGGAATGATTTAAAACACAGTGTCTGTGAAATACACCTGGGAGGTATAACTGCCTAAACACATGCAAACATGATCCAGTAGGGTCTTTATTAAAATCTGTCAAGAGCTATGTCATTAGATAGATTACAGTGTCACGAAGGAGCATAATGATATGACCAGGTTCAGCATATTCACATACTCAATCAGCAGCGAATGTTGCAACAAAACTGAGCTTAGCTGACACACTAGATCTCTCTCCCCCTCTCTCCTTCCCTCTCTCTCATTGTGCTGTGTGCAATGTGACGAGAGGAATAAAATAACCCCCCCCCCATTCTTCCTCTCCTCCCCATCTCAGCAAAGAAGAAAAATCCATATATTTATAAAGGCGTGTATGATGCTACAACAGAGTGCTAAATCGCTCCTGGAGCAAGAAGACTGATGCATACACATGTACAAGCATGCGCATTAGACCAGGAAGGGAGAGAGAGACAGCCTTTCCTCATAAATTAATGAATAGGCTTTTGTTTGTCAGCCCTAGATCTCCAAAGAGACTGCCCACAAATTTATTCAGAGAAGAGCTGCAGAAATGATAAAGTATTTAGAAATACAAATCCTGATTCTATTTGGGAAGAAGAAAGGAAAAGAACCAATGAACAAACAAGCTACGTTTATTTGGCAACTGAGGTATACCTGAAAGCAATCTTCAAATAAGTCTATTATAAATATATAAAGAAGGGGGAGGGAGGGAATGACATTATAGTGCATACTATACACACCTGTATAGTCCACATTCTCTATACTTTTATTAGAACATATTTGTGAACAATTTTGTTATAGCCCTTTTACCTGTGTTAAAATGCCTCATGGATAATTAATAAATAATAGTTAATGTCTCAGGAACAGACAATTAAGCACTAGCTCAGGGTAACTTCTCTCAACCACTCAACAAGGTTATCCATTTACTATCTTAAAAACCATATCTAAAGAAAAAATGATGTGGCCAATTATCATCTAATCTCCATTTTCCCCTTTATGGACAAAGTGATAGAGAGAACAGTAGTGGACCAGCTCCAGATCTTCTTGGATTAGTTGTTTGCTCAGGCCTCTTTTCAGTCTGGTTTCAGACCAGGCTCTGGGACCGAGACGGCTCAGATGGCTTTAGTCAATGGCCTCAATCTGAAGGTAGACGAAGGCTATATATCTTTGTTGCTCCTACTGGATTTATATGTAGCCTTTGACATAGAGGATTGTGCCATCTTGTTGAGATATCTACAAGAAAGGTCGGTATCAGGGGATGTGTGTTGGGATTGGTTCAAATCATTCCTCACAGACAGGACTAAAAGGATTGTCATTGGATACCAGTTTTCATCAGTATGAGATGCATCCACATGACGCAGGACAAATCATTTGAAGTTTGGAGGCTGACTGTTATCAATATGCTGATGATACCTGGATCTATATCTCCTTATCCAAATCTCTTGATGATGTGGTAGTGGTCCTGAATCACTGCCCATCTGCTGTGGTATTGTGGCTAACAGTGGAAAACACTGAAACGAAATACTGACAAGACAAAGGTAATGCTCATTGGGAAGGCAGATATTTTGAAGGATATTGTGCTTTGATGGGGTTCAGCTTAAGAGGTTCAGACACTCCACTTGGTGCAGAATTCTCAGTTATTATCAGGAGCCAGGTAAAGCATGCATGTTACTTATATTCTTTAGTAAATCTCAATGGCTGCTTATCAGTCATGGGATTCAGTTCAAGGAACTTGCTATCACGTGCAAAGCTCTTCATGGCCTTGGTCCCATGTATCTGCAGGATCACCTGCCCCCCTATCCTGTGCCATGACAGCTTCACTCATCTTGCAGATGGGCACATAGTTTTTACCATAGAGTTTCTGGTGATTCCTATAGCTACCTAGTCACTTCTATTTCAACATCCTACAAGCACATGAGGCTGTATTATTTTTTAAATATACGTTTTTTCTCCTGCAACACTTTGTCCTGTGCACAACCCTCCCACCTGCCAAATTCTTGTTTTGGCCCCTACCGTATGACCTTATGATGTTGTTAGGAAGGATTCCACTCTCCTGGCATTCCACCAACTATGCAAATTATTCAGGAGGCATTAATTATTATTTATTAATTATCCAGGAGGCATTTTAACACAGGTAAAAGGGCTACAACAAAATTGTTCAGAAATATGTTCTAATAAAAGTATAGAGAATGTGGACTATACAGGTGTGTATAGTATGCACTATAATTCTACTATGTAATTTTTGCATAATTTAGCATATGTTAATACTTATGCTTTGTTTCAACTCTTTCAGACTTCTGCTTGGTTTCAAATTTCTGTAATCCTAATTCTATCGTTTTGCTTATTGGATGTCCCATCATGTTGATTGTATTGATTTACACTGTGCAATCCACTTTGTGTCTCAGTGGAAAAGGTGGACTATAAATAACATAAACAAAAAAACTTCCAGGTAAGCCTTGGAGTTTTCCTGGATTTACAACTGATCTATGGAGAACAGAGCCCAGTCCCCCTAGAGAAAATGGCTGCATTGGAGGGTGGACTCTACAGCATTATACTTCTCTGAAGTTGTCCCCCCTTCCCAAACTCTGCCCTCCCCAGGCACACATGAGGAAAACCCAGAAGTAATATCACACCTCTCTAGAAATCATTGGAAGTAAAAATATAGAGTTTCCAGTGGTTTCTAGAACAGGCTAATGCCACTTCCAGAATCCCTGGCTCCCTTAAGGAGGCAGTGGTGACACCCTTCCTGAAAAAGTCATCTTTAAGCGAGAGGGACCTAACCAATTACCACCCAGTATCTAATCTTCCATTTCTGGAAGCTCCAGGGATTCCTGGATGAGGCATCTGCCATAGCTCCCTTCCATTCTGGCTTATGGCTGGGGTTCAGGACCAAGACAGCTCTGGTTGCTCTGAATGATGATCTCTGGTGGCACTACTGATCCTGTTGGATCTGTCAGCTGCCTTTGACACAGTAGACCACTTGGTCCTTGTCAATTGCCTAGCCTCCCCAGGGATAGGGGTATGGCCTTGAGTTGGTCCTGCTCATTCCTCCAGGGTTGGTCCCAGAGGGTAATCGTAGATGAAGAGAGGTGGTTACCATGGCCCTAACTTGTTTGTGATTCCCCCTCCCCAGCTCCAGTTTCCTGGTGTTGTTTCTGTGGCCAGTGGAAGAAAAATAATGTGAAAATAATAGCCATCAGCAATGACATGAGGGTAGCCTTTCTCTGGAATCACAAACCCCAGTACAAAACCAAGAATAGTGAATAGTGTATGCGTACCTTCAGTCATGAACACTTATTAACATTAAACAGTAATATTTCTGCTATTAACTAATACTTTACTAAGTAATATAAAATATCCTTTAACAACACTAATGATATAGCATCACTTTACAGTTCCAAATGGTCACCTTCCTGTATGACTTTTTTGCTGGTACCCTGATGTCTGAGATGGAAATGAGTGATGTCTTTCTTTCCTTTACAATCTATCTACCCATACTTGCTCTGTTTATCTCAATCCACACCCTAAAAAGATACTTTAGAGTCCATCTAAGGCTCCACAGGACAGAAACAGAACTGAAGGCCTCATTGTGCCTCATTAGCTGTATGGCAGCAATGAGTCCTGACTGAGTTGCTGATTTCCCAAGAAAATTTTACATCTAGACAACCGCTTTTCTCTCCCTGAGTACTCTGCTGATGCCTGGCAATTTCTTGCAGACCCAAGGGCACTTGCGTCTTTCTCTGCCCACAGTATCCAGCCATTGAAGGAACCCATCACTGGGACCACACTGCTGCCAAAGAGTAAGAAAGGGACAAGACTGGGGTTATTGTTGCAATTCTGTCTTAAATACATATTTTGGCCTTAAAATCTACCCATGCTTTTAAAGAAGAAGAAGAAGATATTGGATTTCTATCCTGCCCTCCACTCCGAAGAGTCTCAGAGCAGCTCACAATCTCCTTTACCTTCCTCCCCCACAACAGACACCCTGTGAGGTGGGTGGGGCTGGAGAGGGCTCTCGCAGCAGCTGCCCTTTCAAAGACAACCTCTGCCAGAGCTATGGCTGACCCAAGGCCATCCCAGCAGGTGCGAGTGGAGGAGTGGGGAATCAAACCCGGTTCTCCCAGATAAGAGTCCGCACACTTAACCACTACACCAGACTGGCTCTCTAAAAATCGCAGCTTATCTTTAACTGATGTTCTGTTCTTTTTGCCTCTGCTGGCCTTCTCTCCTACCCTACCATACTTGCCACATTTTTATGCATTGCATGGTTTACCTATTTGTTATATTAGTTGTCTGCTATGCATGATACTTGTTAGCTTAAGGAGGGCAAATACTGCATTCCTGTGGCAGAGTATGGGTAAGATCACTATATAATGGGTTATAATGCTGACTGCCACCTCAATATTTGAGAAGTAAAGTGTTCTGCCTAATTTATTCTATGACACACACCATCCCTACTGTCCTGTAGGTCCAAAAGGTGTGCATTGTTCACCCCTGACCGGTCCTAGCTGAGTTTTCCAGTCCAGTTTTGGTCTGCACAACATAACATTGTATTACACCATTTAAAAAATCCTTGGGTCTGCTATACTGAGCTGGGGGAACCAGCGCTCAACCTCCAGCGATTGGTCCCAGCCTTTAGTAAGAATAGTTAAAAATAGTGGACAGTATCTACTGATATTAAAGTGGCCAAGTGAGTCCTAGGGTGACCAAGAGAGTCCTAAGGTGGCCAAGTGAGTTCTAGGGTTGCCAGGTCCAAATCAGGAAATATCTGGGAACTTTGGGAGTGGAGCTGGGAGACTTTCCTGTTCCAAATGAGAGACAGTTTGGTATAGTGGTTAAGTGCACGAACTCTTATCTGGGAGAACTAGGTCTGATTCCCTACTCCTCCACTTACAGCTGCTGGAATGGTCTTGGATTAGTCATAGCTCTCACAGAGATGTCCTTGAAAGGGCAGCTTCTGGGAGAGCTCTCTCAGCTCCACCTACCTCACAGGGTGTCTGTTGGTGGGGGGAGTAAAGGAGATTGTAAGCCACTCTGAGACTCAGAGTGAAGGGCAGGGTATAAATCTAGTATCATCATCATCATCTTCTTCTTCCTCCTCCTCCTTATCAAATATATAATAAAAATACAGCAGTGCAGTTCCCCTGAATACAGTCTTTATTTCCTCATCCTCTTTTTTTCTTCAAAGGCTACCCCAGCAGTTGCACTTCCATTAAATGAAAGTGAACACACACACACTCACAAAGCAGCCAAAATAAACAGTTTACAAACCCACACTTTTGTGATCTCACAGGACAATTTACTCACTGGAGTTGCTGGATATAACAATCTGCTGTATTTCAAACAGCTTCAGACTAATACAGGAAAATAAAAAGTACCGAGCAGAGCAGTCTAGGGGGTGGAGCTTCCTTCCTTCCTGTAATCAGTTTCTAGTTAACTCTTTACTATCCTTTTGACTATGCAAACAACTTTTGAAAGGATGCAAAACAAAGAGAAGGACTGAGTTCTCTCTTTCTTCCTCTCTCACACACTCACTGGGAAGAGTCATGTGCCCTGCCCCCTGCAGCTTTAGTCTCACCTTCCAAAACACAAGGAGTTTGCAAGTTTTTAAACCTACAGAAATGGAAAGGCACATCATGGCTATTGGGGCAGTGCTTCCCCCCCCACACACACACACCAGCCAGCTGGCTAGCAGCAGGGAGAAGGAACCTGAAAAACCAAGTGGATTCCCCACTGGGACCTGGGGTCTGACAAGCCTAGAATTACTATTTATCTGCAGGTTTAGAGTTGCCAGGCTCTGTCTGGAAACCAGTGAGAAATTGGAGGTGGGGGGTGGGAACGGCTCTTGGTGATGACATAATGGCACTTCCTGGGGGGGGGGGGTGGAGAAGAAGAAGATATTGGATTTATATCCCGCCCTCCACTCCGAAGAGTCTCAGAGCGGCTCACAATCTCCTTTACCTTCCTCCCCCACAACAGACACCCTGTGAGGTGGGTGGGGCTGGAGAGGGCTCTCACAGCAGCTGCCCTTTCAAGGACATCTCTGTGAGAGCTATGACTAATCCAAGACCGCTGCCAGAGCTATGGCTGACCCAAGGCCATGCCAGCAGGTGCAAGTGGAGGAGTGGGGAATCAAACCCGGTTCTCCCAGATAAGAGTCTGCACACTTAACCACTACACCAAACTGGGGAACATAACTAGCATCATATATCTGTCATAGTTACTGAAAACTCTATACAATTTTACCATAGAGTTCTCAGTACTTCCTGAAGATGCAGGATGTCACTTCTGTTTTTTCCTCAGAAGTAATGCCACACCATCAGCCCAATAGCCATTTTTTAAATTTTTTTCCCATTGCCCCTCCAAAAGGCAGCAGGAAACAAGAGGCAGGGGAAAGGAATCCCCCAGACTACAGAGATCAGTTCCCCTGGAAGAAATTGCAACTCTAGAGGTTGAACTCTATGGAATAAAATCCCCACTGAGCTCTCCTCACTCTTTAAAACAATGTCTTCTACAGTCTCCATTCCCAAATCTTCAGGAATTTCCCGAGCTGGAGCTGGCAACCCTAACCGATATGTTGGGTTCTACAATATAATCTCTGGCCAAAAATGCACCCACTAAGAGTCAGTATGGTGTAGCAGTTATACTGAAATACTGGGAATGTTATATATTTGCTGTGTTATGTATTGTATCTCACTGGATGAGATGCTTGAGACAGGCACTCCTTGCAAACCAGGATTCTGAAGCCTGGAAGAACTGGCCAATCAGGATGCTAGGCATGTAACAATTTATAACAAAGATATGCAAATGAAGGATTCTGGAGTGAGCCAATAGGATTAACTGCTGCCAGCTTTTGGGGGGGGGCGTGGTTAACCATGGCCAGAGCGTATATAATAAGTGAAGTGCCTGTGCTGTTTGTGACTGTTGCTTCTTGCAATAAAGTGTTCTTGGTTGATTCAGAGCTGGCTGGACTCACTTTATTTCAGGGGAGACCTAGTGACTCTGGGCCAGTCACTATCTTGAAGCCCAATCCACCTCACAAAGTTGTTGGGAGGCTAAAATGGAGGTGGAGGGAAGCACAGCTGCCCTCTATGCTCAGGCTGAAAATCTAATAAATAAGGCAATAAATGAATGCTTCAATTGACTAGTGTGTATTTGTTAATGTATCTATCAGTGAACATACAAAACAAATGCAACCACACACACATGCACAAAATATTTAAATGGGGGGAGGGGTATTGAGTACCAAGATCTCTGTGGAAGCTGTTCAGAAAACTCCCATCTCAATGCACAGCAGCCAAGAAGGTCAGAGCGCCTGCTCCGACTGCAACGCCACTGAGGATGTTCTCCGCAGCTGAGAACGAAATGTCTGGAAGAAAAACTTTCTCCTGTAGAACACGGCACTTGAGCCCGAAAGATTCTACAAACCCTAACTCCCATCTTTGTTCTGCTAAATTAACTTTCATTGGACAAGGCCTTTGTCCTTTTAGAACAATGTTTTACTAGCCAAACTTGACGGCTTCCTTAAGAAAGGCTCTTGCAAGACAGAAGCAAAATATCTGTTCATTTCATGGCAACTGCCTTTGCCAGTGTAATTTCATTTTTGATTCTGAAAAATAGTACCTGCTACAGTGAGATAAAACAGGATGCCAAGTTTTCTGTTATGGCAGCATCTAGAACCTGTTTACATTTGGGAACTTACTATGCCTATGCTACTCAAGTATTAAATGAAAACTTATCAGTGTTCCTGACAGAGTTAGCAGTCCAAATGACAAAACCAAGTCTGGCATTCTCATGATGAGTTCTATACACATCCATTTGTTTGCTTTATTCATTTATTGATATCCGACCATACTTTCCAATAGGGACACAAAGTGGCTTATATGGTTCTCATCTCCTCCATTCCACTTTCACAACAATGCTGTGAGGTAGGCTAAGCTGAGAATGTGTGACTGGCCCAAAGTCCCCTAAAAAGCTTTTACAGCACTGTGGGGATTTGAACCTGGGTCTCCCAAATCCTAGCCCACATACCGCCATTCAAATAGTATTTCTACAACTCAGTAGGTTGGCTGAAACACCAGTATGAATGGTTACACTAAGTACTTTTGTCATGGTGCTCAGGATGAAATTGTAGACAAGCAGCACCAATTGTCTCAGAGGCCTAGGGGGCAATCCTAAGCAAGTCTATTCAGAAATAAGTACCATTTTATTCAGTTGGACTTACCCCCAGGACTGTGTCCTTAGGACAGCTCTGCTAGTCTTCACACACACAGAAGAATAAGGTGATAGAATCCTGAAGAGAACCAGTTGTACCACTTCAGATGGTAGGCAGAAAGAGTCAATCTTCCTCCACAATGCCATGTAAAGTAGGGTGGGAAATAGCACATGCAGAAGCTCTAGTTTCTGTGCTTGCTTTCTACTTTATTATGATTATGAATATACAGAAACTTTGGAAAGTGCAGTCCCTCATGTGCCATTTGAAATAGTACATTCCATTCTATCACTTCAGCACTTGCTGCTTCATTACCACCTTGGGAAAGGAAAGGTCCCCTGTGCAAGCACCAGTCATTTCCAACTCTGGGGTGATGTTGCTTTCACAATGTTTTCACGGCAGACTTTTACGGGGTGGTTTGCCATTGCCTTCCCCAGTCAACTACACTTTCCCCCCAGCAAGCTGGGTACTCATTTTACCAACCTCAGAAGGTTGGAAGGCTGAGTCAACCTTGAGTCGGCTACCTGAAAACCCAGCTTTTGCTGGGGATCGAACTCAGGTCGTGAGCAGAGCTTAGGACTGCAGTACTGCAGCTTTACCACTCTGTACCATGGGGCTCTTTCATTACCACCTTATTCCTCTAGATTTCTAGACCAGGTCAGAATCTCAGCCACACAAAATGTAATGTCATCTGCAACCTCAGAAATGACCCTGACATAGTAAAAAATGACAAGTCACATTACAAACAGGAGGCTGGGAGGCAATCCCAGAACCACCTTCTATCCTATGTGACAAAATGTATGGTAAGCATCTTAATAACTGGGCCTTAAATATTAGAAAATCACACTGGCCAAGGATGCATCAGAGTTTGGGAAAGGTGGTCCCACTCATCTGAAGGGCATGGGCAGGTTTATATCTGTGTAGAGAGAATTCGTTTCTAGCAGTCAGCAGCACACTGCTAGGCTGCTGGAATGTCTTTGCCTCCCTGGGAGGAAAGGGAGGACTTTTGCAGCCCATTTGGGTGTGCTTTTGAAGGGGCAGGGCTTGCTGTGATAGCAGCAGCACCATCTGCCCCCTACCTCAGGCTGATATCGGGGCAGACGGAGCTCCTTTGGCAGCTCTGCTGTGTTTGTCAGTTTCAGGGTTGGGCAGCTGAGCAGCGCGTTCGCTTGCTCCTCTGCTGCCTGATCGGATCATAGATAAGGCGCGCTCCTGAAGAGTGGCCTGGATGGAAGCTGTAGGAGCTTGTCTCAAGTTCAGCTGCTGCAATCAGGCCTCTGATAAGGCCCCGCGGCTGGCTGTTTTTCAGTGTTGGACTGGTGGTGTTTTGGAAGAGGAGCTCCATTTCATGGCCTGTTATTTCTTCCCTTTCTCCCCCCCATCCCACCCCTCCCCCCAAACTAAGGATTTGAGGGTTCTTAGGGTGGTGGTGTTTTTCTGTGCACCTTTCCCTTTTAGTTTGGCCAAGGGGAGGGGGATTTTGTACGGGGCCAAAATTTTGTTTTCTGGGCTGCTTAAGGCTGGGTCGGCCATATTTGCTTCTTCTTCATAAGGACAGCAACCATTTTGGAGGCAGTGGAGCGGAGGCCTTTTGGGGGGTCTGTTTCAGTATAAGGCAGCGTCATATAGGCATCCAGTATCAGCTTCCGGTGGTTGTTCTTTGTGAAGGTGTAGGCAGCCATTTTAAGTGGTGCCCAGTAGCAGCCCTTTTAGGTCAGTTTCAGTGAATTCAAGGGCAACCATTTTTAGGGGCATTTTATTAGTTTTTATTTTTATCTTGATTTGCAAAATGCCTGGGAAGAAAGGGTCTGGGAAGCCTAAAGGCAAGCAGCCAGCACCCAAGGACCCTAAGGCCTCGCCAAAAAGGCCAGCCCCCCTTTCATCTTCTTCCGATGAGGAGGGCTATGAGGGGGTTAATACAGCTATTCTGCAAAGGCTTTCGGCATTGGAAAAGGTGGCGGGCATTCCTTCCTCGCAGAGGTCAGGCTTGGGCTTGGGAAAAACCTCTAAGGTGGCATTGCAGGCTGATATATTAACTAAGTTGTCCATCCTTGATGGCAGGTCTGCAGGACTCGGCGCTGGAGGAGTCGAGGGCACCGGTGGTGCAGATGGAGGTGCAGCTTTGTTTCCAGCGGATGCCAGAGCAGGATCAGCACTGGTGCCGACTGGATCTGGGGGTAAGGCTGGGGACACTACACAGTCATACATGGGTATGGCTTGGCCATGGGGTCCTTGGGCCCCTGCTTCTCAGGTGGTGCCAGGTGCTGCTGCTGGGGCTTCGGGTACCTCTCCCTCCATGGGCACTGGTCTGCAGCAAGCTTGATCATGGCCAACGGGCCAGTTTGGCCCCTACAGACCCTGGCCAGTGGCCGGTCAGCAAGGGATGCCATGCCCCTTTTCGGAGGAATGTGGCTGTTCTCCTCAGTTTGGTGCTGCATATGGGTCGGTCCCATTTACTACCATGCTTTTCGGGGACGTAGCATTACCTTTAAGCGATCATTTATTGCCTGCAACAAAGGATAAGATCCTAAAGGGTGAGTATGTTGACATTTTCTCCCTCCTCTTCCATGAGTTGGAGAAGAAAGATAAAGAGGAGTTGGATGACAAAGAAAAAGATAAATTGAAGAAGGGCAAAGTGGACCGGACTTGGGCCAATTGGCTGCCTGGGTTTTTTATATATGCTGGTGTGGTTGCATGCGCCCAGCCTTGGCGGGCGGCTGTGCTCATCCAGTATATGGATATCATTTATAAGGGGTACACGATGTTTAGTGGGCCCGCCTGGATTCAATATGATGAAGAATTCAGGATGAGGGCCGCTTTGTACCCTTCCCTTCAGTGGGATCGCATCCACCAGCAGTTGTGGCTTCAGGTCATGTCCCCGGCACGACCAAATTTGGGTGACCGCTCTGACATTGGTCATTTGGTTGCTAGGACGTCAGCTACTTCTTCTGCTTCGTCATCCTCTTCCCACAGTTCTGCGGGGCAGGCGGTTCAACCCTGCTTGCTTTGCTGGGAGTTTGGCTCCCAAGGAGTGTGCAGCAGGAAAGCTTGTCAGTTTAAGCATGAATGCCCCATGTGTGGTGGCCTGCACTCCTTTAGTAACTGCCCCAGAGCCCGGCCACGTAAGGGCCAAAAGAGACAAGGTGGGGGTGGAAGTACTTACCAAGCTGGAAAAGGGGCCCAGTCCGATAAAGGTGGGACCTCTTGAGCAGTGGCTTTATAGGTACCCGTGAAGGGCTGATAGGGTTTACTTGTTAAAAGGTTTCACGTTCGGTTTTAGAATTCCTTTTCAGGGTTCCTGGGTTGCATTTCGGTCTGGGAACCTTAGTTCTGTTAAAGGTTTAGAGCATGTAGTTAAGGATAAGATTGCCAAGGAGTTAGCAGATGGCAGGATTTTGGGCCCATTTCTTAATCCTCCAGTGCCTAACCTTAGGGTTTCCCCCTTGGGAGTGGTACCAAAGAAGGCGACTGGTGAATTTCGTTTGATTCACCACCCTTCCTACCCCAAGGGTGCTTCAGATAATGATGGAAATCCTGAGCATTTATGCTCAGTTAGGTATACCAACTTTGATCAGGCTGTGGGCATTGTACGACGCTGTGGAAAGGGGGCAGAGATGGCTAAATGCGATATTAAGTCTGCGTTTTGCCTTTGAGCTGGATACCCTGCTAATGGCAGGGGAGCAGTCTGTTGAGACCCCTGGCCCTGACCAGGCCGCAGTTCTTGTTGCCCTTGCCATTTATTATTATACTTAATAAAGTGGCCCTTAGTTATACCAATACCTTGTGTCCGACTCTTCATTTCGACTTTGGGGAAAATTAGTTTCTAGCAGCCAGCAGAACGCTACTAGGCTGCTGGAATGTCTTTGCCTCCCTGGGAGGAAAGGTAGGACTTTTGCAGCCCATTTGGGCATTTCGACTTGGGGGGCAAAGTAGTCTTAGATTCTGGTTAGGCAGGCAGAGTAGAACATGGAATGCTCCAAGTCAGCTGAAGCGTGTGGTGTGTCTCTGTGTGTGCAGGATTTCTCTTTCTGGTGATCTGATGAGGGGCAGTAGATCTGCCACCCTCTAAAAGAGCCTCTCTGCCTACCCATGCTGTACCAGAATATTTGTAAACAAAGCAAATACTACAAAAATGTCACAAGTGCCCTGACTTGAATAGCCCAGGTCTCACCAAATCTTGGAAGCTAAGCAGGGTCAACTCTGGCAAGTATTTGGATGGGAGACCTCCTTAAAATATCAGTAGTTGGGGGGCGAGGGCAGGTTATATTCAGCCACCTCTCTGAATATCCTCCAGACACCCAGTAGGGGTCAGTCACCAGAGGTCACCATGACTTCTAGGTGCAGACACATACACAAAAAAATACAAAAAACCCAAAAAATAAAGATAAAATGTCATATGTTTCTGGTACTTTCTCCTCCAAAAGTAACTTAAGTAAGCATCATCCCTGAAACGTCTCATTGTTCATTAAGTAAATGTATCACTTCATGCATATGATGACGGGCTCTGAGTCATGTGCTTATGCTGCAATAAATGTGCTAGTTTCTAAGAAGACACAAGACAATCATGGTTTTGGCTGTAATGGACTAAGATAACTACTCCTCTAAAAGAATCATGTGACTCAGCCTCTAGTCTACTGTTTCTTGTCCTCTCTCCTTCCTGTCTTCCATTATCTATCTTCTGCCTTTTTGCGTTTGGGTCCAATAAGTGTGGTTCAGCTATAGCAGCCTGAACAAACTTCCCATTGCAGACCAAAAGACAATGTGAAAATGATGCTTTCATCTGACCTTGCTGGAGCTTCAAGTGGCTACTAATGTTGTGTGTAGTACATGCTTTGTCAAGAGATTTTCCTTCCAGCAGCTAAATTCCAAGCATGAAAGACAGAAGCAGTCTCTTCTTATCTTGACTTGTTCTTTCCTTTCGCTCTGCATGTGACTTTGTTTGGTCTTTAAAAAGCTTCAACAAACAACAGCTATTTCCTCAAAGTGACTCTCTGTTCCCAATAAGGGATTTTTAACACCCTCTAAAGAACTGTTGATTAACTTTAAATGGCAATGGCAAGTGGTAAATTCAAACCTGAGAAAGAAAATACTTCTTAGCACAACATATAATTAGCTTGCAGAATTGATTGCTTCATCACTGAAACTTTAAGATTAACAGGATTAAATAAAGGGATTAGATATTCAATTGGGCAAGTCTGCCTAGCTAGAATAGTAAATACCAAAATAAATAAATAATTCAGCACCAAAAGGGGAATATGGACCAGAGCCGATTCACACATAACACAGAGCCAGGAATAATTTGGTCGGGAGATAGTATCCCAATTTATTTGACTTCGGAATGTTCGCAGGTGTAAGACTGAGCTGAACCTCCTACTTCAGATTTAGAATTAATTCCTCACTCAAAGCAGCACTGTTCACTATTATACTCCTAAAAATTTGCCCCCAAATAAACAAAGAAGTTGAGTGAATTCTATGAAACATACTGTGTGGGAGGGAGAATTACTTCAGGGAACTCTCTCTTGTGGAAGCCAAGTCTGCAGCAGAATACCTCTCCAAACTCCAAGGTCTCGCCCTGCGCTGTGAATACACAGGGGACCTGGAGGAAATCCTGCTCAACTGATTCGCAGTGGGCATCTGGGAGAAGAAACTGCGCCGCGAGCTGCTGGCACTCCGACAGGTGACAGCCTTCGAGCAGGCACATAGCAGCCACTCCACAATGAGTGCACACCAGGGCACCACTTCATCAGCTTCCGAAGGATCGGACAGGGAAGAAGCGCCCAGCTACACCCCCAACCCTGCTGCAGCTCAATGAAGCTAGAGAGCAGCCGTGCACAATGCCCATTCTGGAACGCGGACTGTCGGAACTGCAGGAAAATGGGCCACATCGCTCGAGCCTGCTGGGCCAAGTCCAACTGGAGGCGCTATTCCACATACCACGACTCAGCCGTAGCACACACCACAGCCTCAACCAGCATCCAGGTACTGAACTTGCCCCTGGACACCCCCGATAAAAAAAAAGTGTCTGTACTGATCAAAGGGGCTCCTCCATCTCCACAATCTTGGAGAAAACCCTTAAAAATCTATGTCCCCACATCAGGCCACCGTTGAACTGGCTGGATTAATTTTGCGGGACTTCCAAAAGAACCCTGTTCAGATTAAGGGTGGGCCAGAGTCAGAATACAGTTCAAACATTTTGAGAGGGTGCTGGACATTCTTGTGGTGAAGTGCCATGCAACTGACCAGCCAAAGCAGCCACTGACCACAAGCCATTGCTGGGCCTCCTCGCTCCAGACCTTCAGAGCCCGCAGATCCTGTCCCAGTGCATCCTGCGATGGAACGAGTTCCTCAGTGCTTACACCTACTCCCTTGTATACCACCTACCGCTGCCTTCGACAGACCCCGATTCAGCGGCCGCCCACCATGTGATGCTGATAGAGGCTCTGCCCTCTCTCCACACCACTGAGGTAGCCCGTTTCTCGGGCTGTGACTGTATCTCCTTGCATGTGTTTTGGACTTGGTGGGGAGGGGTTGGCCCACAGGAAAGATTGATGCAGCGTTTAGGGCCTTTACATCCCACTGGGATGAACTTTTGGCACACAAGGGTTGCCTCCTTTGGGGTAGCCACACTGTAGTCGCCCCCCCCCCACTCCAGAAGCAAGTGCTTGAAGCCTTGCACAAGACGCACCCAAGGATGAAGGCCTTGGCATGTAGCTATGTATGCTGGCCAGAGATGGACAAAGAAATAGAGGGGTAGGTAAAACGGTGCCAGCCCTGCCAAGTGTCCAGGCCAGATCTGCCCAGTGCCCCCACTCACTGATGGGAATCCAACCGCATGCCATGGTCCCGGCTACACTTAGACTTTGCAGGGGCATACCAGGGTCAGATATTTTTCATTCTGGTTGATGCTTACACGAAGTGGTTGGAGATGATCCCCATAGCCTCAACCTTCACCATGGCTGCAGTCAGAGCTCTTTGCAGGGCCTTTAGCACACATGGGATACCGGAGACCATGGTGATGGACAATGGGCATACCTGCTCTTTATTTATACTCTGCACCCCCATCTCGGTTCCCTCGAGGGTTCCCCCCACTGGCTCAGGTATTTGATGCATGTGGAGAAGTGGAGCATGTGGAGCAGCAGATGCATGTGGAGGAGTGGAGAATCAAACCCAGTCCTCCACTCTTAACCACTACATCAAACTGGCCCTCTACTATGCCAAAGGTCTGTCATCTCCACCTCCCAGGAATTCTGGGAGTTCCTGGACAGGTACCTCATCCATCACATATGGTCTGCCCCATTCCATCTGGCCATTAATGGCAAAACGGAGCACATGGTCCGTACTACTAAGGAGGCCCTTGGTTGCATTGTGTTTGAGGACTGGGACCACCACCTGGCTGCCTTCCTTTTCGGGAACCGGACTACCCTGAACCCTGTTACAGGCCAGAGCCCAGTGGAACTGTTAATGGGCAGGTGGTTGATTACCCGGCTAGACAGACTGCATCCAGACTGAGCTCCAGACCTCCGCAACTCCCCTGAGATCCGGGAGGCCACTAGGGGATTTTTCCTGAGGGACCCAAAGAACTTTTTGAATGGCTTGGAGTGGATACCGGGCTGAGTGCTGCAGGCCACCAGGTCCTGCTCATATGAGGTCTCGATTGAGTGGGGTCAACTCCTCCATTGGCACATCGACTAGTTGCGTCGCCACACCCTGCTGGATGAACTGGAGGAGCCTGAGGACACAGGGAACGGAGAGAGCGGAGGATTGCCATCGGCAGCCATGCTGCCAGACCCGGTCATGCCAGCTGTGGAGCCTTGCAGAGACTTTAGTGATCTTCCCCTGGCAATGGAGCGAAAGGAATTTCCACTGCAATCGCAGGGCAGGTCTCTTCCTTCCTCACCCCACAGCAAGGAAGCAGAGGCACCGCTTACAATTCCAGCAGCCCCCATTCCGCTGGCTGAACCTTGGTGGTCACATAGGAAACGATGGCCACCAGCATACCTAAAAGACTATGTGCCTTGACAAGGGGGGGAGGAGTGTTGTGGATTGCATTTCGGTCCCTGAATTTACAACACGGCATGGCTATGCGCGCTGAGGTGACCCTGACTGGGATTGGACCTGACAGGGAAGTGGGTTGTTCCGGTTAATACATATAAGCAGGGACCCAGCCCCACCATGTTATCTTTTGGATGAACTTGCTAATAAAGAATGTTGACTGCTGATCGTCTGGGAACTCAGTACATTACACTCAGCTATGGATGTGTCTGATGATGAAAGGAAAGTCTGATGCTGCAAAGAACAATACTGCATTGGAACATGGAATGTAAGATCTATGAATCATGGTAAGCTGGATGTGGTCTGATCAAACATGAGATGGCAAGACTGAACATCGACATCTTGGGAATCAGTGAATTACAGCATTACTGATATAACTAACATGAATTTGAGTGGACTTTGGAGGATGGTAGAAGACAGGAGGGCCAGGCATGACTTGGTCCATGAGGTTGCAAAGAGTTGGACTCGACTGTGCGACTGAACAACAATGAATACTTCTCCATAAACTGCTTAAATGTTATTAAGCCAACCTTTTGCATTTCCACTTACATATCCTTTAGGCATAAAACCAAAGTCACAGTGGAAAATCCCAGCGTCCTGATTGGGACTGTACTGCACCAACTATTGGCTGACACTCTGTCACCTCTTCCTGCTACCATCAGGTAGCCTCTCTGTCACCCGTCCACTGCAGCCTTCCCCACATTCTTGCAAGATTGGCTCTCAATCTGCCTCTGCCTTGCCATTGGCTGATTCTGCTCTAAGAATAACTGATAATGTGCCCACTGAACGCATCCAGATCCAGTCAAGGAGGTGGATGGGTAGCCTTTACTAGGATCCATGGGGCCTAAGTCTTTTATGTCATCTTGGTCCATTTAGATCCATTCAGAAATGGAAATTTTTGTTTAATAATTCATGAGATTGTATATATAGAATGGATTGTGACATGCCCATCCAATCCACCAATCCCAAGAGTCTGGCAGCCAGAAAGGAGAGTCAAGGGGAGAGCCAGGAGCTATGGTTTGAGCTCCCGAAAGAGGAAAGCCTGCTGGCAGGGGAGGAAAACCCAGCCCCCACCCCATCGCACGCCAAACCAGGTGAGAGAGACCAGGAACACCTGCCGTATTCCAGCTGTGACCCTTCTGTCCAAAACCATCAAACACCTGAGCCGGTGATGGGGGTGCAGAGTATAAATAAAGAGCAGGTATGCCTAGCCAAGGAGGATTGGCATGACACCCACAGAGACTGTGCAGAACCACAGCAGCTGTAACCCAAAGAGAAGCGAGAGAGCACCTGATTCAGTTGCTGTCTCTGGGCCTGTGATGAGAAAGAGGGAGTTTTGGAGCTGAAAACCACCCTCCTCCCAATGACTGAGGCAGAAAAGGCTACCCACATCAGATGGTAGCCGCATCCTGTAGTCATTGCCACCCTAAGGGATCACCCCCACCAAGGCACGGAGTGATACAGGACTTGGGTATTTAAAAACAAACCAACTAACACAATCTACAGCATACAAGCAAGGGAAATGGAAGACAAAAAGGTTGGCCAGGATCTGGCACAATGTCCAACAGTTCTGTGCCTTTTGACCTTCTAGGGAGGAGGAGAAGATTGGATTTATACCCTATCCTTCAATCAGAGTCTCAGAGCAGTTTAATGTCTCCTTCCCTTCCTCTCCCCACAACAGGCACCCTGTGAGGTAAGTGGGGTTGAGAGAGCTCTTTCGAGAACTGTCTTTAAAGACAGCTCCGAGAGAACTGTGACTGACCCAGGTCACCCAGCAGATGCATGTGGAGGAGTGGAGAATCAAACTCAGTCCTCCACTCTTAACCACTACATCAAACTGGCACTCTTCTATGCCAAACAGGGCCACTCTGAGGCTCCCCCCCCCTGCCCACACAGGGCCATTATCTTGCCAGTCTACCCCTAAATAATGGGAATAGGTTTGCCAATCCTCAGTTGGAGGCAGGGGATCCCCTGGTTTGGAGGCCCTCCCCCCCCTTCAGGGTTATTAGAAAACTGAGGGGAGAGAGACTGGTCTCCATAGGGTATAATGGAGAATTGATCTGTGGGTACCAGGTGCTCTGGGGGGCTGTTTTTTTGAGGAAGAGGCACCAACTTTTCAGCATAGCATTCTGTGCCTCTTCTCAACCCCCTCCCCCCCAAGTTTCAAAAAGATTGGACCGGGGGGGGTCCCATTCTATGAGCCCCAAAAGAAGGCACCTCTATCTATTATTTCCAATGGAGGGAAGACATTTAAAAGGAGTACAGTCCCTTTAAATGTGATGTCCAGAACTCCTTTCAGAGTTAAGTTGTGCTTGTCACAAGCTTGTTTCTGGTTCCACGCCTAAAGTCTTCCGGCATCACACCCAAAGTCCCTAGATATATCCTGAGTTGGACCTGGCAACCCTAAATGGAAGAATTAATGGAAGCTGTAACTCTATTTTCAGGATTAAGATTCAGGTTCCTTTGTAATGGAGCAACCTGGCTCTTTTACACGACCGCTGGGCAAATACTAAAAAGTACTAACACAAATTTACATTGTCAGTATATAAACATACAATGAGGGACAGCAAAATTTCAATCTGACTGCAAGTGAGGAAATATGATTAATAGTACCCCATTATCTATCCATACTAAATGATCAGTAACCCTCAGTTCCGCATACACTCAAGCAAGTTGTATGCAGAAATAAGTATAAGGTTAACCAATCAGATTGTTAGCACTACATGCTCTATTTATTTATGTTTCATAAAAGATTATGAAGCTTGATGTAGTGTGAAAGGAACATTTACATTTATGCAACCCTGACTAAATATAACTATTCACATGAACAGAAAAAGCATTTTAGGCCCAATAGAGCTTAGCTCCACAATGACATTGTGAAGAACTGCAAGATCACTTTTACACATCTAGCTACCAAACTGTTGTAAGAAATAATATGCTGCCATTTTGTTGGCATCACGCCCTACCACTATGAGTAGCAGCCAGTTCAGCTACTTTTTCCTGATCTGGAATGTTCTGTCATACTTTACAAACATCACTAGACACAAATGGAAGTAAACTGATAAAAGAAATCTGAGGTTAACACTAGTATCTGGATGATCAGATCTGACCACCCTGAACCAATGGTTGGTGTATCAAGCTGAGAGTCAGTTTGGTGTAGTGGTTAAGTGCGCTGATTCTTATCTAGGAGAACCAGGTTTGATTCCCCACTCCTCCACTTGCAGCTGCTGGAATGACCTTGGGTCAGCCATAGCTATCGCAGGAGTTGTTCTTGAAAGGGCAGCTGCTGTGACAGCCCTCTCAGCCCCACCTACCTCACAGGGTGTCTGTTGTGGGGGGAGAAGATATAGGAGATTGTAAGCCACTCGGTCTCTGATTCAGAGAGAAAGGCGGGGTATAAATCTGCAATTCTTCTTCTTCTTCTTCAATGAAGGAGCTGAAGTATACAGGACCTTTAGAAGAATCTGGGAAGCAGATCCCACTCAGCATGACCAAGGGACCACAATAATTACGTTGTATTTTTGATCCTGTCAAGTACTCAGAGCTACAAGACCTTAATTCCCTTCCTACCAAAGATTCATTCACAGCAGTTATTTTTCAAATGGTCAGTCAAGGCTTTTTCACATCTCCAATCCCTCCTTCTCTCATTGAAGCAATGGCAGGCCTCTAGTTCACTTTGCTTTCCCTCCTGTACCAATCAGAAGTGCTAATCTTAACTTCCCCAGGTTTTTCCCTCTTCCTTGCAAGCCTGCAGGAGTGAACTTTTGTTTTGCAATTGTGCTCAGTCTTTAAAACTGAGCTCTCTTCCTGTTGCCAGCTTGCACACTACTAACTTGCACAAGTCAAACACACTCCTAGCACGTATGTTTATGGCTGCATTCTTGTTTGCCTCCTTTCTGTGTGCCCTAGTTTCTTCCGACACACTGATCAGATCCACCTTCTCTACTCCTTTCTATGTATTGCCTGGAATTGCTGTTGAATCACCCACTTAGCTCCCTTCCTAAGCATCCTTCCTTGGATCTCCCTCTAAACCATAGTTGGTATTCCAGTCTGAGGACAAGAGAACTAAACTACCTCAAGTGCTTTCTCAGCACAATTGATTACCCACTCTGCCTCTCTTCCCTCCTCTGCTTGCTTCGTGCTGCCTTTTTCTTAATTCCCTGAAATTTGCACTGCTCTACTCAGTGGTGACAGAACTGGGTATTGGTTTTGATGGGCTCTGTGGATTTCATGTGCTCAAATGTATGGAAATATTGCTATGATTGCTTGCCTTTAACCCCAGTTCTCCTCAACAAACTATCTCTGATTATTTCAACCTTTCTAAACCTTCTATGGAACTCCGTCACTTTTCATTTTGATCTCATTCCCAGGTCTCTGGGCACACAATCTTCATCCCCTTCTATTTGAGTCTGACCCTTAGTTCTATTCACTTAGACACAGACGTTTACTTGTGTTGCTTTGAGCACAACTGATATCATGATTCACACAGAGCCATCCCAGCTGCCCCAAGTGGTTAGATGGCACAAACTACGGTGTTTTGCAAGAGGATGCTGATGTTCAGATTTTAGGAGTGGGACAAGGAGACCTCAGTAGAGAGGAGTAAGATTTCCTGTAAGTTTAATGTCCTGTTCTTGAGTATACTGAAGATTAAAGTGTAAAAAAAACTGTGTAATTTGTTGAGAGTCTGTGAAAAATACCTTCCAATACTATAGCAATGTTTTCAACACAGATTTGTTTTAAAGCAAAGGGATTTATACCTTTCACATGTAAAGCCAGCACACTGGTCAATGAGACAGTGGTCATTCAGTTGTGTATTATGAGAATTTGATAAGAAACACAATTCATCCTGAGGAATAATCACATGTCTTTTGAAACACAGAAAGACATTGAACAAAGTTTGAGTCCAGTGGCACCTTTAAGACCAACAAAATTTTATTCTGGGTATAAGCTTTCATGCGCACATATACTTCTTCAGACACATTGAAAAAGAAGTCACCAACCATTATCCTCTTTAAGTGGTGTCTCTGGCTGATGGGAAACATATTCAATCAAGAATTGCTCCCTGCTACCTCTGTGTTATAGCAAGGGATTCTGGAGAGATGGAGATGAAAAGTACCCTCCTCTCAGAGTATAAAATTATTCTGAAAATTCAGCCATTCTAAGTGACTGCTTGAGTTTCTTGTATAACTGAGTCAGCCTTGGTTCCATATCTGTTCCCATGTAACAGTATTTCGCTTGAATAACAAATCTGAATTACCCTTCTCTCTTACCTTTCCCTAGTTTATCTCAACCATACCTACTTCACTCTCTCCCACATTCTCAGGGCCAAACTACATGTTACATCTATCATGTGAATGCCATGAGGACTGGCAGCAGGAGGACATCAACTGCAAGTCCCCCCCCCCCCCAGGTCTTAATTTAGACTTGATTCAGACTCAGATTATGGCACATGGGAAGGAGGCAGTGCCGGCACTGGGGGTTCTGCCTTCCAGCGGGGAGGAGGTACGGCAGCAGGCTGCTCAGAGGTTGGCTCTGAGCGTGCTTCACTGCTACTGCCACCCCCCCTCCCAACCTTGCTTAGGCTTCCTGGGTCCCAGGAGGCTGAGCTCAGTCGTGGCTGCAGTGGGCACTCTTGGAGCCTGGCTTGCCGCGCTGTCCCCACCCAGCCTTCTGAAGACCTGGGAAGCCTGGGTGGGGGTCAGGGCAGCAGCGAGCATGTTTGGAGCCAGGTTCCAAGCATGCTCGCTTCTGAGGTGCCCCGCCAACCCTGGGCCCGGGAAGGCTGGGTGAGGGCAGGGGGCGGCTGCCTTTGCATTCCCCGGATCTTACAGACTTAGGGAATGTGAAAATGGCCAGGTGGCACCTGCACACTGCGGTCCTCAGAGCCTCTGTGCTCCTTGGAGCCTGTGCGTGGGGAGTGGGGGCACTTTGCAGAGCCCCTTAGGCACCTGCCTCTTTGGCCTACTCCCATGCACTGGCTGTGGAAGGAGGGATTCCTGTCTCCCCCTGTATTGTTTCCCCAATACAAAACAGCACTAGTGAAGCCTTATTTGACCCATCATAGGGCTGAAGATGCTATCACCAGACAATCTACAGCTCCTCCAATGGGGCAAATACCATCCACTGGGGCCATTTCAGATCAGAAGAACAGCACTGGGGAAGACAGAAGCCCTGCCTCCTTCCTGTGCCATGATCCCAATCTGAATCAGGCTTTGACAAGGCTTTTAAACTGAGACCGATTTCCCACTCACCCTACGCTGCTCCGACGTTCCTCTTTTCAGCTCAATGTCCTTCCAATTTCCCACTATCTGCCCCGGGGCTTCAGAAAAGATCGGTGTTTTTGCACAGCAAGGAGAGACTGGTTTTTAGCAGTTTCTCTTTGCTGCGCAAAAAGCACCAATCTTTGCTGAAGCCCCGGGGCAGATAGTGGGAAATTGGAAGGACGCCACACTGAAAAAAGGAATGTCAGAGTGGCGTAAGGTGAGTGGGAAATCAGTCACAGTTTCCATGGGGGACTCAGAGCTGTCATATGGCTGCCAAGTTCCTTTGGAGATCACATGGTAGATGTAATGTGTAGTTTGAATATCAGATTCACTCACAAAGCACAAAGTTTAAACTGTTACAGGACTAACCACACATACTCTTCTATTATTATGAGGTGCCACAGTCAGGTATCTGACTGATAGATTTTTTTTGCAATTCAATATCTAGACGATTCCTTGGGAACTGCAAGTGTATCTTTGCAGGATTCTTGCTGATCCTAGCAACACTGTCTTTTGGAGCTGAACTGGTGTTATCTGTTCAAGGCCCAGAATGTCCAGGTGTTTCTTGAGACTTCTAGGCACTGCTTCAAGGGCTCCAATGACAACTGGCACAATGGTAACCAATATTCCCTCTAAGCTGCAGAGTCTTGTGAGCAAAAATGCTACTAAAGCTACTGGCATTAAAGTTGTGAGCTACTATATAAATTAGTGTGCTCTGGGGTCATCCTTCCTGAGCTAAGACAAAAATGTGTGAGCTTCAGGCTAAAAATCTGTGAGCTAGCTCACGCTAACTCAGCTTAGAAGGGACACTGATGGTGGTCTTCTTCTCTCAGAGGTGCTCTAATTCTTTTTGTAAGTCTTGGTATTTTATGGTTTTCTGTTCTTTTCTATTCTGCTGTCTCCTGGGATTGCCATGTCAATGATTCAAACTTTATTTATCTTCTTTTTCTACAATTGTGATATCAGGGATGTTATGCTCCAGTTGTTCATCTGTTTGCAATTGGAAGTCCCAAAGAAATTTGTTTCATCATTCTCCATTATCTTGTCTGGTTTACACTCCCACGAATTTCTGACTGATGGTAAACCATACTTTTAGCAAAGATTCCAGTGCAACATAGTTGCAACTCTATTTTGATGTTCTTTGTAGTCAGTTTGAGCAATTTTACTGTAGACACCAGTTGACTGTTGACTGTTACATCCTTTGTCTTTCAAAATCAACATCTACTGTTACCATTGGTCTTCCGAATCTTGGCTTGCATACTTTTCATTTCAAGTGCCTGCTCTTGTGTAGCTAGAATGAATCCTTCCATTTCTTCAAGTGTCCTTTTTGGAACCACTTCTAGGTGTTTTCATTATTTATCCTCTACGTCTTTCAAATATTGCCCATGCAAGAGCTTTTCCTTCCAGTTATTAAAGTGAGCCTTTTTTTCAATCTTTTTCTAATTTTCTTAAATTTCTTAAGGTTACTTAAAGTTCTTAAGTTTCTTAAGACTTACTTAAGGTTAAAGTAAGTCTGCCTTGTTCACTTCAACTAGAAGCTTTTCTTTGCTTTTCTTGGTTTAGTCTATCAGTGCTCATTTTTCTTCTTCAACTTCTTTCTTAACTTTCAAGAGACTTATTCGGCCTAATTTTCTTGGTAAGTAGAGATGACCAGCATCACTTCTAGGATGTAACAAGTGATGCATCATCATTATCTTGTGAGTTTTGTGATCTATTACTTCTAATTCTGCTTGTTTCCACTCAATAATGCCAGCTGTGCTGTCAAGAAATGTTCACAATGCATTGTGGTGCTCTGGAAAGGCATGGAGCATTCTATCATCAAGCTGGAGTGCCCAGCAAAAGATGTTGGAGCAAATCTTCACTCCTGGAAATGAATGGCAGCTACAGCAGAAGCAGACTCCATACTGTTAAAACCCCATGGTAGTTTTGAGTGCAGTTGGGTCAGCTTGCTTGCTTTGTGAATATTAATATTCATGCTTCCTGCTGGCCTTATGTGTTCATTCCCATGAGGGAGGGACTCCTGATGCTGCCATAGAGCGAGTTATGTGTAAAATCAGTGACCCATGAGGCGAGAACAGTTTCTCTGATTGTGTTTCCTCCAGCTTTGCTCAGCCAGGCTCTCATTAAACATTTAATGCAGTTCCCTAACCCTCTGTATGTTTCGCAGTGGGAAGGGGAAGCAAGCTTACACCACCCCAACAGCTTCCTATACTAGCATCATCTTTTCAAGACTCTTCTGAAACCCTTCACCTTCTGCAACAACAATCCCCAAAATAGTTTTTTGTGTTTTGGGCTGTGAGATAAGAAGTGCCTGAGACTGCCAGATGCCTTGGACCAGCTCTCACACCTCAGTGGCATTCAAAATCACTTTCCCTCTCTGCTTCCAAGGGCTTCAATTATTTATGCACATTTAGGCAAACAGAGGAAAAGAAACAGAATCACAAGAAGTGAGGCACTTCCTAATTTAGAACCTGTTTTGAATGCAGGGATCCATCCCAATAACACATGGACCAATAGGTGTGAAAAAAATCTGACAAAGCATGTGCAACATCTATTTTATTTGCTCTACTACATTCTTGTCTGCTGTGCTGTATTTTTAGAAATGTTACTGTCACTGATCCAATTATTTTACTGCTTCTTCTTTTGACCAGTTTTACTATTTGTGTGTTTTTAAGCATGTCTTGACTTGTACAGCCACAGCTGTGATCTAAATACACAAAATAACTTAATGTATATTTAATAAATTTGACAGCTCTGAGCATACTCCAGCTGCATGTCTTTCATCCCTCAGCAGCCACAATCAGTTTTTATAGAATTTGGATTAGAAGAATTTAGAATTTTGAGCAAGAGATGCAATTTTAAAAAGGGCTTGGAGAACAATACCCCCCCCCTCTTTTAAAAACAAACAACAACAATCAAACACTGCAAGAGACTGGAATGAAGTTGGAAATGGGGTTGCAGGAAATTGAAATTAGAAAGTGTTCCCTGGTTCTGTTTCCAGCTTAGCACTTCTGTCTTCACTCTAGAATTATGTAGTGATGCTAAGGGAAAGTAATAGCTGTAATGGTATTGGACACGGAGCACAGATTCTCATAGATCATATGGCTACTTTCTCCTTCATGCCATCCCCCTTTGGTATTGACATGTCTACACTCAAAATGGACATCAGCTATTGCTATTATCATAGCACCCTAAATTCAGTAAATCACAGTCATGGAAATGGCTCCTGGTCATTGTGAACTGAAGTTATGCATTGCTTGCTTCATGTAAGTATTTTTTCTACATGCTTTCATACCAAGGGGAATGTCTACATAATGAAAAAGGAAATTTCTTCTTTAAAAATCACCTACTGCTTCTATTACCTTGCTTGTCCCAGAGAGTACCATAAGAGATTAAATAGGCAAGCACACCTGTCTCCTGGTCTCACTTCCTTTTTGTTTTGCATGTGTTCCTTTATAATCATTTCCTCCTGCTTTGCCACTTGGAGTGAGAAGCATTGTTAACTGCCGATATGGCTGGACTCTGCTCAAATAGCATCTGATGGTATGGCAAGAAAAATATCCAGAGACAATTGTCCAGCAAACAAATCTTCACTTTGTATGTGGCTTGTTTGTCTGGAACTCCACACCCACCATGCTTAAATACAGCAGTTTCATTGGTATACACAACAGAGCCTCCAGCTCCCAAACTGCTGATCTTTACATACTAGGATATCTGCATACCATTCCCATAGGATGCCACTGCAAAATCAAGGTTCTCTACTGTTCAGTCATGAAACATCAAGAAGTAATTCAAAGTAATCAAGAACATGACTATACATCTAATCAAAGCTACAAAACACTTTAAATTGCTAGGTGCTAGCACTGGATTACTATGACATGTTCTACAATGGAGCACTCTTTGAAGATTGTTCAGACGCTCCAATAGGTGCAAAACACCAAGCAAGATTGCTGTTGGGTGTCACCTACAGAAAATACATCTCACAGATCTTAAAAGAGCTGTACTATCTGTTCCAGGGTTAGGAAGGTCCTGGCACACATGCCAAAGAGTGGCATGCCCAGACATTTAGCTGAGCCCAGCACCTTTCTTGCTCCACTCCAAAAGCAGAGATGCAGTGGCATTGTAACAACTGCAGCATTGCTCTTGAACTTCTTCTTTTTTTGCCCCAGGAGTGGAACTCCTTCTGGGCCTACACCTCATGAGTTTCTGAAGCTCCTTGCCAACAGTTGGTATAGCCGTTCAGTGACTGAGGCTGTGAGGTGGGCACAAGAAGTTTCCAGATGAACACATGGTACCTCTGCCTTTGTGAGAAGCCAAAGCCACTCAGTGCTGATGTCCTCTCAAGGTGAAGTTACTTCTATGATCAATGGGCACTGGGGCCTCTGGAAGGCAGAACATCATGCTGTAAGACAGCAGGATCCTGATAAAAGTACCTTCCTGTACAACAGCAGTGGTTTAAAATTAGAATTTGGAATCCAGTAGTTCTCAGTTACAATCTCATTGTAATCTTGCTCACTAGTGCTCTTCATGCACCCTTTTAGAGCAGGTGTACCATTTTTTCCCCATCACCGTTGCATTCCTAGGTGTATGGAAAGCAAAACCACCATTGTTTCATACTGATATTTTTAAGTAGTCTTGTTTAATTTCTGAAAGTAAACAAAAGTTAGATCTTTGTACAACACATGCCTAGTGTCTGGCCAAGTACAACCTTTATCTCTCCCTCTACCCCATCCTATGTTAAAACACTGTTTTGGCTTTGGACTGCCACTAGTTTTAAAACACCACTAGTTTTAAAGAACGCTTCGTATTCTCTGAAAATCAGTGGCATACCACCCGGTTCATTTAGGGTTGCCAACCTACTGATATTACAGCTGTTCTCCAGACAACAGAGATCAGTTCCTCTGGAGAAAATGGATGTTTTGGAGAATGGACTCTATAGCATTATACTCTGCTGAGGTCTTGTTCCCCATCCCACCTTCCTTGGGCTCCGCCCCCAAATCTCCAGAAATTTCCAATTCCACAGATGGCAACCCTATACAATCTCTATATTTATTTAAGTGAAGTCCCATAAATAGAACTACATGTGGCCCTTGATGACTTGGAAAGAACTGTGGAACTTTACTCCTTGGCGGCTATCTAACCTTTAGGCTATGGTCCTCCACTCAGCTGCATCCCATTCCAGTAAATTCAGTAGCCAGTATACATGGATATGAGCAGGGTAGTAGCCTTATAGAAAGTTGTTTTCTGCTTCTACATGAGGACGTATTTCCTCTGGAGCTAAAGAAGTTTAAAAATACGTAACTAGCAGATCAACCCCCCATGATAATTAAATTCCATTAAGTATATAAATATTTATTGCCACTGGTAAGTGAGCACATTACATTTTTTAAATACTCTTTCCATGAAACAGAGTCATTATTATAATCACTGTTGTTAACTGCTGTTGTGCTCAGTCATGTAAATAATTCTAACATACAGTAATAAAATACTTAATTCTTCAACACAGATATCGCTACTGTCAAAACCCAACAATAACATATGAAGCCTTAAAGACCACGAACATCCTCATCTTTTTTCAGTATCTCCTTAGCCTCCTACAGCAGCCCTGCTTTATCTGCTCTCATGTGATTGGCCACTTGCCGCTCAGGCTTGATTAACTTAACACAAGGTCATCTCTTTCTCCTGCCTGACATCCTTCTTATTCTGCACCATCAGTGGAAATCTTACCTGGGCGCTCAACTGTCCCACTTCTTGCAAACCTAAAAAACTGATCACACAGAAGACTCTCTGGAAGGCAAAGAATGCAAGAAGGGAGAATCAAGAAAAAAGGATAAACATGTAATGGGAAGACAGGTGCTCAGAAACCACCAACAATGTGGCATCACCACCAAGGCTAAGTAGCAGGTACTTAACAATAGGAAAGTGAAACTAATAAGGGAAAGTGTCAACTAAGACATAAATGTATTGGATAGAGTAATATACAAACTGGAGAGGCCCAGCTAAATCTCCCCACTCAGATGTAAAGTTTACCATACAGCCTTGAGCTAGTTCCTATCTCCCACCTCATCCCACATCACAAGGTTGTTGTAAGGACTGAGGAGTCATAGGTGCTTTAGAGAAAGGGTGTTACATAAATATACTACATAAATATCAACATGGCTGAAATCCAGCTGCTTCAACACTTTATACAGAGGTGATCTGGTCTAAGTCTGTCCCAAATAGTGTTTTTCTTCTAAACCACAGTATTTCTTACTCTTGCAACTAGAAGAAGAAGAAGAAGAAGAAGAAGAAGAAGAAGAAGAAGAAGAAGAAGAAGAAGAAGAAGAAGAAGAAGAAGAAGAAGAAGAAGAAGAAGAAGAAGAAGAAGAAGAAGAAGAAGAAGAAGAAGAAGAAGAAGAAGAAGAAGAAGAAGAAGAAGAAGAAGAAGAAGAAGAAGAAGAAGAAGAAATTGGATTTATATCCCGCCCTCCACTCCGAAGAGTCTCAGAGCGGCTCACAATCTCCTTTACCTTCCTCCCCCACAACAGACACCCTGTGAGGTGGGTGGGGCTGGAGAGGGCTCTCACAGCAGCTGCCCTTTCAAGGACAACTTCTGCCAGAGCTATGGCTGACCCAAGGCCATTCCAGCAGGTGCAAGCGGAGGAGTGGGGAATCAAACCCGGTTCTCCCAGATAAGAGTCCGCACACTTAACCACTACACCAAACTGGCTCTCTAAGGGCTTTAAGGGCTTCTTAGATCTAAAAAATGCATTTTTAAAAGGAAAAGTGCCACTTTTTATACTAGCAAAGAGAACATGCCTGCAGCATGTGCCATGGCCATAAAGCATGGAAATAAAAGAAACTCATCTATCATTATTATTTCCAATGATGTGACTTGACTCTCATGATGTGAAGGGTTCTTCTGACTCATGGTGCTTTCAGTTGGCAGTTTAACGTGAGCCAGTGCTCCTACACCAGAGCTGTGACAAAGGCAAGAGAGGCCTAGGCAGATACTGCTTTTAGTTGCTTTATAACTTTGCAAGGCAATAAAAAATATTCAAGTGTAAACCTGTGATGATGGCTAATTGTTTGTATAGCATCTCAAGTACAGAAAGTACTTATTTCCCCTTATAATGGGCTGGGGGAAAATTCCACGTGTTTGTTTCTATGTAGAGAAAAACTGTGTGGGAAAATTGTTTTGTTCTGTATGGAGATGTGATTCCCCCACACATACACTGCAAGTAGACAAACAGGACTGCCACTGTGTGGATTATGAGTAATCTAAATTCACATGGCCAGGAGATAAGAGTATTTTTCATACAACAGGGATAGCCAACTGGCAGTCCATGGGCTGCATCTATCCCTAGACCTTGATGTTTACTATCTGGTTTCCCCTCCTCTCTAACCATTAAATGATACGCAGTTGCTGTCAACATTCCATATCTCCTGGAGCATTTTTTAACTCCATGAGCAGCTTTTTTAGGAGGGTTCCTTTGATTCATTTACCAAGTACACTTTTCTTAATACATGAGGTGTGTCCCAGTACCATCTATCACTGCTCAAAATGGCCCCCGTATGATTCTCAGAAGATTGAGTTAATTTCTCCTCCTCTCTCTTGTCCCTTTAAGTGATACTCAGCTGCACATTCTGCCCCTTTTGCCCTTATCAGACCACTTTATCCTTTGACTAATTTACAAAATCATATTTTGCACACACTTCAGAAGTCAGTCCCCTGAATATATACAGACTGCTTCCTTGTCTGTAGTTGACCCTTTGTGCAGTTTTCATTACTCATACAGCTATTGGCCACTTTACTATTAAATATAGTGGTGATGTACTGTAAGCTGTCTTGAATACGCCACTGAGATGGAATACTTTTTTTTAAAAAAAACCCTCATTTTTCTTTCTGTTAACTGACAGCAACCTCAAGAGGTTGAGTCTGAAAGGACGGCTGGAGAGTAGAGAGATGCAAGGTAACTATCCTCTCAACCTGTTTTGCCACTCAGTGACACACCCACAGAGCTGGTCCTTCACCAGTAAGCAAAGAAATAAAAGTTTTGTAATGCCATGTTAAGCAGAGTTATATCTTTCAAAGAGCACTGACTTCAACAAACTTGGAAGGACAACTCTGTTTAGAATAGAATCATAGAACCATAGAGTTAGAAGGGACCTCCAGGGTCATCTAGTCCAACCCCCTGCACAATGCAGGAAACTCACAAAAACCTCCCCCTAAATTCACATGATCTTCATTGCTGTCAGATGACCTTCTAGCCTTTGTTTAAAAACCTCCAAGGAAGGAGAGCCCACTACCTCCCGAGGAAGCCTGCTCCACTGAGGAATCACTCTGCCAGGAAGTTCTTCCTAATGTTGAGCTGGAAACTCTTTTGCTTTAATGTAAACCCATTGGTTCTGGTCCTGCCTTCTGGGGCCACAGGAAACACTCCTAATGCAATCCTAATTGCACTCCTAATGTTGGAATTTGTCTACAACTATATTACTTTCCTATATTTGATGGCCATCTGACAGCAAAGCTGATTCTGTGAATTTAAGCAGATCATGAGAGAGAGAGGGCATGAAGGGTTGCATCAGTGCTTAGTTCTCATGACCCTTTCTTACATGCCCAGGGAAATGCTGATTGTCACTTTGGGATCAGGAAGTAATTTTTTCCAGCCAGTTTGGCCAGGGATCCTGGAAGATTTATTTATTTATTTTGCCATCTTCTAGGTATGAAACAGGGGTCACGGGGGTGGGGGGAGGTATTTGTGAATTTCATGCATTGTGCAGGAGGTTGGACTAGATGACCCTGGGGTTCCCGTCCAACTCTATGATGCATACATTACCAGAATACATTTTTAAAAGGATATTAAGATTACACAAAACTGGAGATTACTTTCCTGTTCTCTGGTCTAGCCTACCTGCACTCCATCTTTTGTTATCTTTGTTTTTCGGAACATGGTCCCTTAGTTGCATTTTGTGATGGTGGGGTTCCTCTGCTGACCATGAAATAGCTATAAGTCTTGATGCGATTAACTGGAAATTCTGGGTTTTACAAGTACATATTCCATGGCATCTTGCTTAGGCTGCACCCCTGATACAGACCTATATTTCGAAGACCAAGATTTTATGGAAGGGAAACTATGATGGAAAAATAGCATTAAAAAAATCTCAGCTGTAAAACGAGCTACTGGTACAGAATCAAGGCTTCAGTGATCCCTCCTTGTAGGGCAAAATGTGAAAATTTGATTCCTTATTAAATAGAAATGGAAGCACAAGACAAGTGTACATGCTTCTTGCCCCCACTTGCATTATCTTCTAATGGACACAGGGCTACAGCTTCCTATAACAAATTTGCACAAATCACTTCCTTCTCCACCTCTAATGATGAATGCCTATGGGAGCATTTTAAATTCTGCTTTTTAATTTTTTACAAAAAGGATATGGAGATCACACAAAGCTGGACATTACTTTTCTGCTCTCCAGTCTACTCTTCCTTGAACACCCTCTTTTCTTAGCTCTTCGCTTTTTAAACACAGCCCCTTAGTTGCAACCCACACTCCTTATTGCTTTTAAAGAAGCCCTTCCCCTACTGAATTCATGGTAGATATTATAACTGAGCCCCTGGGGGGCTGAGAGGTGGCAGCAATGATATTATCTGCATCTGTCTTCATTTCCCGGTTGCTTCGTTTCCCTCTGTAACAGGATGAAGTCTACGGGGGAGCAGCCCACAGAAAGGAACTACAGCCTTCAGCTCCTTCCTAGCTTTTCTCCCGCGGATGGGGAGGGAGCCATCTTCTGAACTGTCATTCCCACCTCGTTCCATATTGCCAGTAGATCGAAACCTCCATCCGCCAACAGGGTCCTATCTTTCCTAGCCACAGCAGGTTTAAATTTAGCACCCTGTTCTCCCCTACCACTAGGCTAGGGAGGGGCGGATGGGCGGGGAAAAACGACAGGGGAGCTATTCCGGGAGTCAGTTAGCACCTGACAGAATCAGAGGAATTTTACAGCGAGTGGGCGGGATCTAGACAAGGGAGAAGGGAAAGGCGGCGGCTACTGTGATGCAACAGTGTTGCTCAGCCTTCACCCAGGAAAATCTGGATGCAGAAAACCGGCGTCTTGCTGAGCTACAGACAAAAAACGGTTCTAACACCAGGTGGTTTCTGAGCCAGCCAGCCCCAATGACAGAAAGTGAAACAAAGGGGAGAAGATTGCTGAGCACAGAACGACCACAGGAACGAGCTGGAATGATGAACGAATTTAGCAGGAGTAGGAAGGAAGGCACAATTAGTAAAAGATCGCCGCCGACCAGGATTAAGGGACACCGTCAGCAGCTCAGGATGGACAGCTCAGAAGATGCTCAGATTTAAATAGAAAATGCGTGGGAATTGACCAATCGCACTCGAAACCCTATAAAATTCAAGGAGATTCTGCCGCTCGTAGGCTAACTTTACGAAAACGAGAAGCATTTCCTTCCCAGGGGGCTGGTGGTAGCAGATGATAGCGGCAGAAGGCGTGCCGCTTGCGGAGGCAGGAAGGGGGGCTTGCCCCTAAAGCGCCTGCATCGCAGGCCACGCCCCGCCGCCTAATTTTGCCCACGCTCCGAGAAGCGCTTAATGCGCCGAGAGGAGCGAAAAGGAGACTGCAAGCAGAGCAAGCATGGAAGTGCCTCTGCTCTGGAGAACCGCGCAAAAATTACCAGAGGCCCCTTTGCGAGTTAGAGCAGTACCGTCTTTGTCTGCTTTGGCGGCGGATGCCTCTTTTCTTTCTCTGCTTTGAGTTCCGAGTCCTACTCTGCGTACCAGGGCCCTAGGCTACAACCTTCTTCATGTTCTTTCATATATTTTTTTAACCAGCCTCGTGTCAAGCCTCCGGCGTCACCTTCATTTGCATGCTCCCGCTCTGACATCCCCCGATACCTGCTCTTTAAACATTTGGGCCTTTTCGGCCTCTCCTTTACCTCCTCAACAAGTCCCCTCGGGGTGGGGGAGGGAGACACCTATTTAAGGTGCATGGTCCATTTTTAAAATTATTCCTTCAGATCACTGCTGTCATTGGGCGAGTTCTGACAGCTGCAGCAGTCAGGTAGCAAAGAACGACCAAAACCCAGAGGTTTTAAAGAAATTATCAGCGAAAGGGGTGGGGTCGCCACAGGGAACTCTTCCTTGAGTGGCTGACAAAAAAAGATGTTGGTCTGAACAACGTGATCTAATAATAAAAGGGAATTTCACTACATTGAATGCAAGGGAGGGGGGAATAGAGGGAAAGGAGCAAAGGGGGGGGGTAAACTAGAAGAGATACCACACTCCCTTGTTTGTCCCTTTGAACAGGAGAGAGCATAAGATGTCATCTTGCCTAATTTCTCTCATTTTTGGGAACCTGCACAGCAACAAACGTCTAACTTTTGGGAACTTTTAAACTGACCCCTCTAGTTGTCACTTTAATATTGGTTTGATATGCTGCAATAACCAGCCAATGTTATTTAACTTCATGTCATGAAAAGATTCAGCTGCCCATTTCCACTTGTAAAATCACTATTAAAAGGACAAAATGCCTTCCCCCTGTCCAGTTTACCTAGCGTTCAAATACGCATTTGCTATTTTTCTCAGCATGTTCTGCCTCAAATGACCATTTGGAATCAACCCTCATTGGCTCAATTACACTTCAAGTTTCACCTCAGAGGTTTCTTTACAGTTTAGTATCCACCTAGCTCTCTTGTTGCTGGATCTCTTTCACTGCACATTTTTTTATATCTTTAATAATAGTTAATACACCACACAGTAAAGCACTTTTTATCCAGAAGCCCCAATGAGTTTGTAAACCACACAGGTGCCAGAAGTGCACAGTTTAAAGTAGAAAGCATCATGAGCAGGTTTCAAAGGGATAGGGATTACTGGCGTCTTCTCTTTTTCTATTTCATACCACATATCCCACTCAGGCATGCTCTCTCTCATTAGTCCACAGACTTTTCTAAAATGAGGATCTGAACTTCAAGGTCAACTGCTTCAGGTTCCCCCTACACTCCATATTTAAGATTACCACCCTGCCCCAACTATCTTTTTATCCTTATTCCCCTTGTTCATCCTGGCAGAATAATTTGTTATCAGCCCTCTTTTCCCTGCCATGCCTTTTTCTATGGGTAGTTCTGGGCCAGCTGCCTCCTTTAAAAAAAACCTTCCCAATCCTTGAGCTTTCAACAAGGCCTTTTATGAACCCCCATCAATTTGTATGCATTGTCTCCCAACTACATTAACATCCTTCCTACCTCCATTATTACTAGTGCTCCATTCAGACACTGCCTGTTCTGTCACTCCTTCCATAAACCTTGAGAATGGACTTTGTACTCCACCTAGCATACTAGCAGCAATACTCATTGACTAGTTAGACACACATCCATTGAAATCAGTAGAACTTAAGCATTCTTATGTACGCAGAGTTTTGACTTCCTATTTCTAATACAGCAGGCAAAATGGATTAACAGATGAGTAGTGAAAACTGACGCCTACAAAAGCTGAGTTGAGGCTGGGAAGGAAAACACAACTGTTCAGAAAGCAGGATTATATTCATAATACACATTAATAGTGAACACTACAGAGGGTGGATGCTGAGAGTTCCTTTTATACCTGCACTTGAACAAAGAACAGGCAGAGAAAGTAAAAGACTGCAAATTTCAAAATGCTAAACAGGAAAAAAATTGCTATCTAAATGCAATGTAATTTAATTAGGTTGTGGCAAGTATTGCCAAAAGATATCATTAAGGCCAATTGTTGAATGCAATTTTAAAAATAAGACCGTAAGAAAAACCTGGCAACACAAGACCAAAGGGCCATTTAGCCTAACACACACACATCCAGTGGCTAACCAGATGCTTCTAAGAAGCTTTCAAGTAGGCTACAAAAGTAACACACTATGGCTCAGACGCAAAGCATCTGCTTTGCATGTAGAAGGTCCCAGATCCAATCCTCAGCATCCGCAGTTGAAAAGATCAGTTATAAGAGATATGAAAGACAGACCCTGGAGAACCAGTTAGACTAAGTATAAATGACCAATGGTCTAATGAAGTAAAACATCAGTTTCATGTGTGCAATAACATCTCTTGTTCTTTTCTCCAGGCTTCTAGTATTCAGAGATATACTGCCCCAGAACATAGCTCCTTTGACTAACAGTAATCAGGATCCTCTAAAATCGATGAAATTCACATGCTTCAGGAAGGCAGGAAGAAACTTCCTAGTTCAGTAGTGTCTTGATTTACACTGAAGTCACAGAGCATTCTCAGTAGTAACAGTCAAATGCTGCCCACTGTATTAGATTTACTGTGCTATCCTAAACAGTTACACCCTTTGAAGCCAATGGAGTTCAGCAGAGGTAGAACACTGTGACTCCACCCACCTAGGACTCAAAGCATAATTTCTAAAAAGCTGTTCTTGTAAGTTAAGGTTCATTGATCACACACACACCCCATTGATTCCAACTTTACTGATGATTGGTTACCAGCCACCTGGAAGTGCAACAGAGATATATAAAAGGGAGAGGAAACTCTCCAGCTCCAAGGTTTTGACCAGCATATGATATCAAATCCTCCTTATCAGAACAGGATTCTGAAAACTACAGGACAGGACTTCCTCAAGGACCTATTCAAGATGCCTAAAGCAGAATAGTAAATCCTCTTTGAGCATACTCGAACCACCCTTTTTATATGGGAGGGGGAGGGGCAGGGGGGCGGTGGGGGAGGGGGGAGCAGTCAGAATGTCTCTTTTCTTATCAAGGGCGCGACACTCCATCAAGTATTGTGAAGACAGACAGGACCAGCGTTAGATTTGTTTCCTTTTCCAGAATAAAAGTTTCATGTAGGATTCTCGCTTTTCAGCGCATCTGTTCCATCCACCGATGGCTGCGGTGCTCACACACACACAAAAAAAACTACCCTTTGCAGCGTCAGCTGGACAACACAACAGTGGACCAATTCTTTCCCGAAGCCCGAGCGCTGCGGTGCGGGCAGCAGCAAACGCGTGACTCGAGCAGAAGAGCAGTGGCCCGACCTCCGAGGCTGACTCCAGGGAAGGCGCGAGCGGAGGCCAGGCAAGGAAACTCCTCCCCAGCCCCGTCCCGCCCCACCCCACCCCACCCGAAGCCTGGCCGCAGGGCGCCACCGCCGCCCGCCGGGAAACTTGCCGGCCAGGCTTCGGGGTGGCTGCTGGCACGCCTTCCTTTCCAGGAACAGCAGGTGCCTTTCGTGCCGCCGCGGCTGAGGGGCAGCGCCGAGTGACTCAGTCGAAGGGGAAAGAGCGGCAGGCGGCGACCGGCAAACTCCGCGAACTCCCGAGCAAAGGCCCCCGAGAGGAGCGGAGGCCAGGAGCCAGTCGGGCCGGGGCGAGCAAGAGAGCGGGAGAGGAGGACCCCCTGGCCCCTCGCAGCAACGTGGTCTCGAAGTCGAGCGCCCCCTCCTCACGCGCCGCCAACTGGCCTCGTTCCTCCTCCTCCGCAGCAGCAGCAGCTGCCCCCCACGCGGGATCCCCACCAATTCCCGCCAAACCTCCTCACCGCGCCCGGGAGCTTCCCTGCCCCCCAGCCCCCTCGGCGGGCGGCTGCCTCCTTGCAGGGCGGGCGGCCGGCGTCGCCTCCAGCCACCGCCCTCGGTTCCTGCCAGCAGCCGCCACTCGCACGGCCCCGGCCCCTTTTCGCCGCCCAGCCAAGCGCCGACCCTTCCCGCCCCCCGCCCAATCAGCCGCGGGCATTTCCCCGCCGCCGCCGCCGCCTCTTCCTCCAGGTGCGCCTCGACCTCCGCCTCTCTCTCTCGCGCACGCACCCCCCCCCCCCCACCCGCAAGACAAAGGCGGCGGCGGCGGCCCTGCCCACTCGCGCCGGGACCCAGCGCTCGCCTTTGCGCGAGGGGCCGGTCCCTGCCCCGACAAGCGTGCAGCAGCCAAGCCTGTGGTGAAAGGGGGGGGGGGTGTCGCTCTTACCTTTGGCTGCTTCTGGGTCCAGGTACATTTTCCTCCCGACGCGTGGCGGCCCGCGGGCTCCTTCAGCCGAAGTAAATTCCACCGAGGGTGCTGTAGAGAATAGGGCGGGGGGGGGGTCGGGGCTCTTTCTCAGTCAGTATCCAGCTCCGACTCGTTTCCCAAGAAGCGAGCCTGTCAGACGCTGCAAGGCGGCGGCGGGAGCCAAAAAGAAGCCACAGGCTGCTGGCGGCCCGAGAGTGACCTCCACAAACAGGTTGGCGTCCCAGGCGACCGGCGGCGAGAGAGCGGGAGCCGGCATGGGGAGGAAGGCGAGTGAATGAATGAGACGCCTACTGGCGAGGGCTCGCCCTCCCGCTCCTGGGCTCGCTCACTGATTCACGTCCACACAGGAACATGCCAAGCCTCTGGAGCCCTCCCCGTCCCCTCCCCTCGATAGGAGTGTGTGTGTGTGTGTGTGCGCGCGCTGCGAGCCTGTGTGACTGACGGTGCGCGCGTCTCGCGCTCGCCTCACACGCGTCCGGTTGCTGCTCGCTGCTGGCGAGAGGGGGAATTGCAAGGCAGACAGACAGACAGAAAGACGCTGCCTAAAGCAGCAGCAACAGCAGCCGGGGAGATTGATGCTCCTTTTGATTGCCTGCAGGCAGTCCCTCGAGGGATACAGTTTTGCTCATTGCTAGATGGCTCACAGGAATGCAGGGATGGTCCGAAATAAGCACAACAGAGTGTTGTCCGGCTGAGCATCTGTGGTTCGCTGCTGAAACGAGGGTTCACACTGAAACAAACATCAGCACCTGCGGTTCACACTGAAACAAACTATGTGCTGCTTGTACATTCGAGCAAGACTTACTGGCTGCTCAAGTGTAGGTGACTTAGCAGGAGTTTGGGAAGAGGGCTCAGGGAGACACCAGCCCACTGAGCAGGGAGTCCACTTCTGATCTTTCCCCTATGAGGCATGGCTAAGGTCATTTCAGTAATCAGTACAAAACTGATTCCCACCCAGCCCAGAAGTGATTGCTGGTAGGTACAAAAATAAAGCTTCCTTCTCCGGCCCTTTTGCTTAGTGGATGGCCATTAAAGACATATGTGATTGATTTCTTCCCCCACCAACCGGTTGCTAGTACTTCTATTGGAGGGTTGATTCACAACAGGAGTCCAGATTCCACTCTTATAGATGCAGATATTTAATCCAGAGCCTTACACCGTAACACATGAGCTGCTGGATCCATTTGAAACTCCAGGTCTCTGTCATTCTTGGAAAAAGTGAACACACGCAGCTCCCTTTCAATTTAGTGCTGGTCTGTCATTTCTTAAGTGGAGGGGAGGGCAAACACCACCACTAACCAAAAGGAAGCCCAACCCACAGGCTATATCATCTGCAAGGATGTGCGAGATAATGATATACAAGAAGTCAGAGCAGAGAGGAACACCCTGACAGATGAAAACAGTTCCCACGGCATTTTAGTTTCTATCTCAGGGTGTCAAACTATTTTGTTACAAGGGCCAGATCTGACATAAATGGGACTTTGTGGGGCCAAGCCATGTGTGTCATAAAATGTAATTCCAGGTAGCAGAGATATAAACTTTATAAAGGATACAGCATACCCATATATAGAATTTTTTTCTAGAAGGCGTGCTGGGGGATGCTATTTTAATTAATGAAGCACAAACAACAGGAGAGGGGGGTCGGGGGATCAGGAGAAGGTGTGTTTGGCAGATTTGGGAGGGATCGCCCCTAATGGCCCCCACCTAATTATGGCCCTGGGATACAGACAAACACAATGTGGGTTCCCAGGTTAGAGTACTCACTAGGTACCAGTTCTCAGGTCCATTCAACAGAGACAAGCTTGCACAAAGCCCTGAGTGGGCTGGTTGCAGCTTGCGGGCCATAAATTTGACACCCCTGTTCTATCTGATACTAAATGTTATACTTAAAAATCAACCCTCATGTTTATTTCAATGCGACGTGGGCAGTTCCAGATTAGGATTGCATCTTTTTAGGTCTAACAGTGGGTTGCATTGAGTCCTTCGTTCATGTCTCAACCCAATCATAAACTCACTGGGCAGCTTTACCATTTCTCAGCTCCCCACTCCCAATCTGGGAAAAGAAATACTAGCCTACTTCACAAGGTTGTTCGAACATAGGAAAGGCAATGTACAAATGCTAACTAGTGACTATTAGTACAGTACACTAATAGTCACTAATTAGCACTAACTGCTGATGCAAAATAGGCTTAGTAGGAGTGTGCATGTCTCCCAAATCCTTAAAAAGAGTTTCACTGATTACCAGCTTCCTTCTGAGTACTATTCATAGTGCTCGTTTTAACCTACAAAGCCATAAACAGCCTGGAAGTGAGAAATCTGTAGGATTACCTCCTCCTATATCAACCTGATGGATCTTCCTCATGCCCTGTACCAGCCTGGACTCCACAACTGTGATTGTTCAGTCTCAGGAGCACAGTATAATCCTTTTTGGATTACCATATAGACCAGTTGCTAATACCCATTTGGGGGCAAGGTTCTCAAGTAGCTAGTAGCTGTCTAACTGAAAGTGATGTTTGGTAAAACTGATTATCTAGACCTATTTGAACTGAGTTTTAACATTATAATGGAAACTGCCTTGGTTGCCCTGATGGAGGATTTTTGCAGATAGTGGGTCAGTAAATGCACACCCCAGTTAATTCTGGGGTGTGCATTTACTGACCCACTATCTGATTACAGGCAGCATATTACACTCAGGGCTGGCCCTAGGGTGCCCTGTGCCCCAGGCAAAGTTGCTCTGTAGCATCTCCTCCATGGAGGGGGGAGTGAAGCCTCATCACATCCTGCACTCTCTTAAGAGAACACTTTTCGGAGATGTCCACATCGAAGCAGGTAAGGGGAGGTTGATGTCGCTCCTCTCAGTGCGCCGGGTGGGGGGTGGTGAATTAGACATTTGTCTGGGGTACTGGTAGGGGGGAGCCCAATTCAACACCTCCCTCCCAGTGCCCTAAGCAAATGCTGCCAATTTCTTTCCAGGTTCTATACAGCCTGGGATTACAGCATCTGAAGGACTGCCTCTTTGCATAGATTTTGGGACATTCTTCAGAGTCCTGCTTCATATTCCCTACCTTCAGAAGTGAAATGTGTAGCCACAAAGAACAGAGCCTTCTCATTGGTGATGCCTAATCTTAGGTATATGTTTTGGATCAGGCCAGTATTCCATCTAGCCACATATCCTGTGACCTTGGATGGCAAACAAACAGGTAAAAGCAGACAATATTTCCCCCTAAAGTTCTCTCCTAGAACTGTTGTTCTACAGGTTTACTATGTCTGGATGTGGAGCTTCTGTTTAGTCATTTTTTAAAAAAGCAAGAACACAGTTCCAGCTGGCTTGGCATCAGGGGGTGTGGCAGATGGTTTTTTTCTACAAAAAATTCCTGTGTAAAACAATGGTGGTGTCAGGGGGTATGGCCTAATATGCAAATGTGTTTCTGGGCTTTTTTCTCAAGACCTGTAAACATTGATGGACCTATCCTTCATGAATCTGCTAATACCCTTTGAAAGCTACCTATGCTTGTGGCTATCGCTAAATTCACTATCAGTGAATGTCATATTTCAATTGATCGTTGAATAAAAATGTACTTTCAGTTGTTTGTCCTGAATCTGTTGCCCAACAACTCTGAGTGGTTAAAACGTTGGACTATGAGAGAGGAAGAAAGTTTTCTCTGTCTATTTTCTCCACACTATCAGTAATTATATTAGCTTCTATAATGCCCCCCACCCCCCAGTAATCTATATCTTTTTTTAATACATAAATTGTAAAACTCCATACTCTTTAGCAGGGTTGGCCAATGGTAGCTCTCCAGATGTTTTTTGCCTACAACTCCCATCAGCCCCAGCCAGCATCGTCAATGACTGGGGCTAATGGGAGTTGTAGGCAAAAAAACAACTGGAGAGCTACCGTTGGCCACCCCTGCTCTTTAGCATCGCCTTGTAGGGAACATCTTCCAAGCTCTTGATATTTTTGGTTGCTCTTTTCTGCACATTTTTATGATATCCTGTTTGAGATGTGAACTGGAACTCCAAATGCAGTCACACCATAGATTTCTACATGGGCACTACCATATTGACTGGTTTATTTTCAGTTCCTTTCCTAATGATCCTCAATATGAAGTTTACTGTTTTTCATTGCTGCCACACACTGGGTTGACATTATCATCAAGTTTTCAGGTTAGCCTGTTCTGTTTTTTACTGTTGTTGCTATTTTTACGGGAGATAGTTTTATTTGGTTTCATTGTTAATTATTTTATGAATTTTTGTTTGCTTTAGAGAGCCACTTTGGTGTAGTGGTTCAGTGTGCGGACTTTTATCTGGGAGAACCAGGTTTGATTCCCCACTTCTCCACTTACAGCTGCTGGAATGGCCTTGGGTTAGCCATAGCTATCGCGGGAGTTGTCCTTGAAAGGGCAGCTGATGTGAGAGCCTTCTCAGCCCCACCCACCTCACAGGGTGTCTGTTGGAGGCTGGGAGAAGATATAGGAGATTGTAAGCCGCTCTGAGTCTCTATGTCGTGAACCTCCTCAGACATGATTGGAGAGAGGCAGTGTATAAAAAATAGTAAGTCCCCAATATAGAAGAAGAATTGCAGATTTATACCCCGCCCTTCTCTCTGAACCAGAGACTCAGAGTGGCTAACAGTCTCCTATATCTTCTTCCCCCACAACAGACACCCTGTGAGGTGGGTGGGTCTGAGAAGGCTCTCACAGCAGCTGCCCTTTCAAGGACAACTTCTGTGATTTTCTGTAGCGATACCTTTTTCTGTAGCGATACCCCTCTGGTAGAACTTCTTTGTTGTAGTTAGCTACCTGGATGCCTACATTAAAAGCTTTTGAGTATCAGGTAAAGACAGTTTTATTTGCTAGGCTATTCATAGCATATATTAGATTAATGTTAAGTTTTCCATAATCTATACATTCTTCCACCAATCTGCCTTCACTAATGAAGTAAAACAAAACAAAAAGCCTTTACAACTGATCAAATTCATTTGTGCCACTGTGTCTGTATCCAGCACAATTATGCTGCTTCATTTTAAAAATTGATTTGGCTGCTTCATGTTTCTGGAGTCTAGTTACTTCACCACCCCAACTCAAAATCCTTTCACTTTTTTCTAGCCACACTACATCAAATTTATTGCGTCATGTGTGAGTTCACAGGTACAATTGTACAAATTGCATAGTATTTTATGGGGGAAACACTGAGCCCTGTAATTCCATACCCAGGAAGCACTTCATATAGGAGAGCAAATAACAGAAATTAATTGTGACAAGAATGCTGTTCTGAAATAAATCAGTGGGATTGACTCCCAGCTATCTATGCATCTTTCTGCTGCCACAGTCTAAACACAGCTACTCTCCAGGAATTTCCATATGTGTTAGTACCTATGAAACATTCTATCAATCCCGCCCAGGAAAATTAGCCTTGTTTCCAAGCAATCCTTTCCCCTGTCCCTTCCTTGCCAGGTGGGAGGGAATTAAGCCTCTGACTATCTTGCTTTAGGTAAGGCACCTCTTTTGATCCTCAGTTTCCTCATCTGTTCAGTTAAAATAGTAATTTTAATATTGGTTGAATGCATGATTTACATATATGAGTTCCTTACATTGGCATGGACCATCTGATTCACTACAAGGCGTGTCCTTTCAGTTTCACATGTTTTTGCTTAATATGAATGCATCTATGTGCACAATTTTGTATATTGTGGGAGATGGTGCTTTTCTGTCAGATGATTGAAAGGCATCCCTCGTGGATTCTGACCTTTTAGAACTCTTTACCATATAAGGGAACAACTCTTACCTGAATGTTGAAAGGTGATGCCCAGAGGAAGAGATTTCTTAGGAGCCTGCATAAAAGACTACTGCCTTCCTTTTTTCAGGGAACAATGTCCAGCAACAGGTAGAGTTCTGAGCTTCATTATGGGAAGACCAACAATGAGGGCTTGTTATGAGGTTAAAATTAGATAAATAGTTGACATATAGAAGTGGCAAGTGGGGGACTTGCAAGAACTGATAGTGGTACCTCACTTTCCCCTGAATTGCTTCCTCCACTATTTCCCTGCTTCCTTTTATCCTTCCCACCCACTAATCAGCCTATCTTTGCCCCCCATATTAAGCTATATTTATTATTTACCTACATAGTTTATACTTCCTTTCTTCCCAATGCCCCCTCTCCTGTTCGCCATTTTATCCTCACAACAACCCTGTGAGGTAGGTTACTTTGGAAGTGTGTAACCAGGGCCAGACCTAGACTCTTTGGCACCCTAAGAAAGGCTAACTACTTGCTCCTCCCCTCTCTGGGGTCGCCATGACCCAATCTCTCCATTCTATACTATGGACCCATAGGATAGAATGGAGTCAATTCTATTCTATTGGGCCATTCTATTCTATTGGGTCCACACTTCTTGGAGACTCTGAGAGGAACAGGGGAGATCCTTTCCCTGCTTTTGCACCCCAGGGTCCACCAGAGGCCTAGGCAATCACCTAATTTGCCTAATGTGTGATCTGGCCCCGTGTGTAACAGGCCCAAGGTCACCCAGTGGGCCCCCACAGCAGTGTGGCAATTTGAACCTGAGTCTCTCTCTCTCAGATCCTAGTCTGAAACTGTAACCACTACACTACGCTTGCTTTTGTGTTGTGGATGCTGTTTTATAACCATGAGCAACCAGGCGTGCCAGTGGATGCAGTTATGCCTGGTGCCTCCGTCAAGGCCAAAATAGTCCTCCCTGCTCCTCCTTGTCAGGTTCCCTGATAATTGGGTCAGGATGTCATATGGTTCTGCTGTATGGGGGTATTCGTTCAATCAGTCAATTTCATTCCTTGTATTATCTTGGATTGCATACCAGTATATCTGTACTAAGTATTCATTTTCCATTTTGCTCAAGCATGTATCTAATTGTGCATGCTTTGGCATTTCGCTTGCTGTAACTTTCTCAAGATGCGCAGGAGGAAAATGATGGCAGTGGAACTGTTATCTGGTAGTCATGGCAGCATCTGACTTTGACCAGATGATCTTGAGCTCTCTATGCTGTGCACCTAACTCTGGGAATCCAATTGATAGCGGTGGGCTTTAATTTGCACGCCTTTTTCCTTGGTATATTATTGGTTCTGTTTGTGAGTTATTTTATTCTTGGCAATGGCCTCATGGAATGAAGGTCCATTGCTCTGTATTGATCCTGAATAAACTACTGACCATTTCTATATGCACTGAGTTGACTGGGATCGATAACTGGCAAAATCTCACACCCCTTCCATTTACTGATAGACACCAAATATTGAAGGGTGGCGATATTGCCTAGCAATCTCACAATGGCCACTGCAGAGGACAGTCATTTCTTAAAGGTACAAGTGTTATTGCCATTATTGTGTGTGTGGGGGGGGGTGTTAACCCATTTAAAAATATTTTTTTCTGTAAACCTGGGGCATTTTTGAGGTTTGTAGAAAGATGTGTCTTGTCTGTTCATGGTTCCAGTCTCTGGATTTAAGTACCCACAGATGGGGCACGCAGAGAATTGGATATATTAATGGCTAACAATAAAAAGATTGTCTTTAAGGATAGAAAAATGGAACAGCACAGATTGTTAGCGGCTCTTTAAAAAAAAAAAAGTAAAAATGTACAATTGAAGGTCGATTTCTTCATCCTGTGTGTTGCCGTGCTGGCTTGGAACAAGGATTTGGTGGCCTTTCTATGGAGAACTTATTTTTGTGCTGACATGAAACCAAATAAGACAGCTTCTTTCCCCAAAGAGGAAAGTTTACCATATGCTGATAAAGAGGTGGTTGGAAGGAAGGACTGTGGGACATCCTACTATACACAGCAGGTGCTCACAAACATACACATACAGCATTTAATATAACACAAGTTGTTAAACACTAGGCCCGAGTGTCAGCGAACTCAGCCTGTTTTTCAGCAACAACATATAAACATTTCCAGCAAGTGCACTTAATATAAGCTTGTTTGCCAATTGATCTTGCTTGCTTCCCTAGGGCTATGAGAATATAGTTTTGTCTAAATAGGGAAGGCAAACGAATAGCTTGCCCAGTCTTTATACTCCACGTGGTGAGCTCTAACACACCTGATACATGGGTTTTATGTGGGGAAACCACTAACAGTGCTCCACTTTAGTCTACCAGGTTTTATTAACTTGCTTTTTGTTCCCTCTCTCCCGCTAAATCTACTCTCCCCATCCCAGACAGGGGAGAGTAGAACATAGAAGTAAGCATACATATAATTCTTCACTGCTGTGCAACCTGCATAACCATGTTCAACACTTCAAAGTGCTCATTAAGTTATATGCAGAGATAAGTCACAGAAACTACCCTCTAGGTGATATTAAAGTTCTGGATGCCCAAGTCGTTCAGTACCTGGATGCATCAAACAAATGTCAGGATTGTTAGTCTAAGGATAATTAAGGAACCAAGGATACAATCCAAAGCCTGATCTCAATTTTTGTTGTGGTTGCAAGTTTTGTAAACTGGGTTGAGTGTAGAGTTCACTATAAAAGCTGTGTACATATCTTCTGAATACATATCTTCAAAAAAAAAAAAAAGTTGAGACACAGCCATTCCATCCTGGGTCACAGTCCTGCACTATGGAAACAGTGTCAAGAAGTTCTACAGAATGACCTGGAAGAATTAATGAAGAACTAGAGTAATAAAACCAGACCAAAATTAAATAGAACAAAAGTTTTAAGGTCATGCATTCAGGGACTGATAAACATTTTTTTTTAAAAGTCAGCTGGGAACAACAGAAAAGAACAGAGACCTGAGCGCCATAGGTGGTCACCAGATGATGTGGGGGTCATTAACAAGGCAAGGTTTCACAGATAAATGTCTTCTCACAGGTATGTTAATCTAAGAAACATTAGTAGGATTTAATATATTGCCGAAGGCTTTCATGGCTAGAGTTCATTGGTTGTTGTAGATTTTCCGGGCTGTGTGGTCGTGGTCTTGGCATTGTGAGACCTGACATTTCACCAGCAACTGTGACTGACATCCTCATCACATAATCTGCAGTTGTGGACAAGATTACATCAGGCATGGCTGGTGGGTGGGAGTAGGCCATGTAGGCGACTGCCTAGGTGCCACATGACCTACATGCACCGCTAGGCACCCCCTACCCAAACGCCAGCTGGCCCTTGCCACCTCTTTCCCCCACCTGAGACTCAGGCAGAGGAAAGGGCGGCTCAACCTCGCTCTCGGGCTGCAAAGGGAATCAGCCAGAGAGCAAAGACGAGGCCCCGTGCTACCTCCTTCCCCTGCCTGAGATTTGGGTGGAGGAAAGAGATTGCTCAGCCTTGCTCTCTGGCTGCCTCTCCTGCAAGATGAGGCCTACCTCCTTCCCCCACCCAAGGCTCAGGCAGAGGAAAGAGGCGGCTCAGTGGCTCCACACTCCCTCCTTCCCTTGCGGAGGAAAAAGACCTCGCAGCAACCCCTCCCCCTTTTAAAGACCCTAGTGCCACCCCTGACATCAGGACCACACAACGTATTATCCAGACAAGAATAAAAGAACATGAAAGACACTGCAGACTTAGCCAACCTGAAAAATCAGCTGTGGCTGAACATAGCCTAACTCAAACAGAACATGGTATCTTATTCCAGGACACTGTAATGCTGGACAACACACCCAATTACCATGTTAGATTACACAGAAAAGTCATTGAAATCCATAAACATAAACAGAATTTCAACAGGAAGGAAGGAAGTTTAAAAATAAATAGGGCATGACTTCCTGTCCTGAAAAATCCAAAATGCCCTACAGTTTACAACAGCACTACGGATAAGATTAGAATTTCTTTAGCCTATCCATATACAAAAGAACCCCCTCAGGTAAGCTTTGTAAGCCAAAATGCCCTCAAAAGTACCTAGAATCTATGTATACAGGATTCCACTTCCAGAAATTATTGCTAACTTTACCAAGGACACTAATAAAGTAAAACAATCATGAATTTATTACAGAAAAATATAGAACACACATACAAGGTAATGAATACATACAACACACATAAAGACCTAATAAAAATAGAGAGAAATGCGTAGAGGTAACATAAAGATTGACAAACAGGGGGATAATTACCGATCATAGTCTTCAAGGAAGGCTCCAATGGCGACAAACGAGGACTTGAGGGAAGGGACCCTCAACTGCTCAGGAATCAGGGATGTAACTAAATAGCAGGAATGGGGTACTGCTAGAGGCACACGTGCAGAATGTTGGGTCAGAGGTTGTAAAGTCTACCTTGACCCCTAAGTGGGTAGGAGGTTCAGGGGCGGATGACAGATGGTCAGCTGGTACATGACCTCAGAAAAAGGGGAAGCTCCGCAATGACCATAAGGGCTGGACTTGTGCGGTAGCCAATGGCCAGTTTATTGGGGGCATCTGCTTGGATACCCATACCTGGCCAATGAGCAGACTTGGCCCTGGTTACGTAATTGGGCTTCCAGGTAACAATGGGCAAGGGGGAGGCTCCAGTGTGACAGTTAGGGCAGGGCATGGGTGGAGGTATTGGGTGGAGGTGATTAAACAGCTATCAAACCTTTCTAAAGGTGACAATAGAGGGCCAAATTGCTACCCAAGGCGACACCCGATCTATACAAAGAACTCTGGCTCTAAGTGAAGCTGTTCTTCCTCTTCTTTACTCCTTTGCTGGCACCATCCTTTGTCTTGGGTTCCGTTGGACAAAAGCTTAGGCAGTCTGGCAGGATCCATGCCTAAGATAAGCTTGATTGCTTAAGGCAGACGTTGAAGCAGCTGTTGGATACGTGAGTCTCTTGCTTTGCTGTAATGGAGTCAGGAAAACAAGATGGATTCTGGTGGTGTTAGCCTTTGGTTCATGGAAACAGGCTGGAAACTGTTTGCCTGTACAGTTCATGGTGGCGTCGTTTCTTCCACTACAACGGCCGAGATTGTGCACGCAAGGAGTGGCTGGAGGCTCATCTGTAGTTTTGGCTAACACCCATCCAGAGATGTAGAATGCTGCTGCAAAGCTGAGGCTTATAGTATTCACATAAGCCTTAGAAACCGTGGGTAAAGTCCACTTCTTAGAGCAGATGTGTGTGAGTCAAAACTCCAGGCACCCTGGCAACCATACTGGTGATCACGAAGTCCATGTGTATGAAAAGTAGGGGGCTTTTTCTTACAGCTCCTCTATTAGCATGTCACAGCCCAGGAAGCTCCCATAAGATAATGACTTAGTCCTACCCCACCTGCCTGAGTAGATATAAATTACCTGCCTACCAACTTCTTCTCAATTTGACCCAGAGAAAACTCCAGTTTTCTGGGTTACACCTCTGCGGATGCCAGTCACAGTTGCTGGTGTAGCGTCAGGTCTCACAATGCCAAGACCATGGCTACCCAGCCCAGAAAAATCTACAACAACCAATTAGTAGAATTCATATTGCCATATATTAAGGCTAGAAAGAAGATTGAATAAAATCAAATCCTAATCTGACAGAGGAGCAAGCCAGCCCTGATAGCAGGGAGTTTATTATCCAACCTGAATTGGTGATAGCCTGTTAATAATAGTTCACGTTGTATATGTCCTGCTCTCTTGCAGGTGACAGCCAAGTAATTAAGTGTGCAATAACCTAAGGAAAGGGTTTTCATGACTGAGCTCCAAGTCATAAAATTAGTGCTGATATTTTATTTCACACTCTGAGATGCTTATAAGTAATTTTAGAGTCACCAGACAAACCATGGCTAAGGAAATTTTCTCTCTTGCATAGTCTGTGTTCCAGGGCTCAGCCCTAGGCATAGAGATATCCAGGCCTCGGATTCAGTAGGAACTCACAGGAGTGCAGCTCCTGAACCTTTCTGAGTGTTCCACCTCCTCCTTCTGAGAGTTCCGCCTCCTTGTCCATTGAATAGTAGGTGCAGCTGCATAACAATCCCTGGATGAGCTCCACCACCTATTTTTCTACAAAATGACCCCTGGAGATATCAAACCTGGCAGAGACACTCTTAAGTAGCCTGGATTTAGAAAGCAAGCCAGAGTCAGAAGTTATATAGGGCCACCAGAAAGCCTATTAGCCACTTGGTTTATCTAGCCACTGCTGAATTGATAGCCATAATCTGCTGCTGAAACACAGTAGAAAGCAAGCCAGCAGTTCCCTCTTCAAGCAAGCTACCATGGTGATGCAGGGACCACCTTGACCCTACTGCTAGTTTCTGGTTTACATCCCTTGCACATGAAATCACCATCCTGTGGGGGGGGGGGGGAACATATGGATCTAGGACTTGCATTAAAAAGAAGGCGGGAAATCTCTAGCCTTTATTGCAACTATGTTTTCCCATGGATATAATACCAATTTTTGCTCTGAATAAAACTCCATATGCAAATACATACTGGTCTTACCAAATAATTCAGTTTCTGAATAATGTCAGACCCTTCCAATTAGCACACGTGTTCTTCCATTATTTATGGGGGGTTTTTTTCTGAAGGGGCTTGTGAGCACTACAGAAGTACTACTAATGGGACCCTGGGAGCAGAATAGAGAGGTGATGTTGCAAAGCTTGCCTTTGCATAAGCATAGTCAAAGTGAACAGTATTCTACAAAAATTAGAGGAAAATTTCAAACCTGCTGCTACTATATGGCTGTAAAGAATGGAAGGGTTATCTCCAACCATATTTTCTGGTAACATTCATTGGCACAATGGCAAAACTTAGTAGGCATGACTTGCTCAGGTCTTGCAAACTGAGAGCTGTGGCTTCCTTTAGTGAGTCCATTCATCTCATGTTGGGTCTTTCTCTTATCCTCCTGCCTTCCACTTTTCCTAGCATTGTCTTTTTCCAGTGAGTCTTATCTTCTTATAACATGACAAAGGTACAATAGCCTCAGTTTGGTCATTTTAGATTCTTGACAGAGTTCAGGCTTGATTTGATCTAGAACCCACATATTTGTCTCTTTGATGGTCCATGGTATCTGTAGAACTCTTCACCACCACCACATTTAAAATCAATGTTCTTCCTGTCAGTTTTCTTCATCTTACAACTTTCACACCCGTAAGTAGTAATGGGGAATACTGTAGTATGAATTATCTTAATCTTGGTTGCCAGTAATGCATCCTTACACTTAATAATCTTTTCTAGCTCCGTCATGGCTGCCCTTCCCAGTCAATTTCTTCATCATCAATCCACAACAGTTTTGGTCATCCCATCTGAAAAAAGGGTATTATAGATTTGGGAATTGTGCAGAAAAGGGCAATTAACATAGTCAAGTGATTGGAGCTCCTTCCCCATAACAAAGACTTGCCTTCTACCTTACAAAAATTGACTAGGAGGGAAAAACATGACAGAAGTTTATAATACATGGCCATAGTTAAAGGACAGACAAAAGCAATTATTTATTTGCACAACACAGAATTAATTCATGGAATTCACTACCACAAGGTGTGGTGATGGCCAGGATTAGTCTATTAATATCTATGAGCCAAGATGGCTAAATGGAACCTCTTTTTTTCAGAATCATTATGTTACTGAATGCATTTGCGGCTTGCTTGCAGCAGCCTTGGGTATCTTGTTGGTCACTGTTGGAAACAAGATGTTGATCTTGAAAAGGACCTTTGGTCTGATCCAGCAGGACTCTTCTTGTGTTATGTTAAGTGTGCATGGGATTGCTGCCTTCTTACTTACTTCTGTAATGTACCACATACTGAATTCAAGTAACGATACAAAGAATTACCACAAGAAAATGAACAGCTTGCTAATTAACCTTTGTAGGTGAACTGCAAAAACATTGTCAATTTCAATGCATTTGTATCATTGTCACTCTTCATGTCACAGAATAGTTATACTGGGAGTTCTCAAAGATAATATTATCTGAGCTATGAATTCTATTTCAGAGTTCTGTGTCACAGAATTATGAAACAGCCCAGTCCTAAACAGATGACATAAAAGTAAGTTCCATGGATTGATAACATCCACTGGAAGCATTCACACAGAAAAGCTAAAACCCAGTGATACAGCTTTGATTGTGCATGCAAGGAGCTTCCATTACTGGCTATTCAGGGCATGGGGAAATGTATTTGCGAACTTCTCATAGTAATGATTTGCCACCAGTAAAAAGATGGCACCCCTGCTTCTGGAATTTTGTGCCAAAGCTACTTCTGAGTTCAACTGAACTGGGACTTTGCCCTTTAGACGCATACAGAAAATGAGAGAGATTAAATATGAAGCGGAATTTTTAAGATGTGTTCAATAAGTCATGCTCTTTGCTTTAGTCTTTTCTTTTTTGCTGAAAAGAGTTTGAGTGGTTTTACAGATAAATCTTCCTGAGGATGAAAGGAAAAAAGAGTTGTCATCTCTTTTTGTTACCAATAGGAAGCAGCAATATAGACAGAGAAGAGGAAGGCTGTTTTCCAGTCATCTAAGCAGTCTAGGAAATACTGAAATGGGCTATATTTTTCAAAATATTTTGTGTTTTCAACCATCTTCAGAAATGATACTTCAGTTTGATAACATGAAATCTGGGTACAGCCACATTGGCTGAGCAAATGAGCATTTGTACATACCTTTCAGTGTCTCAGTACTGATCCTTCTCAATCTTTGTTTTTTTGACACAATATATTATTCAGCTTCATGCAGTGCTTGGAAAGGTGTGTGTGAAGGGTAAGGCTCTTAGGGATCATCCTCTAGTGGTTTCAGTCATTTCTGTCAGAGAGGACATAAAGATTTACCATCAGGGAGGCTGAGTCATGCATGCAAGTTTTGAATTGAGGTATCCCCAGGGATCAATATCCTCACCAAAGCTTTTCACTTTTTATTTCCAGCCACTAAATAAGGTCATTGAAAACTTTGGAGTGTGTGCTAGTTGATATGATGCTGACACTCAACTGTGCATGTTTGTTACTATAAGTCTCTAAGAGTTAGTTCTAAACCAGTACACCTTGAAGCCGTGGTCAAGTGGATGAAGGGAAACCTGGTGAAACTGAATCCAGATTATTTGTATTACTTCATTTATAGTCTGACCTTCTCACTAAGACTCAGGGAGGCTTACAATTTAAAACAACAACAGTGATGCAATACAACAGTACATTACAAACAAACAAAAACTGCCTAAGAATTTTTCACTGATGTTAAAATCCCATTTCCTTTATAAATATGTCCCTTTTAAGGCCTTTTCCTTAAAGCTTGCTGGTCAACCACATAATGCTCTTTACTTAACATATGCTATCATATTCCAGTAGGAAGTCCAGTAGGAACGTGATACAGGAATTTCTGTATTGCAGAGATGGGAAAAGTGCAAGGGGGGAACCATGATGGAACACCTTTCATATTAGGAAACACTGATGAGTTTTTCAGTTTAGAAAAAAAGATAAATGAAGGGGGGGGTTAAGATTTATCTTTATAAAGTTATGCATACGACTGAAAAATAGGATAAAGAACTGTTTCACTCTCTCCCATTATATTAGAACTTGGGGCAACCAATGAAGTTGATGGTCAATGCATTTAGGAGGAATAGAAGGAAATAATTTCAACTGAACAACAGGATGTTGTGATAGCCGTTAGCAGAGATGGCTTTAAAATAGAATTAGTTCACACAGTAAAACTAGTTCACCTGAAGGACCGTCTCTCCCCACATGTTCCCCAGAGAGTACTGAGGTCGGGAACACAAAATCTCCTTACTATCCCTGGGCCAAAAGAAGCCCGCTTGAAGTCCACCAGAGAAAGGGCCTTCTCTGTTATGGCCCCTACATGGTGGAATCAGCTGCCGGAGGAGGTGAGGGCCCTGCGGGACCTTGTTCAGTTCCGCAGGGCCTGTAAGACGACCCTCTTCCGGCTAGCTTACACCTAGCTAAGATGAGAACTCAATGTAGCTTGCCAGACTTCTGTTTTATATATATTTGGATTGTTTATTAGTTTTTAAGGTTTAATCTGTTTTAAATGTTTAACTGTTTATATATTTAAATATTGTTCAATTTTTATGTTCGACTAATTGTTGGAAGCCGCCCTGAGCCACTTGTGGGAAGGGCGGGATATAAATCCTAAATAAGTAAATAAATAAATAAAATCCTTGTTGAAAGTGCACTGAAAGTGGATTATTTAGTGTGTGTGACTGCAGCCCTAGACAGATTCATGGAGGAGAGTCTGTCAATGGCCACATTCAGAGTAAGCCTGAATACTGTTGCTAGGAGGCAACATCAGGGTGGAACAGTTTTAGTGATTCTGGGCCCTGGCAAAAGTCCAAGATGGGACAGCCGATAAGTTCCCCCTTTTCTCGTGCCTGGGCCACCTCAGACTTAAGCAAAGTGGGTGTATATGCTGGCCAGTGTCTGAACCCCAGACAGGGTAAGTGGGCGTGAGTGTGAGCCGGCTGCCAAGCTGACCAGCTGCTGCCAGCCCGAGCCCAAAAGGAGGCTTGAGGCAGCTGAAGCAGCTGGATGCTGCCTGAGTCCTGGAGGGGGCAAGCAGTCATGTGATGGCTGGCTGCTTCTTTCCCCCTCCATGGGAGGGAGCAAGGCCAAGGACAGTCAAGAGCCCACCTAGCACAGAGCAGCTGTCCCAGGTGACCCATGGCTAAGTCTGATCCTGCAGCAGGGGAAGGCTTTGACCACTGTGCCCTGTTTGTTGGTCCTCCAGGTCAACAGTTGGCTAGTGCATAAAATAGAATGCTGGACTACATGGATAACTGGTCTGATCCAGCTGGCTCTGCTTATGTTCGTATGTAGTATAATGGGTATATGAAGTTATCACTGTTCCTTGGAAAAAAATTCACACAAATACTCCCTGCCATGTGGAACCATCATTCACTGGACAGATTTTATCATGCCACCAGAAAAGTACCAAAATGTGGTACGCAGTGCTGTGATGACGTGCAGGCATGAACCCCTTCTCAAAAACAGCAGCCGTTCTGCAGTTTTAGAATTCATCCTGCTTTTTACACACAGAGAGCCACATGTCATCCTGCGTTTTACATACAGAGAGCCATATGCTAAATTCGTGTCTAGTATTCATACAGCTAGATTTTTTCCAGTGGCATCTTAGAGACCAACTTGAATCAAGCTGTTCTGCTGCAAACCAACATGGCTACCTTCTGAAACGATGTGCTGTTATAAAACAAAGTCAGGTCCAATAACACCTTTAAAACCAACAAAGTTTTATTCATCAACAGGGCTTTTGGGGGGTGGGTGGGGGGGAGCAGGAATCCACGCAGTTCCAGTGGACATCAGGGGGTATGGCCTGATATGCAAATGAGTTCCTGCTGGGCTTTTTCTACCAATAACAGCCCTATGTGGAACAATGTGATGTCAGGGGATGTGACCTAATATGCAAACGAGTTCATGCTGGGCTTTTTATACAAAAAAAAAGTCCTGCTCTAGTTTATTATTCTTTAAACTTAGGGGGCCTGGTGATGTGGACATCAATCCCCAATTCTGACATTGTCTTTGCTGTTTTTTCTACCCATTCAGCCCAGGCTGACAGTTGCCAGGCCCCAACTTGCTATTCTTTTAATCTGCTAAAACAATTTTCACTATTTTGCATACTAGTTCACTGCCCACTCTCTATATATGTAGGACTGATCTGCTAATTCCATCCCGTACTGTTGTCTGATGGCGTGTGGTTTTACCACACAAAAGCTTACATTGTGAATAAGACTTGGTTGGTCTTAAAGGTGCTACTGGACTCCAACTTTGTTCTATTGCTTCAGACCAGACCAGCTGCCCACCTGGATTTATGCTGTTGTGTGACGTATTAGCTAACCATGGGACTGTGGTGTCATCTTGAGGGTCTAGATGTAGAAAAGGAGAGCAAAGTCCCTGAATCCCAGTGTCTCAGTTTGCTTATGGTTAAGTGCCACATTCAGGGCTGGATTAACAGTTAGGCCCAGTAGGCACTTGCCTATGGGCCCCCATGCCTTTAGGGGCCCTGGGCTCACTCCTCCCCCGGTTTCCCCCCTGCTTGCAGCCCTCCAAGGCTACATGCACAGCCAGCAACTGAGCCACTCTTTGCCCAACTTGTCTGGTGCAGCTGCTGCTGCCGTCATTGTCAAGTTTGCCTCTCTCTGTCTCTCTCCTGCAGTATGATGATGATGATATTGGATTCATATCCCGCCCTCCACTCCAAATCTCAGAGTCTCAGAGTGGCTCACAATCTCCTTTATCTTCCTTCCCAACAGCAGACACCCTGAGAGGTGGGTGGGGCTGAGAGGACTTTCACAGCAGCTGCCCTTTCAAGGACAACTCCTACAAGATCTATGGCTGACCCAAGGCCATTCCAGCAGGTGCAAGTGGAGGAGTGGGGAATCAAACCCAGTTCTCCCAGATAAAAGTCCGCACACTTAACCACTACACCAAATTGACTCTTTGTCAAAGTTTTGTCAAAGGGGCTTTTGGGAAAGTACCTGCAGGCTGCAGTGGGGGCCACAGATGGTGGGCTGGCACTCCAACTCTGAGTTAATTTGCAAGGGGGGCCCTGAGGTTTTGACTGCCTAGGGGCCTCCATGGGGTTTAATCCGGCACTGGCCACACTAGCAAAGGAATTGCACTAACTGTATTTAAAAAGGTGCCAGCAGAATTTAAGACGCAAAGTGTTTTTTTTTAAATAAAATTATAAGATGGAGCAGGCTTCTTGTGCATGCTGATATCATGTAATATAACTCAGTCCACAGACTAGTTTTATTTCTGGTGTGTAAGTAATTTTTCTCCATGCAAAATGTTGCCATCTCTTACCCTTGGCAAGAAAGCTTCTTTGGTGTCATTTTTGTGTCGCTCCACTACTGTCACTGCTAGATTGGCATTCTCTGTGTCCCTGAATTCAGCCAACGCAGTTCTTGATTAATTTAAACCGAGTCTTTTCAAGGCTGCAATTATACAAACAGTTACCAGGAAGTAAATCCTTCTGAACACAGCTTGGCTTACTTCTGAGTAAACACACTTAGAACTGTGCTGCAAGCTGCAAATCCATGCTTCCTTTCTAAGATTAAATTCCATCAAACATAGAACAAAGCTTGGTTCCAATGGTACCTGTAAGACCAACAAAGTTTAATTCTGGGTATCAGCATTTGTGTGCATGCACACTTCTTCAAACACAGTTGAACTTACATCTGAGTAAATACGTAAGAGATAAGGCTGGAAATGTGAAAGAGCTACTTTTGTTTTTGAACTGGGAGCTATAGGCAAACTGTATACAGCGGGTTTGCATGTTAACCAAGTGCAAGCCGGGAAGGGGAGATTGGAAGGAGGAAGGAAGCATCTGACACTTGTTAATGAGTTATAATTACTGAGGGGAGAGAGGGTCACACAATCAGATGACTCAGAAAATCAGTATCTGGCCAAGTTTCCTGTGTGTGTACCAACATCTTTCCACTTTGAGAATAAAAGTAGGGAAGTAGATATTCCAAAGCAAGGTGGGGGGAGTTGTCTTGAGTATAATTTTGTGAACATATTCTGAAACCTGAAATAATTCCTGCATATTATTATATAAACATAAAATTTCATTTTAAAAAGTAAGGTATTCACACGTCTGTAGGGCATAATGTGCATCCTAAGAACTGCAAGTTAAGTCAGCACACCAGAATTTCCTGTGTTATATTCATGAGTTGTTGAGTGTTTTCTAAGCATTTGTTACTTGCAGTTTAGAAACTTATTGTTTCAGTAACTTTTGGGTCAATGAAGGAAAAGGTATAACCACAATAAAGCTTCAAGCAATTGAATCAAATGTGCTTTTCCTACAGTACATTTGCATCATTTCAGGAGTGCTTGGAAATGTAAAGGGACGCTATAGAGGAACATAAAAAATTCTATAGTATAATAGATGAAGGAACCATGCCTGCTGGATACTACTTAATTCAAAGAGTTGTTCCTTGTTCCAGAACAGCACAGCCTCAGAAAAGAAACATGGTCCTTCATTTTAGAACACCAGTCCCCATCAAACGTAGCACATATCACTTAAATTTATGCATTACAAGCTGCCCAGTATCTTAATATTTTAAAACTGCTTAGATCTGAATGCAATATGCCAGGACCAGATGTAATAAAAACAGAAATTTGCTTATGTGCTGCTTAATGCTGCAGGGTTATAGCTTACACACAGTACTAGGGTTTCAGGGGGCATAGGGGGAAAGAACTATGCCTTTCCTAGCACTACATGATATGTCCTTGCCTGCAGCTTTCATATGCTGATGTAATATACACAGGGCTTTTTCTACAAAAAAGCCCAGCAGGAACTTATTTGCACATTAGGCCATACCCCTGATGTCACAATCGTTTCACACAGGGCTTTTTTTGTAGAAAAAGCCCAGCAAGAACTCATTTGCATGTTAGGCCACACCCCTGACACCAAGCCAGCCATAACTGTGTTCCTGTGCGTTCCTGCTCAGAAAAAGCCCTGAATATACTCATACTGCACATACACAGTCACAAGCTTTCCCTTGCCATCCATAGTTGGCAAAAGTTCCCCATGGATAATTACAGCCCAGGAAGGTCCCACCATATACCCACAATTCCATGTAGTTGCATTCTGATAACTGCAGTATGTTGCTTGGCTACTAATACATGGTCCATTGGAAATTGGGATTTCTTTCTTTATTCTTAGACATGCCTGGGGAACTGTCATTCAGTAGATTATCAACAGGTCAAAACATATCCCTACAGTTATCTCAAGAAGTATGTATGCACACAAAAGCAAATACCTCGAATAAAACTTTGTTGACCTAAAAGGTGCCACTGGACTTGAACTTTGTCCTGCTGCTACAGACCAACCTGGCTACCCACCTGAATCCACCCTACAGTTATAGAATGTGAAGTGGCAGTGGTTCATGCACATTCAGTTGTAAGGCATTAACCTACCCATTAAGAGATTTGACTTCTGCAGATGCTGGGGAGGAAGCTGAATTCTAAAGAACAACAGTTTTTAACAAGGCATCCTCTTTTGTGTTAATTTCTGCTTCCATCAGGTTTTTGTGTTCTAAGGAAATCTTTGGTATCGAGTTGCCTTTCAGTAGAAAGTCCCAAATGTTGTTAAAATTGGGGGCTTTGGATGAGTATAGTGTGGTGTAATACTTCACAAAGCAATTGAGAATTGAATCTGACGAGGTCAGTATGTTGCCCAATTCGTCTTTCAGTAAGTAAATATGTCTAGATTTTTTTTTTTTTTGGTCTTTAGCTTTCTAGGCCAAATAACGAAGGGATTTCTTGGATCTTATGTAGTATTTTTGTTTTGTGCATATTAGGTTCCTTTGAATCTCCTCGTTTTCAAGGGATTCAAGAATTTTCCTCTCTGCTGTTAGTTTCTGATAAGCAGAGTGGCTGCCTGTTTTTTTATGCGTTAGTTCTAAATTTTTGATTGTGTTCTGTAGTTTCTTGACAGTTTCTCTGTGTGTTTTTTTAGGTGAGAAGAAATGGCAATAGTTTGCCTCGCAGGGTAGCTTTAAAGGCTTCCCAACATGTGGATTGTGAAGTATCTTCAGGTAAGTTTTCCTCAAAAAATATTTAATATTCGTAGCAAGTTGTTGTTTGATGTCTTCATGTTTTAGTATAGCAATGTTGAATGTCCATTTATGCTCTTGTGGGCAGTGTTGGAATGAGCTAAGACAACAAGTGACTGGGGCATGGTCTGTCCAGGCCTTATACTCAATTTCTGCTGATGTTATTTGTTCTAGTAGTGAGTTAGATGTCAGAATTAAGCCTATACGTGAGTAGGACTGAGACCTGTGAGAATAGTAAGTATAGTCTCTCGTGATGGGATTTTTGTATTTCCAGGGCAAAATTGTCTAGTAAGTGCTTCAGCTGGGTGTCTGAGTTATTATTGTTAGGGACAGATTTTTTTTTTCTGCTGGCTTTGTCCAGTACTTCGTTTACAATGTAGTTAAAGTCCCCACCCAGGAGGACCTCTCCCTCTTTGAAGACTTGCAGAGTTGTGAGTGTGTGTTTTAAGAACTGAATTTTCAACTTGTTTGGGGCGTATATGGAGCCTAGTGTGATCATGTGGCCGTCTAGGTATCCTTTGGCAAAGATAAAGCGTCCTTGGGGATCTTTAAGTTGTTCTTTTAAGTCAAAGCGAGTGTTTTTTGCAACTAGAATTGCGGAGCCTCTAACTTTTGAAGGGCCTGGGGCATGTAGTTGTGTTCCAAACCTTGTGAATTTAATGACAGGGTGATCAGCTGTCCAAATGTGTGTTTATTATAGGAATGCTATGTGGGGTTTAAATTTTAGAAGGTGAGACAATTCTCTTTTGTTTAATGTGGTTGTTTAAACCACGAACGTTAAGAGAGATAATTTGATACTCCTGCTGCATTTTGGTAAGTATGTCTAAAGTAACTAAATACAAAAATTCTACCCTTATATGTTATTAGGAAAGTGTATCAGCTGTTTTTTAGGTAGGAGTGTCTTCATATCTAGGTTAGTTACCACTTCTGGTTAAAAAAGGTCAAATAAACAAAATGAAGTAATAAGTAAAATGAAACTTATAAACAACTATGTGGCGTTGAAATGCTTTAAGAGCAGTTGTCCTATTGCAGTCAGCTCAAGTACAATAAAATTAACAATCAATAAACAAATAACCAAAAACTACAAGTTTCAGTATTGTCTGGTGGCTGTTACTTGTGAAATGAAACTTATAAAATATTATCTATTCTTTTCTATAGGTGAACCTATCTCTAAAGATCCTAAGAGTTTGGCAACGTGCTTCTCTATCCCAAGTAACTCAACCTGGAGCTGGGTCCTACAAACTAATATGTGTCCCTACCCCCTCCCTTTTAACAAGACTTTAATAAAGGTAATCTAAACTGAAAGTAATAACTATTGTAATTTCTTTCTGTTCCTTGGCCTGTGGCAATTAAACATAAGAACTAAGAATTAACTATAATTGTTGTAAGTACTTAAGTTGAAATGTTTCATGACAAAGTAAACTAGAACAGTCTCTATGACGTTGCTTCTGTTTATGTCCCATTGGAAGGCTGAGTGGTTGGAGATCCTGGAGCAGGCATCTTACGTGACTTTTGAGGTGACACATTGTAGGACAACTTTCTTTTGTTGGTTTTAGAGGAATTATCTGTGGAGGCACCCAGTTTTCAGGCCTTGAGTAGAACTAGACCCGTCAGTTCATCGTGTGCTTGCAGTACTTTTCCTTGGTGGCGCACTGTAAGTTTCCCAGCGATGTTCCACCTGTATCTGATTTGGGCGTCTTGCAGGCATTGCGTTGTTGGTTTAAGAGTTTTTCTGATGTTCAGGGCTTTGGGGGGGACATCTGGCAGAATGAGGATGCATGAACCTTTAAAGTCTAGGTGACCTTTTCCCCTTTCCACTCTCATAATGGCGTTTCTCATGCTTAGGTCCTGGAAAGTGAGTAAAATGTCTCTAGGAAAGTTTTTGTTAGCCACTTGTATTGCCCCCAGTCTGAATGCCCTTGTGATGATGAGAGGGATTGATTTGTCCAGGTGCAAGGTTGAGGAGAGCCATTTGGTAGCCCAGTCAAACAGGCTGGACACTTGTTCAGTGCCCTCTTCCACCCCATGACATTTTAAGTTATTTTGTCTTCCTGTCGCTTCCAATGTTATCAGTCTGTCCTTTATCATGTCGATTTCTCCATGTGTATGAATTGAGTCATCTTTGAGGAGCATGCTCATGTTCATAGCTGATTCAGCTGCTTGTGTTGTATTGTGCAAGGCTTCCGACAGTTCTTGCAGCTTTTGAGTCGTTGGTTGCAGCAGCAACACTATTTTTTTCTGATAGTGTTTGAAGCAGATATGTTTGAATGAGGCTTGCAGGGACGTTTGGAGAGAGTCTTGAAGTGATTCCTGTAAGGAATGGAAGTTTGAGGCTTCCATTAGGCTGTCATCAGCTCCCTGCTTAGCAGCGGCCATTTTGAATAAGATCGGGCCAAGTACAAGCGTGTTCACCGTCAGCGATTTTCCGCTTGCGGTAAGGCTTACTTTTGGTTGATTTTCGCCTGGAGCGTTCTGCAGCATCTCTGTTGTCTGCTAAGCTTGGCCAGCCTTGAATTTTTGGCGTTAGGTGTCAGTTTCGGCGTTTTGCGGAAGAAGGGGTAAGGCGCTATAGGATCATGCGTCTGCCATGTTACGCGGCTACGCTCCGCCCCACAAGGCATCCTCAAAACACAAAATTAGGATCAAGAGTTTTACAGGGACAGTGATTGCAAATTTGTTCATCACACTTGGGTTCAGCATGTACATATTGCAGGTGTCAGAGCAAGCCTAAGCACCCCCACCCCCAGCCACAGAGATTTCATTGTGAATTCAGGCTTGTGCATATAAATGCTTGTTTTGATCTATCTTTCACATTCATCATAGAATTTTATTTCCAGTCACCAATTGAGCTCTCTTTTCAACGTAGTGTCTCTTCCTTTGTGATTTTATGTGCACCTACTTTCATCTGCAGTCTGTTACATGAGGCCTACCCCTTCAACAACACTTTATTTTTTTTTAATTCCCTCACAATTTCAGCAATACTTGAGAGGGGTGGCCATTTGGCAATGCACACATTTGGCATTTAATTTAAGGAATAAGTTAAATAAAGAAGAGTTCAGTTTTTATAAGGAAAGCAAAGCCTGTCTAAACTGTAAACTGGATATAGGGTTGCCAAGTCCCCCATAGAGTTTCCCCCCAAATTGCTAGAGCGTCCCTGCTTCGAAACCATAGAGTTTCCCATGAATTCCTAGAGCATCCCCACATGATGTGCCCGATATGATACGTTCTGGGCACTGCACAGAAATGGGACTGGGGGGGCAGAGATCCCCCCAGCAGCCTCCTCCCTGCCTGTGGGTTGGGGCCTGCTAAAGTGGGGGATCGCCTGCCCCCAGTGGGAACTTGGTAGCCCTAACTGGACACAATAGAGATTACAAAGCATGCTGCAAAAGGTGAAGAAACAACAAATGTGGCAAGAAACAAACATTAAGAATTGTGATGAAGGTAGTGCCAGTGCTAAGACCCTCTCTCTCTCTCTCTTTCTCTCTCTCTCTCACACACACACACACATACACACACACACTTTATGCTTCTTTTCTATGGTTGCCAACATCCAGGTAGAGCCTGGAGACCTCTTTGAATTACAGATGATCTCCAGACTACAGGTATCTGTTCCTATGGGTAAAATGTTTGCTTTGGAAAATGGATTCTGTAGCATTATAACCTACTGATGTATTTCCCTTTCCCAAACCCCACTCTCCCAAAATCTCCATGAACTTTCCAACTTAGAATTGGCAACCCTGTTTTCTAAAGATTATAATTCAATTACTAAGGTTCATAAGTTGCTTAGCAAAAGTGGCTGATGCAGTCCCTCTTCTTTTGCTGACAGCTCAGTGACTTGGAAGTCAAAAGGTGGTATTCTGAAGTTTAAGCAGGTCATCAAACTTCCTTGATTAGGGATGGATATAAACTGGGAAAATTCATCAGAAGGAACTCAGCTGGGCTGGAGGAAGGTGCTGGGAGCTGGAACAGAACTGCTGGTGAAGTGAGTGTTAATTTTGCTTTTCCTAAACTGCTGGGGAGTGTTAACCGAGGCTGCTGTGTGAGAGAACTGTGTGAGTGCTTGGAGCCTGCTGAAGAAGGGTTTCTGATTGCTTCTGTGTGTCTTATCTGGTTTGCTGATGAGAGAGAAGGGCTTGCTTGCCTGGGGGTAGTTGTTGGCCCCGCCCTCTACTGTTGCTCTGGCTGTAGAGTCAGAGGTGGGGCTGTGAGCCTTTAAATTGCAGGGCTCCTCCTCACCAGAGGCTCAAGCTGAAAGGCGAGAGCTCAAGGGGTCTTGCCCTGTGACTCTTAGCCTGGGGGTCTGGCCTGGGGGCCCTTTAGGAAGATGAGTAGCTCCTCACAAGTAGTCTCAAGAGGCAGTTTGGCAGTGGAATTTTCAGGGAAGTCAAGATAAACAGAACTAATTTTGAAATGGATTGCAAAAGGATGGCTGGTGAGGGGGCTGAGGCAGTGATGTGTAAAGTTGGTGGGATGCTTGTGTTCTTACCTGAGGGTAACAGCAATTACACTTGCAGTAATTGTAAATTGGTAGCCCTACTGAAAGAGAAGATATGAGGACTTAAGGCACGCTTGTCCACACTAC